>NW_027206437.1:0-406408 GCF_024711535.1 Dipodomys merriami | reverse complement strand
AAAGCAGGACACCACGGGACACAGCGGAACACAGCGGAACACAGTGGGGACAATGCGGGGACACAGCGGGACACAGCGGGGGACACAGCGGGACACAGTGGGACTCATCGGTGAACACAACAGAACACAGCGGGGGACAGAGCGGGGGACACAGCGGAACACAACGGGGACTCAGCTGGACACAGCGGGGGTATACAGCGTGACACAGCGGGAACACAGCGGGGACACAGCAGGACACTGCGTGACACATCCGGGACATAGCGGGACACAGCGGGACACAGCGGAGACACAGCGGGGAAACAGCAGGGGACACAGCGGTTGACAATGAGTGGACACAGTGGGACACAGCGGGACACAGCGGGGGACAGAGCGCTACACCGCGGGGAACACAGCGGGACACAGCGGGACGCAGCGGGGACACAGCGGGACACAAAGGGACACAGCGAGACACAGCAGGGACAAAGCAGGAGACACAGCAGGGAACAGAGCGGAACACAGCGAGGGACACAGGGAGGACAGAGCGGGACACAGCAGGGACACAGCGGGTACACAGCAGGGACTTAGCGGGGGACATAGCGGGGGACAAAGCAGGACACCACGGGACACAGCGGAACACAGCGGAACACAGTGGGGACAATGCGGGGACACAGCGGGACACAGCAGGGGACACAGCGGGACACAGTGGGAATCATCTGTGAACACAACGGAACACAGCGGGGGACAGAGCGGGGGACACAGCGGAACACAACGGGGACTCAGCTGGACACAGCGGGGGTATACAGCGTGACACAGCGGGAACACAGCGGGGACACAGCAGGACACTGCGTGACACATCGGGGACACAGCGGGACACAGCGGGACACAGTGGAGACACAGCGGGGAAACAGCGGGGGACACAGCGGTTGACTCATAGAAGACACCGTGGGACACAGCGGGACACAGCGGGGGACAGAGCGCTACACCGCGGGTCACACAGCGGGACACAGCGGGACACAGCGGGGACACAGCTTGACACAGCGGGGACACAGCGGGAAACAGCAGGACACAGCGGGGAAACAGCGGGACACAGAGGGACACAGCGGGGACACAGCAGGACACAGCGTGGGACACAGCGAGGACACAACGGGATTCAACGGGACACAGCAGAGGACACAGTTGGGGACACAGAGGGGACACAGCGGGTACACAGCGGGACACAGAGGGGACACAGCAGGGACACAGCAGGACACAGCTGTGACACAACGGGACACAGTGGGGGACATAGCGGGGACACAGCTGGGACACAGGGGGACACAACGGGGTCAAAGCAGGACACAGTGGGGGACACAGCGAGGACACAGCGGGACACAGCGGAAAACAGCGGGGGACAAAGCGGGAGAGAGCGGGGGACACAGCAGGACACAGAGGGGACACAGCGGGACACAGCATGGACACAGTGGGACACAGCAGAGGACACAGTGGGGAAAAATCGGAACACTGGGACATAGCGGGGGACACTGCGGGACAGAGCAGGGGACACAGCGGGGGACACAGCGGGACACAGTGGGGACACTGCGGGGACACTGAGCGACACAGCGGGGGACACAGCGGGACAAAGCGGGACACAGCGGGGAACACAGCGTGACACAGCGGAGACACAGTGGGGACACAGCGGGACAACTCCGGGGGACACAGCGAGGTACACAGCGGGACACAGCGGGACACAGCGAGGACACAGCGGAACACAGGCAGACACAGCGGTGACAGAGCGGGAGACACAGCAGGGGACACAACGGGACACAGTGGGACACAGGGGAACACAGCGGGACACAGCGGGGGACACAGCGGCACACAGCGGGACAGAGCGGGGACACAGCGGGGGACACAGCGGGACACAGCGGGGTACACAGCGAGGACACAGCGGGGGACACAGCGGCACACAGCGGGACAGAGCGGGGACACAGCGGGGGACACAGCAGGGGACACAGAGCGGACACAGCGCTGCCACATCAGGACACAGCGGGGACACAGTGGGACACAGCAGGGACACAGCGGGACACAGCGGGACACAGCGGGGATACAGCGGGACACAGCGGGGACACAGCGGGGACACAGCGGGACATAGCGGGACACAACGGGGACACAGCGGGACACAGCGAGAGACACAGCGAGGACACAGCGGGGAGCACAGCGGGACACAGCGGGGGACAGAGCTGGGACACATCGGGACACAGCGGGGTCACAGCAGGACACAGCGGGGGACACAGAGGGACACAGCAGGACACAGCAGGACAAAGCGTGGGATACAACGGGACACAGCAGGAAACAGGGGACACAGCGGGACACAGAGGAGTACACAGCTGGGGACACAATGGGACACAGAGTGGGACACAGTGGGACACAGCGGGACACAGTGGGGACAAAGCAGGTGACACAGCGGGGGACAGAGCGGGACACAGCGGGGACACAGCGGGGACTCAGCGGGGGACATAGCGGGGGACAAAGCAGGACACCACGGGACTCAGCGGAACACAGCGGAACATCTTGGGGACACTGTGGGGACACAGCGGGACACAGCGGGGGACACAGCGGGACACAGCGGGACTCATTGGTGAACACAACGGAACACTGCAGGGGACACAGCGGGGGACACAGCGGGACACAGTGGGGACTCAGCTGGACACAGCGTGGTATACAGCGTGACAGAGCGGGAACACAGCGGGGACACAGCGGGTCACTGTGTGACACATTGGGGACACAGCGGGACACAGCGGGACACAGCGGGACACAGCGGGGGACACAGCGCTAAACAGCGAGAACCACAGCGAGGACACAGCAGGACACAGCGGGGTACACAGCTGGGGACACAAAGGGAAACAGCGGAGACACAGCAGGTCACTGGGTGACACATCGTGGACACAGCAGGACACAGCTGGACACAGCAGAGACACAGCGGGGACACAACGGGGGACACAGCGGGGGACACAGCGAGGACACAGCGGGATACAGCGGGACACAGGGAGAACACAGTGGGACAGAGCGGAACACAGCGAGGACACAGCGGGACACAGCAGGGGAAAAAGACGGGACACAGCAGGACACGGGGACACAGAGGGGGACAGCGGAGGACAGCGGGGACACAGCTAGACACAGAGGGGAACATAGAGGGGGACACATCGTGACACAGCTGGCGATATAGCGGGACACAGCGGGGGACGAAGCGAGGACACAGCGGGACACAGCGGGACACCACGGGGGACACAGCGTGACACAGCTGTGGACAGCGCTGGGGACACAGCGAGACACATAGGGGGACACAGCGGGACACAGCGGGGATACAGCGGTGACAAAGCGGGACACAGCGGGGGACACAGCGAGACACAGCTGGGGAAACAGCGAGGACACAGCGGGACACAACGGGACACAGTGGAGGACACAGCGGGACAAGCGGGTCACAGCGGGGACACAGCGGGACACAGCCGGGACACAGCATGACACAGCCGGACACAGCGGGGAAACAGCGGGACACAGTGGGACACAGCGGGGACACAGCAGGACACAGCGGGGACACAGCGGGACACAGTGGGGGACACTTTGGGACATAGCGGGACACAGCGGGGGACACAGCAGGAGACAGCGCGACACAGCTGGGACACAGCGGGGACACAGCGGGGAGCACTGCCGGACACAGTGGGGGACAAAACGCGGACACAACTGCGACACAGCGGGACACAGCAGGGTCACAGCGCGGCACAACTGGGGACACAGCGGGACACAGCGGGGACACAGAGGGGACTCAGCGGGGAACACAGTGGGGGACAAAGCACGACACCACGGGACAAAGATGGACACAGCGGGACACAGACGGGACACTGCGTGGACAAAGCGGGATAAATCGGGGGACACAGCAGGACACAGAGGGGGACACAGCGGGACACATCGGGGGACAGAGCGGGGGACAAGGCCGAACAGAGCCGGGACAAGCGGGACACAGCGGGACACAGCGGGGACAGAGCGGGACACAGAGTGACACAGCTCTACACAGTGTGACACAGCGGGACACAGCGGGGACGCAGCAGGGACACTGCAGGAGACACAGTGCGACACAGCGGGACACAGGGGGGTACACAGCAGGACACAGCATGGACACAGCGGGACACAGCGTGGGACAGAGCGGGGACATAGCGTGACACAGTGGGACACAGCGGGGACACAGCGGGACACAGCGAGAGACACAGCGGGGACACAGCGGGGGACACACCAGGGGACACAGCGGGGACACAGCGGGGGACACAGCGAGGACACAGCGGGACATAGCATGGACAGAGGGAGACTAAGCGGGAGAGAGCAGAGGACACAGCAGGACACAGCGGGTACACAGCGGGACACAGCGGGACACAGCAGGGGACACAGCGGGACAGAGCGGGACACAGCGGGGACACAGAGGGGGCACAGCGGGACACAGCGGGACACAGCGTGGGACAAAGCGGGACACAGCGAGGACACATCGGGACACAGAGGGGGACAAAGTGGGGACACAGCGGGACACAGAGGGACACAGCAGGGGACACAGGGGGGGACACAGCGGGGGACACAGTGGGACCCAGCGGGGGACACAGCGAGGACAAAGCGGGACCAAGTGGGACACAGCGTCGATACAGCGGGGATACAGTGGGACACAGCGGGGTACACAGCTGGGGACACAACGGGACACAGAGGGGGACACAGCGGGACACAGCGGGAAACAGCAGAGACAAAGCGGGGATCACAGCGGGGGATAGAGCGGCACACAGCCGGGGACACGGGGAGGACACAGCGGGACAGAGCGGGGACACAGAGGGAACTCAGCGGGGGACAAAGCAGGGACAGAACAGGGACACAGGTGTACACAGTGGGGACACAGCGGGACAAATCGGGGACACAGCGGGACACAACAGGACAGAGGGGGACACAGTGGGACACAACGGGGACACAGCACAACACAGCTGGGACACAGCGGGACACTTTGGGGGACACAGCGGGACACAGCGGGACACAACGGGGACAAAGCGGTAATCACAGCTGAGGATAGAGCGGGACACAGCGGGGGACACAGGGAGGACACAGAGGGTGACACAGCAGGGCCAAAGCAGGACACCACGGGACAAAGCGGAACACAGCGGGACACAGTGGGGAAACTGTGGGGACACAGCTGGACACAGCGGGACACAGTGGGACTCAGCGGGGAACACAGCGGAACAGATCGGGGGACAGAGTGGGGGACAGAGCGGGACACAACAGGGACTCAGCTGGACACAGCGTGGTACACAGCGTGACACAGCGGGGTCACAGCAGGGACACAGCGGGACACTACGTGACACATTGGGGAAACAGCCGGACACAGCGGGACACAGCGGGGGACACAGTGCTACACAGCGGGGAACACAGCGAGGACACAGCGGGACACAGCGTGGGACACAGCGAGAACAGAGTGCAACACAGCGGGACACAGCGAGGACACAGCGGGACACAGCGGGGACACAGCAGGGACACAGCGGTGTACACAGCTGGGGACACAACAGGACACAGCGGGGGACACAGCGGAACACAGCGGAACACAGTAGGACACAGCGGGGACACAGTGGGGGACACAGTGGGGGACAGAGCGGTACACAGCGGGGGACACAGAGAGGACACAGCGGGACACAGCGGGGACACAGCGGGGACTCAGCGGGGGAAACAGCGAGGGACAAAGTGGGACAAAATGGAACACCGCGGAACACAGCGGGACACACCGGGGACACTGCGGGGACACAGCGGGACACAGCGGGGGACGCAGCGGGACACAGCGGGGGACACAGCGGGGACACAGCGGAACACAGCGGGGGACACAGCCAGGAAACAGCGGGACACAGTGGGACACAGCGGGGGACAAAGCAGGAGATAGCGGGGGACACAGTAGGGGACATGGGGGACACAGCGGGACATAGCGGGACACAGCGGGACACAGCGAGAGACACAGCGGGGACACAGCGGGGAGCACAGCGGGACACAGTGGGGGACAGAGTGGGGACAGGGCTGGGACACAGCGGGACACAGCGGGGTCACAGCAGGACAGAGGGGGACAAAGCGTGGGACAAAGCGGGACACAGGCGGACACAGCGGGACAGAGCAGTGTACACAGCTGGGGACACAATGGGACACAGAGTGGGACACAGGGGACACAGCGGGACAGAGCAGGACACAGCGGGGACACAGCGGGACACAGTGGGGGAAAAGCGGGATACCACAGGACACAGCGGAGGACACAGCAGGGGACAAAGCGGGACACATCTTGGGACACAGCACGACACAGCAGGGTACACAGCGGGACACAGCGGGACAGAGCGGGATACAGCAGGACACAGCGGGAAACAGCGGGACACAGCGGGACACAGCCGGGGACACAGCGGGGGACACAGGGAGGACACAGCGGGACACAGCGGGGGACACAGCAGGGACACAGCGGGATACAGGGGAGGACAGCGGGTACAGAGTGGGGGATACAGCGAGGACACAGCGGGACAAAGCGGGAACCAGCGGGACACAGCGGGACACAACGGGGGACACAGCGGGACACCGCGGGACACAGCATGACACAGCGGGGACACAGTGGGGGACACAGCGGGACACAGCGGGGAAACTCTGTGGGACAGCGGGAACACAGCGGGACACAGCGGAGGACAGGGGGGACACAGCAGGGGACACAGCGGAACACCAAGGGGACACAACGTGACACAGCCGGAAACAGCGGCGGAAATAGCGGGACACAGCGGGACACAGGGGGACATAGCGGGAACACAGCGGGACACAGCGGGATACAACAGGGGACACAGCGAGGACACAGCGGGGGACACATAGGGGGACAGCGGAGACACACCGGGGGACAGCGGGGACACAGCGGGACACCACAGGGGACAGTGGGGATACAGCAGGGACACAGCGGGAACACAGCGGGATACAGCCGGGACACCGCGTGGACACAGCAGGACAGAGCGGGGACACAGCTTGTACACAGCAGGACACAGCGGGACACAGCGGGACACAGCGGGACACAGCGGGACAAAGTGGGGGACACAGTGGGGGACAGCGTGAACACACCGGAGGACAATGGGGACAGAGCGGGACACAGTGGGGGACAACGTGGACAAAGAGGGACACAGCGTGACACAGCAGGACACAGCGGGGACGCAGCGAGGACACAGCGGGACACAGTGAGGATCACAGCGGGAGACCCAGCAGGACACAGCAGGACACAGGGGTGGACACAGTGGGACACAGGGAGGACACAGTGGGGACACAACGGGGACACAGTGGGGACAAAGCAGGACACACCGGGACACAGTGGGGACACAGTGGTGACACAGCGGGACATAGGGGAGCACAGCGGCACACAACGGGAGACACAGCGGGACACAGCAGGGGACACAGCGGGACCCAGGGGGGGAAACAGCGAGGACACAGCAGGACACAGCGGGATACAGTGTCGACAAAGCAGGGACACAGCGGGACACAGCTGTTGACACAGCAGTGGACACAGCGGGACACAACGGGGGACACAGCGGGGACATAGCGGGGGACACAGAGAGGACACAGCGGGACACAGGGGGAACCAGCGGGACACAACGGGACACAGCGGGGGACACAGCGGGGGACAGCGGTGACACACCAGGGGACAGTGGGGACACAGCGGGACACAGCGGGACAAAACGGGAGACACAGCGAGGACACAGTGGGAAACACAGCGGGGGACACAGTGGGACACAGCGAGAACACTGCAGGAACCAGCAGGGCCACAGCGGGGAACAGAAGGCGACACAGTGGGGGACACAGTGCGACACAGCGGGGACACAGCGGGACACAGCAGGGGACACAGGGGTGGACACACCGGGACACTGCTTGGGACACAGCGGGACACACAGCAGGGTACACAGCGGGACACAGTGGGGTACACAGTGGGACACAGCGGGGACACAGCGGAACACAGCGGGACACAGTGGGGGACACAGCGGGACACAGCGTGGGACACAGCGAGTACACAGCGGGACACAGCGGGACACAGCGTCCATACTGTGGGGACACAACAGGACACAGCAGGGTACACAGCTGGGCAAACAAGGGGACATAGCGGGGAACACATTGGGACCCAGCGGGACACAGCAGGGACAAAGCGGGGGACACAGCGGGGGACAGAGCGGGACACAGCAGGGGACGCAGGGAGGACACAGCGGGACACAGCGGTGACAAAGCGGGTTCTCAGCGGTGGATACAGCGGGGGACAAAGCGGGACACCACGGGACACAGAGGGACACAGCGGGGACACTGCGGGGACACAGCGGGAAACAGCTGGGGACACAACGGGACACAGCAGGTGACACAGCGGGGACACAGCGGGACACAGCGGGACACAGCAGGGACTCAGTGGGGGACACAGCCGGGAACAAAGCAGAAAACCATGGTACACAGCAGAATACAGTGGGACACAGTGGGGAAACTGCGAGGACACAGCAGGACACAGCAGGGACACAGCGGGACACAGCGGGGACACAGCAGAGACACAGCAGGACACAGCGGGGACCACAGCGGGACACAACGGGACACAACGGGGGACACAGTGGGGACATAGAGGGGGTCCCAGCGAGGACACAACGGGACACAGCGGGACACAGTCGGGTACATAGCGGGGAACAGCAGGGACACACCGGGGGACAGCGGGGACACAGAAGGACACAGCGGGGACAGAGCAGGACACAGCGGGGGACACAGCGGGGACACAGCGGGACATAGCGGTGACACAGCGGGACACAGTGAGAGTCACAGCGGGTACACAGTGGGGAACAGAGCGGGACACAGAGGGACAGAGCGGGGACACAGCGGGACAAAGTGGAGCACACAGCGGGACATAGCGGGACACAGCGGGACACAGCAGGGGACACAGCTGGGGACACAGCGGGACACAGTGGGGGATATAGCGAGGACACAGAGGGACACAACGGGACACCGAGGGGGACACAGAGGTACACAGCGGGACACAGCAGGCACAAAGCGGGAATCACAGCGGGGGATAGAGCAGGACACAGCGGGGGACACAGGGAGGACACAGCGGGATACAGTGGGGACACAGCGGGACACTGCGTGACAAATTGGGGACACAGCGGGACACAGCGGGACACAGCGGGGGACACAACGCTACACAGCGGGGGACACAGCTGGGGACACAGCGGGACACAGTGGGGGATATAGCGAGGACACAGAGGGACACAACAGGACACCCAGGGGGACAGTGGGACACAGCGGGGTCACAGCGGGGACTCAGCGGGGGACACAATGGGGGACACAGCGGGGACAGAGCAGGAACACAGGGGGACACAGCGGGTACACAGCGGGACACATCGGGGACACAGCGGGACACAGCAGGACACAGCGGGACACAACGGGACACAGTAGGACACAGCGGGGACAAAGCAGGACACAGCGGGGACACAGCGGGCAACACAGCGGGACACAGAGGGGACAGAGCGGGACACAACGGGGACACAGCGGGACACAGCGGGGGACACAGCGGGACAGAGTGGGAAACCAGGGGACACAGTGAGACCCAGCGGGACACAGCGGGACACCGCGGGGACACAGCGGGGAACACAGCGGGACACAGTGGGGACACAGCGGGGGACACAGGGGGTGACACAGCGGGACACAACTGGGGTCACACCGGGACACAGCGGGACACAGCGGGACACAGCGGGGGACACAGTGGTGGACACAGCGGGGGACACAGCGGGGACACAGCAGGACAGAGCGAGACATAGCGGGGACACAGAGGGACACAGCGGGGACACAGCTGTGGACACAGCAGCACACTGCGGGGACAGAGCGGGACACAGCGGGACACAGCAGGACACAGCGGTTCACAGCAGGGGAAACAGCGAGGACACAGCGGGACACAGCGGGACACGGCGGGACTGAGCGGGGGACACAGTGGGACACAGCGGGACACAGCGGGACACAGCGGGAGACACAGCAGGACACAGTGGGGGGACAAAGCAAGACACAGCGGGGGCAAAGCGAGGACACAGCGGGACACAGCGTGACACATCGGAGACACAGCGGGGACACTCCATGGGACAGCGGGGACACAGTGGGACACAGCGGGGGACAGCAGGGACACAGCAGGTCACAGCGGGACACAGCGGGACACAGCGGGGACACAGCAGGGGACAGCGGGAAACATCGCCCACAGAGGGGACACAGCGGGGACACAGCGGGACACAGCGGGGACACAGTGGGTGACAAAGGGAACACAATGGAACACAGCGGGACACAGAGGGGACACAGCGGGGACACAGCGGGGACACAGCAGGGACACATCGGGGGACACAGCAGGGGAATCAGTGGGGAACACAGCGGGACACAGCGGGGACACAGTTGGACACAGTGTGACAGACACCTGGACACATCGGGGACACAGCAAGGACACAGAGGGACACAGCGGCACAAAAAGGGACACAGCGTGACACAGCAGGGGACCCAGCGGGACACAGCGGAGGACACAGCGGGACACAGCGGGGACACAGAAGGACACAGTGGCGACACAGCAGGGACACAGCGGTACACAGCAGGACAGAGCGGGACACAGCGGGTACACAGCCGGGGACACAGCGGGACACAACGGGGGACACAGCGAGGACACAGCGTGACACAGCGGGGACACAGTGGCTACTCAGCGGGGGACACAGCGAGGGACAAACCGGGACACCACGGGAAACAACGGGACACAGCGGGACACAGCAGGGACACAGCGGGGACACAGCGGGACACAGCGGGACACATCGGGGACACAGCGGGGACACAGCCCGGGAGACAGCGGGACACACCGGGGGACACAGTGGGACATGCCGCGGACACAGCGGGGACTCAGCGGGGGACAGAGCAGGGGACACAGCGAGGACACAGCGGGACACAGCGGGATACATAGGGGACACAGCGGGGACACAGCGAGGGACACCACGAGAAACAGCGGGACACACCGGGACACAGTGGGGACAAAGCTGGGGACACAGCGGGACACAGCGGGGGACACAGCGAGGACACAGCGGGGTATACAGCGTGACACAGCGGGAACACAGCGGGGACACAGCAGGACACTGCGTGACACATCCGGGACATAGCGGGACACAGCGGGACACAGCGGAGACACAGCGGGGAAACAGCGGGGGACACAGCGGTTGACAATGAGTGGACACAGTGGGACACAGCGGGACACAGCGGGGGACAGAGCGCTACACTGCGGGGAACACAGCGGGACACAGCGGGATGCAGCGGGGACACAGCGGGACACAAAGGGACACAGCGGGACACAGCAGGGACAAAGCAGGAGACACAGCGGGGAACAGAGCGGGTACACAGCAGGGACTTAGCGGGGGACATAGCGGGGGACAAAGCAGGACACCACGGGACACAGCGGAACACAGCGGAACACAGTGGGGACAATGCGGGGACACAGCGGGACACAGCGGGGGACACAGCGGGACACAGTGGGACTCATCGGTGAACACAACAGAACACAGCGGGGGACAGAGCGGGGGACACAGCGGAACACAACGGGGACTCAGCTGGACACAGCGGGGGTATACAGCGTGACACAGCGGGAACACAGCGGGGACACAGCAGGACACTGCGTGACACATCCGGGACATAGCGGGACACAGCGGGACACAGCGGAGACACAGCGGGGAAACAGCAGGGGACACAGCGGTTGACAATGAGTGGACACAGTGGGACACAGCGGGACACAGCGGGGGACAGAGCGCTACACCGCGGGGAACACAGCGGGACACAGCGGGACGCAGCGGGGACACAGCGGGACACAAAGGGACACAGCGAGACACAGCAGGGACAAAGCAGGAGACACAGCAGGGAACAGAGCGGAACACAGCGAGGGACACAGGGAGGACAGAGCGGGACACAGCAGGGACACAGCGGGTACACAGCAGGGACTTAGCGGGGGACATAGCGGGGGACAAAGCAGGACACCACGGGACACAGCGGAACACAGCGGAACACAGTGGGGACAATGCGGGGACACAGCGGGACACAGCAGGGGACACAGCGGGACACAGTGGGAATCATCTGTGAACACAACGGAACACAGCGGGGGACAGAGCGGGGGACACAGCGGAACACAACGGGGACTCAGCTGGACACAGCGGGGGTATACAGCGTGACACAGCGGGAACACAGCGGGGACACAGCAGGACACTGCGTGACACATCGGGGACACAGCGGGACACAGCGGGACACAGTGGAGACACAGCGGGGAAACAGCGGGGGACACAGCGGTTGACTCATAGAAGACACCGTGGGACACAGCGGGACACAGCGGGGGACAGAGCGCTACACCGCGGGTCACACAGCGGGACACAGCGGGACACAGCGGGGACACAGCTTGACACAGCGGGGACACAGCGGGAAACAGCAGGACACAGCGGGGAAACAGCGGGACACAGAGGGACACAGCGGGGACACAGCAGGACACAGCGTGGGACACAGCGAGGACACAACGGGATTCAACGGGACACAGCAGAGGACACAGTTGGGGACACAGAGGGGACACAGCGGGTACACAGCGGGACACAGAGGGGACACAGCAGGGACACAGCAGGACACAGCTGTGACACAACGGGACACAGTGGGGGACATAGCGGGGACACAGCTGGGACACAGGGGGACACAACGGGGTCAAAGCAGGACACAGTGGGGGACACAGCGAGGACACAGCGGGACACAGCGGAAAACAGCGGGGGACAAAGCGGGAGAGAGCGGGGGACACAGCAGGACACAGAGGGGACACAGCGGGACACAGCATGGACACAGTGGGACACAGCAGAGGACACAGTGGGGAAAAATCGGAACACTGGGACATAGCGGGGGACACTGCGGGACAGAGCAGGGGACACAGCGGGGGACACAGCGGGACACAGTGGGGACACTGCGGGGACACTGAGCGACACAGCGGGGGACACAGCGGGACAAAGCGGGACACAGCGGGGAACACAGCGTGACACAGCGGAGACACAGTGGGGACACAGCGGGACAACTCCGGGGGACACAGCGAGGTACACAGCGGGACACAGCGGGACACAGCGAGGACACAGCGGAACACAGGCAGACACAGCGGTGACAGAGCGGGAGACACAGCAGGGGACACAACGGGACACAGTGGGACACAGGGGAACACAGCGGGACACAGCGGGGGACACAGCGGCACACAGCGGGACAGAGCGGGGACACAGCGGGGGACACAGCGGGACACAGCGGGGTACACAGCGAGGACACAGCGGGGGACACAGCGGCACACAGCGGGACAGAGCGGGGACACAGCGGGGGACACAGCAGGGGACACAGAGCGGACACAGCGCTGCCACATCAGGACACAGCGGGGACACAGTGGGACACAGCAGGGACACAGCGGGACACAGCGGGACACAGCGGGGATACAGCGGGACACAGCGGGGACACAGCGGGGACACAGCGGGACATAGCGGGACACAACGGGGACACAGCGGGACACAGCGAGAGACACAGCGAGGACACAGCGGGGAGCACAGCGGGACACAGCGGGGGACAGAGCTGGGACACATCGGGACACAGCGGGGTCACAGCAGGACACAGCGGGGGACACAGAGGGACACAGCAGGACACAGCAGGACAAAGCGTGGGATACAACGGGACACAGCAGGAAACAGGGGACACAGCGGGACACAGAGGAGTACACAGCTGGGGACACAATGGGACACAGAGTGGGACACAGTGGGACACAGCGGGACACAGTGGGGACAAAGCAGGTGACACAGCGGGGGACAGAGCGGGACACAGCGGGGACACAGCGGGGACTCAGCGGGGGACATAGCGGGGGACAAAGCAGGACACCACGGGACTCAGCGGAACACAGCGGAACATCTTGGGGACACTGTGGGGACACAGCGGGACACAGCGGGGGACACAGCGGGACACAGCGGGACTCATTGGTGAACACAACGGAACACTGCAGGGGACACAGCGGGGGACACAGCGGGACACAGTGGGGACTCAGCTGGACACAGCGTGGTATACAGCGTGACAGAGCGGGAACACAGCGGGGACACAGCGGGTCACTGTGTGACACATTGGGGACACAGCGGGACACAGCGGGACACAGCGGGACACAGCGGGGGACACAGCGCTAAACAGCGAGAACCACAGCGAGGACACAGCAGGACACAGCGGGGTACACAGCTGGGGACACAAAGGGAAACAGCGGAGACACAGCAGGTCACTGGGTGACACATCGTGGACACAGCAGGACACAGCTGGACACAGCAGAGACACAGCGGGGACACAACGGGGGACACAGCGGGGGACACAGCGAGGACACAGCGGGATACAGCGGGACACAGGGAGAACACAGTGGGACAGAGCGGAACACAGCGAGGACACAGCGGGACACAGCAGGGGAAAAAGACGGGACACAGCAGGACACGGGGACACAGAGGGGGACAGCGGAGGACAGCGGGGACACAGCTAGACACAGAGGGGAACATAGAGGGGGACACATCGTGACACAGCTGGCGATATAGCGGGACACAGCGGGGGACGAAGCGAGGACACAGCGGGACACAGCGGGACACCACGGGGGACACAGCGTGACACAGCTGTGGACAGCGCTGGGGACACAGCGAGACACATAGGGGGACACAGCGGGACACAGCGGGGATACAGCGGTGACAAAGCGGGACACAGCGGGGGACACAGCGAGACACAGCTGGGGAAACAGCGAGGACACAGCGGGACACAACGGGACACAGTGGAGGACACAGCGGGACAAGCGGGTCACAGCGGGGACACAGCGGGACACAGCCGGGACACAGCATGACACAGCCGGACACAGCGGGGAAACAGCGGGACACAGTGGGACACAGCGGGGACACAGCAGGACACAGCGGGGACACAGCGGGACACAGTGGGGGACACTTTGGGACATAGCGGGACACAGCGGGGGACACAGCAGGAGACAGCGCGACACAGCTGGGACACAGCGGGGACACAGCGGGGAGCACTGCCGGACACAGTGGGGGACAAAACGCGGACACAACTGCGACACAGCGGGACACAGCAGGGTCACAGCGCGGCACAACTGGGGACACAGCGGGACACAGCGGGGACACAGAGGGGACTCAGCGGGGAACACAGTGGGGGACAAAGCACGACACCACGGGACAAAGATGGACACAGCGGGACACAGACGGGACACTGCGTGGACAAAGCGGGATAAATCGGGGGACACAGCAGGACACAGAGGGGGACACAGCGGGACACATCGGGGGACAGAGCGGGGGACAAGGCCGAACAGAGCCGGGACAAGCGGGACACAGCGGGACACAGCGGGGACAGAGCGGGACACAGAGTGACACAGCTCTACACAGTGTGACACAGCGGGACACAGCGGGGACGCAGCAGGGACACTGCAGGAGACACAGTGCGACACAGCGGGACACAGGGGGGTACACAGCAGGACACAGCATGGACACAGCGGGACACAGCGTGGGACAGAGCGGGGACATAGCGTGACACAGTGGGACACAGCGGGGACACAGCGGGACACAGCGAGAGACACAGCGGGGACACAGCGGGGGACACACCAGGGGACACAGCGGGGACACAGCGGGGGACACAGCGAGGACACAGCGGGACATAGCATGGACAGAGGGAGACTAAGCGGGAGAGAGCAGAGGACACAGCAGGACACAGCGGGTACACAGCGGGACACAGCGGGACACAGCAGGGGACACAGCGGGACAGAGCGGGACACAGCGGGGACACAGAGGGGGCACAGCGGGACACAGCGGGACACAGCGTGGGACAAAGCGGGACACAGCGAGGACACATCGGGACACAGAGGGGGACAAAGTGGGGACACAGCGGGACACAGAGGGACACAGCAGGGGACACAGGGGGGGACACAGCGGGGGACACAGTGGGACCCAGCGGGGGACACAGCGAGGACAAAGCGGGACCAAGTGGGACACAGCGTCGATACAGCGGGGATACAGTGGGACACAGCGGGGTACACAGCTGGGGACACAACGGGACACAGAGGGGGACACAGCGGGACACAGCGGGAAACAGCAGAGACAAAGCGGGGATCACAGCGGGGGATAGAGCGGCACACAGCCGGGGACACGGGGAGGACACAGCGGGACAGAGCGGGGACACAGAGGGAACTCAGCGGGGGACAAAGCAGGGACAGAACAGGGACACAGGTGTACACAGTGGGGACACAGCGGGACAAATCGGGGACACAGCGGGACACAACAGGACAGAGGGGGACACAGTGGGACACAACGGGGACACAGCACAACACAGCTGGGACACAGCGGGACACTTTGGGGGACACAGCGGGACACAGCGGGACACAACGGGGACAAAGCGGTAATCACAGCTGAGGATAGAGCGGGACACAGCGGGGGACACAGGGAGGACACAGAGGGTGACACAGCAGGGCCAAAGCAGGACACCACGGGACAAAGCGGAACACAGCGGGACACAGTGGGGAAACTGTGGGGACACAGCTGGACACAGCGGGACACAGTGGGACTCAGCGGGGAACACAGCGGAACAGATCGGGGGACAGAGTGGGGGACAGAGCGGGACACAACAGGGACTCAGCTGGACACAGCGTGGTACACAGCGTGACACAGCGGGGTCACAGCAGGGACACAGCGGGACACTACGTGACACATTGGGGAAACAGCCGGACACAGCGGGACACAGCGGGGGACACAGTGCTACACAGCGGGGAACACAGCGAGGACACAGCGGGACACAGCGTGGGACACAGCGAGAACAGAGTGCAACACAGCGGGACACAGCGAGGACACAGCGGGACACAGCGGGGACACAGCAGGGACACAGCGGTGTACACAGCTGGGGACACAACAGGACACAGCGGGGGACACAGCGGAACACAGCGGAACACAGTAGGACACAGCGGGGACACAGTGGGGGACACAGTGGGGGACAGAGCGGTACACAGCGGGGGACACAGAGAGGACACAGCGGGACACAGCGGGGACACAGCGGGGACTCAGCGGGGGAAACAGCGAGGGACAAAGTGGGACAAAATGGAACACCGCGGAACACAGCGGGACACACCGGGGACACTGCGGGGACACAGCGGGACACAGCGGGGGACGCAGCGGGACACAGCGGGGGACACAGCGGGGACACAGCGGAACACAGCGGGGGACACAGCCAGGAAACAGCGGGACACAGTGGGACACAGCGGGGGACAAAGCAGGAGATAGCGGGGGACACAGTAGGGGACATGGGGGACACAGCGGGACATAGCGGGACACAGCGGGACACAGCGAGAGACACAGCGGGGACACAGCGGGGAGCACAGCGGGACACAGTGGGGGACAGAGTGGGGACAGGGCTGGGACACAGCGGGACACAGCGGGGTCACAGCAGGACAGAGGGGGACAAAGCGTGGGACAAAGCGGGACACAGGCGGACACAGCGGGACAGAGCAGTGTACACAGCTGGGGACACAATGGGACACAGAGTGGGACACAGGGGACACAGCGGGACAGAGCAGGACACAGCGGGGACACAGCGGGACACAGTGGGGGAAAAGCGGGATACCACAGGACACAGCGGAGGACACAGCAGGGGACAAAGCGGGACACATCTTGGGACACAGCACGACACAGCAGGGTACACAGCGGGACACAGCGGGACAGAGCGGGATACAGCAGGACACAGCGGGAAACAGCGGGACACAGCGGGACACAGCCGGGGACACAGCGGGGGACACAGGGAGGACACAGCGGGACACAGCGGGGGACACAGCAGGGACACAGCGGGATACAGGGGAGGACAGCGGGTACAGAGTGGGGGATACAGCGAGGACACAGCGGGACAAAGCGGGAACCAGCGGGACACAGCGGGACACAACGGGGGACACAGCGGGACACCGCGGGACACAGCATGACACAGCGGGGACACAGTGGGGGACACAGCGGGACACAGCGGGGAAACTCTGTGGGACAGCGGGAACACAGCGGGACACAGCGGAGGACAGGGGGGACACAGCAGGGGACACAGCGGAACACCAAGGGGACACAACGTGACACAGCCGGAAACAGCGGCGGAAATAGCGGGACACAGCGGGACACAGGGGGACATAGCGGGAACACAGCGGGACACAGCGGGATACAACAGGGGACACAGCGAGGACACAGCGGGGGACACATAGGGGGACAGCGGAGACACACCGGGGGACAGCGGGGACACAGCGGGACACCACAGGGGACAGTGGGGATACAGCAGGGACACAGCGGGAACACAGCGGGATACAGCCGGGACACCGCGTGGACACAGCAGGACAGAGCGGGGACACAGCTTGTACACAGCAGGACACAGCGGGACACAGCGGGACACAGCGGGACACAGCGGGACAAAGTGGGGGACACAGTGGGGGACAGCGTGAACACACCGGAGGACAATGGGGACAGAGCGGGACACAGTGGGGGACAACGTGGACAAAGAGGGACACAGCGTGACACAGCAGGACACAGCGGGGACGCAGCGAGGACACAGCGGGACACAGTGAGGATCACAGCGGGAGACCCAGCAGGACACAGCAGGACACAGGGGTGGACACAGTGGGACACAGGGAGGACACAGTGGGGACACAACGGGGACACAGTGGGGACAAAGCAGGACACACCGGGACACAGTGGGGACACAGTGGTGACACAGCGGGACATAGGGGAGCACAGCGGCACACAACGGGAGACACAGCGGGACACAGCAGGGGACACAGCGGGACCCAGGGGGGGAAACAGCGAGGACACAGCAGGACACAGCGGGATACAGTGTCGACAAAGCAGGGACACAGCGGGACACAGCTGTTGACACAGCAGTGGACACAGCGGGACACAACGGGGGACACAGCGGGGACATAGCGGGGGACACAGAGAGGACACAGCGGGACACAGGGGGAACCAGCGGGACACAACGGGACACAGCGGGGGACACAGCGGGGGACAGCGGTGACACACCAGGGGACAGTGGGGACACAGCGGGACACAGCGGGACAAAACGGGAGACACAGCGAGGACACAGTGGGAAACACAGCGGGGGACACAGTGGGACACAGCGAGAACACTGCAGGAACCAGCAGGGCCACAGCGGGGAACAGAAGGCGACACAGTGGGGGACACAGTGCGACACAGCGGGGACACAGCGGGACACAGCAGGGGACACAGGGGTGGACACACCGGGACACTGCTTGGGACACAGCGGGACACACAGCAGGGTACACAGCGGGACACAGTGGGGTACACAGTGGGACACAGCGGGGACACAGCGGAACACAGCGGGACACAGTGGGGGACACAGCGGGACACAGCGTGGGACACAGCGAGTACACAGCGGGACACAGCGGGACACAGCGTCCATACTGTGGGGACACAACAGGACACAGCAGGGTACACAGCTGGGCAAACAAGGGGACATAGCGGGGAACACATTGGGACCCAGCGGGACACAGCAGGGACAAAGCGGGGGACACAGCGGGGGACAGAGCGGGACACAGCAGGGGACGCAGGGAGGACACAGCGGGACACAGCGGTGACAAAGCGGGTTCTCAGCGGTGGATACAGCGGGGGACAAAGCGGGACACCACGGGACACAGAGGGACACAGCGGGGACACTGCGGGGACACAGCGGGAAACAGCTGGGGACACAACGGGACACAGCAGGTGACACAGCGGGGACACAGCGGGACACAGCGGGACACAGCAGGGACTCAGTGGGGGACACAGCCGGGAACAAAGCAGAAAACCATGGTACACAGCAGAATACAGTGGGACACAGTGGGGAAACTGCGAGGACACAGCAGGACACAGCAGGGACACAGCGGGACACAGCGGGGACACAGCAGAGACACAGCAGGACACAGCGGGGACCACAGCGGGACACAACGGGACACAACGGGGGACACAGTGGGGACATAGAGGGGGTCCCAGCGAGGACACAACGGGACACAGCGGGACACAGTCGGGTACATAGCGGGGAACAGCAGGGACACACCGGGGGACAGCGGGGACACAGAAGGACACAGCGGGGACAGAGCAGGACACAGCGGGGGACACAGCGGGGACACAGCGGGACATAGCGGTGACACAGCGGGACACAGTGAGAGTCACAGCGGGTACACAGTGGGGAACAGAGCGGGACACAGAGGGACAGAGCGGGGACACAGCGGGACAAAGTGGAGCACACAGCGGGACATAGCGGGACACAGCGGGACACAGCAGGGGACACAGCTGGGGACACAGCGGGACACAGTGGGGGATATAGCGAGGACACAGAGGGACACAACGGGACACCGAGGGGGACACAGAGGTACACAGCGGGACACAGCAGGCACAAAGCGGGAATCACAGCGGGGGATAGAGCAGGACACAGCGGGGGACACAGGGAGGACACAGCGGGATACAGTGGGGACACAGCGGGACACTGCGTGACAAATTGGGGACACAGCGGGACACAGCGGGACACAGCGGGGGACACAACGCTACACAGCGGGGGACACAGCTGGGGACACAGCGGGACACAGTGGGGGATATAGCGAGGACACAGAGGGACACAACAGGACACCCAGGGGGACAGTGGGACACAGCGGGGTCACAGCGGGGACTCAGCGGGGGACACAATGGGGGACACAGCGGGGACAGAGCAGGAACACAGGGGGACACAGCGGGTACACAGCGGGACACATCGGGGACACAGCGGGACACAGCAGGACACAGCGGGACACAACGGGACACAGTAGGACACAGCGGGGACAAAGCAGGACACAGCGGGGACACAGCGGGACACAGTGGGGGACACAGCGGGACACAGCGGGACACAGAGGGACCAAGCGGGAATCAAAGCTGGGACACAGCGGGACACAGCTGGGGACTCAATGGGACACAGCAGGTGACACAGCGGGGAAACAGCGGGACCCAGCGGGGACACAGCGGGGACACAGTAGGAAAACTGCGGGGACACAGCGGGGACACAGCGGGACACTGTGGGGGACACAGCGGGACACAGCGGTGACAAAGCGGCAATCACAGCGGGGGATAGAGCGAGACACAGTGGGGGACACAGCGGGACACAGTAGGGACTCAGCAGGGGACACAGCAGGGGACAAAGCAGGACACCACAGGACACATCGGAAAACAGCGGGACACAGTGGGGAAACTGCGGGGACACAGCGGGACACAGCGGAGGACACAGCGGGACACAGCAGGACTCAGCGGGGAACACAGCGAAACACAGCGGTGGACAGAGTGGGGAACACAGCGGGACACAGCAGAGACTGAGCTGGACACGGCGGAGGACACAGTGTGACACAGCGGGGACACAGTAGGAAAACTGCGGGGACACAGCGGGACACAGCAGGGACACAGCGGGACACTGTGGGGGACACAGCGGGACACAGCGGTGACAAAGCGGGAATCACAGCGGGAGATAGAGCGGGACACAGTGGGGGACACAGCGGGACACAGTAGGGACTCAGCAGGGGACACAGCAGGGGACAAAGCAGGACACCACAGGACACATCGGAAAACAGCGGGACACAGTGTGGAAACTGCGGGGACACAGCGGGACACAGCGGAGGACACAGCGGGACACAGCAGGACTCAGCGGGGAACACAGCGAAACACAGCGGTGGACAGAGTGGGGAACACAGGGGGACACAGCTGGGACTCAGCTGGACATGGCGGGGGACACAGTGTGACACAGCGGGGACACAGCAGGGACACAGCGGGACACTGCGTGACACATCGGGGACACAGCGGGAAACAGCGGTACTCAGCGGGGGTCACAGCGCTACAA
The DNA here is from genome assembly GCF_024711535.1 of Dipodomys merriami. Taxonomy (NCBI): domain Eukaryota; kingdom Metazoa; phylum Chordata; class Mammalia; order Rodentia; family Heteromyidae; genus Dipodomys; species Dipodomys merriami. Next base: position 384,475 of record NW_027206437.1, on the reverse strand, counting down.
AGCGGGGAACACAGCGAGGACACAGCGGGACACAGCGTGGGACACAGCGAGAACACAGTGGGACACAGCGGGACACAGCGAGGACACAGCTGGACACCACGGGGACAAAGCGGGGGACACAGCGGGACACAACGGGGGAAACAGCGAGGACACAGCAGGACACAGGGGGGACACAGCAGGGACACAGCGATGACACAGCAGTACACAGCACAAGACACAGCGGGGAAACAGCGGGACACAGTGGGACACAGCGGGGGACACTGCGGGACAGAGCGGGGGACACAGCGGGGAACACAGCGTGACACAGCGGGCCTCAGCAGGGACACAACGGGAAACTGCGTGACACATCGGGGACACAGCGGGACACAGCGGAAAACAGCGGGGACACAGCGCTACACAACGGGGGACACAGCAAGGACACAGCTGGACACAACGGGGGACACAGCGAGGTACACAGCGGGACACAGCGCAGGACACAGCGGGGAAACAGCAGGACACAGTGGGACACAGCGGGGGACACTGCGGGACAGAGCAGGGGAAACAGCGGACACCTCGGGGAACACAGCGTGACACAGCGGGGACACAGCAGGGACACAGCGGGACACTGCGTGACACATAGGGGACACAGCGGGACACAGCGGGACACCTCGGGGAACACAGCGTGACACAGCGGGGACACAGCAGGGACACAGCGGGACACTGCGTGACACATAGGGGACACAGCGGGACACAGCGGGACACCTCGGGGAACACAGCGTGACACAGCGGGGACACAGCGGGGACACAGCGGGACACTGCGTGACACATAGGGGACACAGCGGGACACAGCAGGAGACACAGCGCTACACAGCGGCGGACACAGCCAGGACACAGGAAGGACACAGCCGGACACAGCGGGGGACACAGCGAGGTGCACAGCGGGACACAGCGGGGACACAGCGGGGACACAGCAGGGACACAGCAGGGACACAGCAGGGGACACAGCCGGACACAGCGGGACACAGCGGGACTCATCGGTGAACACAATGCAACAAAGCGGGGAACATAGCGGGAGACACAGCGGGACACAGTGGGGACTCAGCTGGACACAGCGTGGTATACAGAGTGACAGAGCGGGGACACAACGGGGACACAGCAGGACACTTTGTGACACATCGGGCACACAGCGGGACACAGCGGGACACACCGGGGGACACAGCGCTACATAGCGGGAAACACAGAGAGGACACAGCGGCACACAGAGGGGTACACAGCTGGTGACACAAAGGGAAACAGCGGAGACACAGCAGGACACTGTGTGACACATCATGGACACAGCAGGACACAGCGGGACACTGGAGACACAGCGGGGACACAACGGGGGACACAGCGGGTGACACAGCGAGGACACAGCGGAGGACACAGCGCTACACAGCGGGGAACACAGCGAGGACACAGCGGGACACAGCGGGGGACACAGCGAGAACACAGTGGGATACAGCGGAACACAGCGAGGACACAGCGGGACACCGAGGGGACACAGCGGGGCCCACAGCGAAACACAGCGGGGGAAACAGAGGGACACAGCGGGACACAATGGGACACAGCGGGGGACACAGCGGGGACACAGCGGGACACAGCAGGGACAAAGTGGGACACAGCGGGACACAGCGGGGACACAGCGGGACACAGCAGGACACAGCGGGGACACAGCAGGACACAGCGGGGACACAGCGGGACACAGTGGGGGACACAGCGGGACACAGCGGGACAGAGCGGGGGACACAGCAGGACACAGCTCGACACAGCTGGGACACAGCGGGAACACAGCGGGGAGCACAGCGGGACACAGTGGGGGACATAATGCGGACACAGCTGGGACACAGCGGGACACAGCGGGGGACACAGCGAGGACACAGCGGGACACAGCGGGACACAGCATGGGACACAGCTGGGGACACAGCGGGACACAGTGGGGGATACAGCGAGAACACAGAGGGACACAACGGGACACCGAGGGGGACACAGAGGGACACAGCGGGACACAGCGGGACACAGCAGGGACAAAGCGGGAATCACAGCGGGGGATAGAGCGGGACACAGCGAGGGACACAGGGAGGACACAGCGGGACACAGCGGGGACACACCGGGGACACAGCGGGGGACACAGCAGGGACAGAGCAGGAACACAGTGGGACACAGCGGGGACACAGCGGGACACAGCGGGGACACAGCGGGGACTCAGCGGGGTCACAGCCGGGGACAAAGCAGGACACCATGGGACACGGCAGAACACAGCGGGACACAGTGGGGAATCTGCGGGGACACAGCCGGACACAGCAGGGACACAGCGTGACACAGCGGGGACAAAGCGGAGACACAGCGGGACCCAGCTGGGGCCCCAGCGGGACACAGCGGTACACGTCGGGGACACAGCTGGGACTCAGCAGGGGACACAAAGTGGGACAAACCGGTACACCACGGGAAACAGCGGGACACACCGGGACACAGCGGGGGACACAGCGGGGGAATGAGAAGGGAACACAGCGGGACACAGCGGGGACACAGTTGGACACAGCGAGATACACAGCGGGACAGATCGGGGACACAACGAGGACACAGCAGGACACAGCGGGACACATCGGGACACAGCGAGACACAGCGGGATACAGCGGGGGAAACAGCGGGACACAGCAGGGACACAGAAGGACACAGTGGGGACACAGCGGGGACACAGCAGGATACAGAGGGGACAGAGCGGGACACAGCGGGGACACAGCGGGGCACAAAGCGGGGGGCACAGCGGGGGACAGCGGGGACACAGTGGGACACATCGGTGGACAGCAGGGAAAGGGAGGGTCACAGCGGGACACAGCGGGACACAGCGAGGGGACAGCGGGGACACAGCAGGACACAGCAGGGAAACAGTGGGTGACAGCGGGGACACATTGGGACACAGTGAGACACAGCGGGACACAGCGGGGGACACAGCGGGACACAGCGGGGGCACAGCTTGATACACAGTGGGACACAGCGGGGGACACAGCGGGGAAACAGCGGGACACAGAGGGGAAAAAGCGGGGACACAGCGGGACACAGCAGGGACACAGTGTGTGACAGCCCAGACACAACGGAACACAGGGGACACAGGGGGACACAGCGGGGACACAGCGGGGGAATCAGTGGGGAACACAGCGGGACACAGCGGGGACACAGTTGGACACAGCGGGATACACAGCGGGACAGATCAGGGACACAGCTAGGACACAGCAGGACACAGCAGGGGACACAGCAGGGGACACAGCGGGACACAGCGGGGGACACAGCGAGGACACAGCGGGGACACAGCGGGGACACAGCGGGACACAGCGGGACAAATGGGGGAACACAGCACGACACAGCAGGGGACACAGAGGGACACAACAGTGGACACAGTGAGGACACAGAGGGACACAGTGGGACACATTGGGGACACAGCAGGGACACAGCGGGGAACACAGCTGAACACAGCGGATTACATAGCGGGACATAGCGGGGACACAGCGAGGACACAGCGGGACACAGCAGGATACAGCGGGGAACACAGTGGGACACAGCGGGACACAGCGGGACACAGCGGGAGACACAGTGAGGATACAGCGGGACACATTGGGACACATCGGGGACACAGCGGGGACACAGCCCAGGACAGAGCAAGACCAGCAGGGAAACAGCGGGGACACAGCGGGGGCACAGCTGGACACAGCGTGATACACAGCGGGACACAGCGGGTACACAGCGAGGACACAGTGGGACAGAGCGGGACAGCACGGACACTCCATGGGACAGCGGGGACACAACGGGACACAGCGGGGGATAGCAGGGACACAGCGGGTCACAGAGGGACACAGCGGGGACACAGCGGGGGACAGCGGAGAAACAACGGGACACAGAGGGGACACAGTGGGGACACAGCGGGATACAGCGGGGACACAGTGGGTGACAGAGGGGACACAACGGGAAACAGCGGGACACAACGGGGACACAGCAGGGTCACAGCGGGGACACAGCGAGACACAGCGGGGACACAGCGGGGGACACAGCGGGGGAATCAGTGGGTTACACAGTGGGACACAGCGAGGACACACAGGGCCACAGTGGAACAAAGCGGGTCACAGCGGGACACAGCGGGGACACATTGGGGACACAGCGGGACACAGCGGGGACACAATCGGGGACACAGTGGGGGACAAAGCGGGATATAGGGGTGACAAAGCGGGGACACATCAGGGACACAGCTGGACACAGTGGGATACACAGCAGGACACATCGGGGAAACAGCGGGGGACCCAGCGGTACACAGGGTGGACATAGCGGTGACACGGCGGGATAAAAAGCGGGACACAGCGGGACACAGCGGGACACATCGGAGACACAGCGGAACACATTGGGACAGAGCGGGGGACACAGCGGGGGACACAGCGGGACACAGTGGTGACACAGCAGTGACACAGAAGGGACACAGCTGGACACAGTAGGATACGCAGCGGGACACAGCAGGGACACATCAGGGACACAGCGAGACACAGCGTGGAACACAGGGGGACACAGGGGGACACAGCGGGGACACAGCGGGGACAGAGCGGGGGACACGGCCGGACACAGCGGGGACACAGCGGGGACACAGCGGGGACACAGTGGGGACAGAGCGGGGACACAGAAGGACACAGCGAGAACACAGCGGGAAACACAACGGGACACAACGGGACACAGCGGGGTACACAGCGGGACACAGCGGGGGACACAGCGAGGACACAGCGGGACACAGCGTGACACAGGGGTACTCAGAGGTGGACACAGCGGGGGACAAAGCGGGACACCAAGTTAAACAGCGGGACACAGCGGGACACAGCGGGACACAGCAGGACAGAGCGGGGGACACAGCAGGACACAGCGGGGAACCCAGCGAGTACACAGTGGGACACAGAGGGACACAGCGGGGACACAGCGGGACACAGCTGGGACACAGCAGGGGAGAGCGGGGACAGAACGGGGCACAGTGGGACACATCGGGGACACATCGGGGACACAGCGGGGGACACAGCGGGACATGGGGGACACAGAAGGGACACAACTGGACACAGCGAGATACACAGCAGGACACAGCAGAGACACAGCAGGGACACAGTCGGACACAGCGTGGAACACAGCGGGACACAGTGGGGACTCAGCGGGGACAGAGCGGGGACAGAGCGGAACACAGCGGGGACAGAGCGGGGGACACAACAGGACACAGCTGGGACACAGCTGGGACACAGCTGGGACACAGCGGGACACAGCGGGGGACACAGCAGGGGACACAGAGAGACACAACGTGGGACACATCGGGACACAGCGGGGGACACAGCGGGACACAGCGGGGACACAGCGGGGACTCAGAGAGGGACACAGCTGGGGACAAAGCGGGACACCACGGGAAACAGCGGGACACAGCGGCATACAGCGGGGAAACAGCGGGGACATAGCAGGGACACAGCGGGGGACACAGCGGGATACAGCGGGGGACACATCAGGGACACAACGGGGGACAACTGCGGGACACAGCGGGACACAGCGGAACACAGCGGGGAAACAGCGGGGAACACAGCGGGGGACAAAGCGGGACACCACGGGACACAGCGGGACACAATGGGGACACTGCGGGGACACAGCAGGGACACAGCGGGGACACAGCGGGGGAGAGCGGGGACAAAGCGGGGGACACAGCTGGACACAGGGGGGACACAGCAGGAACACAGCTGCACACAGAGGGATACACATCGGGACACAGCGGGGACAAGGCAGGGACACAGCGGGGCACAGCGGGGGACACAGCGAGTACACAGCGGGACCCAGCGGGACACAGGGGGGACAAAGAGGGACACAGCGGGGACACAGCTGGGGACACAGCGGGGCACACAGCGGGGAAAACAGCGGAACACATCGGGGACACAGCAGGGACACAGCAGGGGACACAGCGGGACACAGGGGGGACACAGCGGGAACACAGCAGGGACACAACTGGACACAGTGCGATACACTGCGGGACACAGCGGGGACATAGCAGGGACACAGCATTACACAGCATGGAACACAGCGGGACACAGCCAGGACACAGCGGGGACAGATTTGGGGCACAGCGAGGACACAGCGGGACACAGCGGGACAGAGCGGGACACAGCAGGAGAGAACGGGGGACACAGCAGGACACAGTGGGGGACACAGTGGGACAAAGTGGGGGACACAGCGAGTACACAGCGGGACAGAGCGGCACACATAGGGGACACAGTGGGACACAGCGGGGACACAGCGGGGGACAGCAGGCACACAACGAGACACAGCGGGACACATCGGGGACACAGCCGGGACCCAGCTTGGGACACAGCGGGACACAGGGGGACACAGCGGCGACACAGCAGGGACACAGCTGGACACAGCGCAATACATAGCGGGATACAGCGGGGACACAGCAGGGACACAGCCGGACAAAGCGGGGGACACAGCGAGTACACAGCGGGACACAGCGGGACACATCGGGGACACAGCGGGACACAGCGGGGACACAGCGGTGGACACAGTGGGGGACAATGCGGAACACATCGGGGACACAGCGGGGAAACAGCGGGGCACACAGCTGGACACTGGGGTGACACAGCGGGGACACAGCAGGGACACAGCTGGACACAGTGGGATACACAGCGAGACACATCGGGGACACAGCAGGGACACAGCGGGACACAGCGCGGAACACAGCGGGACACAGCGGGGACAGAGCGGGGACAGAGCGGGGACACAGTGGTGACACAGCGGGACACAGCGGGACAGACCGGGGGACAAAGCCGGACACAGCGAGGGACACAACGGGACACAGCGGGGTCGCAGTGAGTACACAGCGGGACACAGCGGGACACTGCGGGAACACAGCGGGACAAGCATGAATAGAGAAGGGACACAGCGGGACACAAAGGGGGAAACAGAGAGTGCACAGCGGGACACAGCGGGACATATCGGGGACACAGTGGGACACAGCAGGGACACAGCGGGGGCACAGCGGGGGACAAAGCGGGACACAGGGGTGACACAGCGGGGACACAGCAGGGACACAGCTGGACACAGTGGGATACACAGAGGGACACATCGGGGACACAGCAGGGACACAGCGAGGACACAGCAGGACACAGCGGGACACAGCGGGGACACAGCGGGGACACAGCTGGGACAGAGTGGGGACACAGCAGGACAAAGCGGGGACAGAGCTGGGGACACAAAGGGACACAATAGGGACACAGCTGGACACAGCGGGATACACATCGGGACACAGCAGGTACACAGCGAGGACACAGCAGGACACAGCGGGACACAGCGTGAAACAGCGGGGACACAGTGGGGACACAGTAGCGGACACAGCGTGACACAGAGGGGGACAGAGCGGGGACACAGCGGGACACAGCGGGGACACAGCGGGATACAAAGCGGGACACAGCGGGATACAGCGGGACACATCGGGGACACAGCGGGACACAGCGGGGACACAGCGGGGGACACATCGGGGGACACAGCAGGGGACACAGAGAGACACAACGTGGGACACATCGGGACACAGCGGGACACAGCGGGACACAGCAGGGACACAGCGGGGGACACAGCGGGACACAGCGGGGACACAGCGGGGACACAGAGAGGGACACAGCTGGGGACAAAGCGGGACACCACGGGAAACAGCGGGACACAGCGGCATACAGCGGGGAAACAGCGGGGACATAGCGGGGACACAGCGAGGGGCAGAGCGGGCTACAGCGGGGGACACATCAGGGACACAACGGGGGACAACTGCGGGACACACCGGGACACAGCGGAACACAGCGGGGAAACAGCGGGGAACACAGCGGGGGACAAAGCGGGACACCACGGGAAACAGCGGGACACAATGGGGAAACTGCGGGGACACAGCAGGGACACAGCGGGGGACACAGCGGGATACAGAGGGGGACACAGCGGGGACACAGCGGGGAACCAATGAGAAACAGCGGGGAAACAGCAGGCATTCATCGGGGACACAGCAGGACACAGCGGGGACACAGTGGGGGAGAGCGGGGACAAAGCGGGGGACACAGCTGGACACAGGGGGGACACAGCAGGAACACAGCTGCACACAGAGGGATACACATCGGGACACAGCAGGGACAAGGCAGGGACACAGCGGGACACAGCGGGGGACACAGCAAGTACACAGCGGGACCCAGCGGGACACAGCGGGGACAAAGCGGGACACAGCGGGGACACAGCTGGGGACACAGCGGGGCACACAGCGGGGAAAACAGCGGAACACATCGGGGACACAGCAGGGACACAGCAGGGGACACAGCGGGACACAGGGGGGACACAGCGGGAACACAGCAGGGACACAACTGGACACAGTGCGATACAATGCGGGACACAGCGGGGACATAGCAGGGACACAGCGTTACACAGCATGGAACACAGCGGGACACAGTGAGGACACAGCGGGGACAGACTGGGGGCACAGCAAGGACACAGCGGGACACAGCGGGACAGAGCGGGACACAGCAGGACAGACCGGGGGACACAGCAGGACACAGTGGGGGACACAGTGGGACAAAGTGGGGGACACAGCGAGTACACAGCGGGACAGAGCGGCACACATCGGGGACACAGCGGGACACAGCGGGGACACAGCGGGACACAGCTGGGACACAGCAGGGGAGAGCGGGGACAGAACGGGGCACAGTGGGACACATCGGGGACACATCGGCGACACAGCGGTGGACACAGCGGGACATAGGGGGGACACAGCGGGGACGCATCAGGGACACAGCTGGACACAGCGAGATACACAGCAGGACACAGCGGAGACACAGCAGGGACACAGTCGGACACAGCGTGGAACACAGCGGGACACAGTGGGGACTCAGCGGGGACAGAGAGGGGACAGAGCGGGACACAGCGGGGACAGAGCGGGGGACACAGCAGGACACAGCGGGACACAGCGGGGACACAGCTGGGACACAGCGGGACACATCGGGGGACACAGCAGGGGACACAGAGAGACACAACGTGGGACACATCGGGACACAGCGGGACACAGCGGGACACAGCGGGGACACAGCGGGGGACACAGCGGGACACAGCGGGGACACAGAGAGGGACACAGCTGGGGACAAAGCGGGACACCACGGGAAAAAAGCGGGACACAGCGGCATACAGCGGGGAAACAGCGGGGACATAGCGGGGACACAGCGAGGGGCAGAGCGGGCTACAGCGGGGGACACATCAGGGACACAACGGGGGACAACTGCGGGACACACCGGGACACAGCAGAACACAGCGGGGAAACAGCGGGGAACACAGCGGGGGACAAAGCGGGACACCACGGGAAACAGCGGGACACAGCGGGACACAATGGGGAAACTGCGGGGACACAGCAGGGACACAGCGGGGGACACAGCAGGATACAGAGGGGGACACAGCGGGGACACAGCGGGGGACACAATGAGAAACAGCGGGGACACAGCAGGCATTCATCGGGGACACAGCAGGACACAGCGGGGACACAGAGGGGCAAAGCGGGGACAAAGCGGGGGACACAGCTGGACACAGGGAGGACACAGCAGGAACACAGCTGCACACAGAGGGATACACATCGGGACACAGCGGGGACAAGGCAGGGACACAGCGGGACACAGCGGGGGACACAGCAAGTACACAGCGGGACCCAGCGGGACACAGGGGGGACAAAGAGGGACACAGCGGGGACACAGCTGGGGACACAGCGGGGCACACAGCGGGGAAAACAGCGGAACACATCGGGGACACAGCAGGGACACAGCAGGGGACACAGCGGGACACAGGGGGGACACAGCGGGAACACAGCAGGGACACAACTGGACACAGTGCGATACACTGCGGGACACAACTGGACACAGTGCGATACACTGCGAGACACAGCGGGGACATAGCAGGGACACAGCGTTACACAGCATGGAACACAGCGGGACACAGCGGGACACAGTGGGGACTCAGCGGGGACAGAGCGGGGGACACAGCAGGACACAGGGGGACACAGCAGGACACAGCGGGACACAGCGGGGACACAGCTGGGACACAGCGGGACACATCGGGGGACACAGCAGGGGACACAGAGAGACACAACGTGGGACACATCGGGACACAGCGGGACACAGCGGGACACAGCGGGGACACAGCGGGGGACACAGCGGGACACAGCGGGGACACAGCGGGGGCACAGAGAGGGACACAGCTGGGGACAAAGCGGGACACCACGGGAAAAAAGCGGGACACAGCGGCATACAGCGGGGAAACAGCGGGGACATAGCGGGGACACAGCGAGGGGCAGAGCGGGCTACAGCGGGGGACACATCAGGGACACAACGGGGGACAACAGCGGGACACACCGGGACACAGCGGAACACAGCGGGGAAACAGCGGGGAACACAGCGGGGGACAAAGCGGGACACCACGGGAAACAGCGGGACACAGCGGGACACAATGGGGAAACTGCGGGGACACAGCAGGGACACAGCGGGGGACACAGCGGGATACAGAGGGGGACACAGCGGGGACACAGCGGGGGACACAATGAGAAACAGCGGGGACACAGCAGGCATTCATCGGGGACACAGCAGGACACAGCGGGGACACAGCGGGGGAGAGCGGGGACAAAGCGGGGGACACAGCTGGACACAGGGGGGACACAGCAGGAACACAGCTGCACACAGAGGGATACACATCGGGACACAGCGGGGACAAGGCAGGGACACAGCGGGACACAGCGGGGGACACAGCAAGTACACAGCGGGACCCAGCGGGACACAGGGGGGACAAAGCGGGACACAGCGGGGACATAGCTGGGGACACAGCGGGGCACACAGCGGGGAAAACAGCGGAACACATCGGGGACACAGCAGGGACACAGCAGGGGACACAGCGGGACACAGGGGGGACACAGCGGGAACACAGCAGGGACACAACTGGACATAGTGCGATACACTGCGGGACACAACTGGACACAGTGCGATACACTGCGGGACACAGAGGGGACATAGCAGGGACACAGCGTTACACAGCATGGAACACAGCGGGACACAGCGAGGACACAGCGGGGACAGACTAGGGGCAAAGTGAGGACACAGCGGGACACAGCGGGACAGAGCGGGACACAGAAGGACAGACCGTGGGACACAGCAGGACACAGCGGGGGACACAGCGGGACACAGTGGGGTTCACAGCGAGTACACAGCGGGACACAGCGGGACACATCGGGGACACAGCGGGACACAGCGGGGACAGAGCGGGGGACAGCGGAGGCACAATGGGACACAGCGGGACACATCGGTGACACAGTGGGGACCCAGCTTGGGACACAGCGGGACACAGGGGGACACAGCGGCGACACAACAGGGACACAGCTGGACACATCGCGATACATAGCGGGATACAGCGGGGACACAGCAGGTACACAGCCGGACAAAGCGGGGGACACAGCGAGTATACAGCGGGACACAGCGGGACACAGCGGGACACATCGGGGACACAGCGGGACACAGCGGGGACACAGCGTTGGACACAGTGGGGGACAATGCGGAACACATCGGGGACACAGCGGGGAAACAGCGGGGCACACACCTGGACACTGGGGTGACCCAGCGGGGACACAGCAGGGCACAGCTGTACACAGTGGGATACACAGCGAGACACATCGGGGACACAGCAGGGACACAGCGGGACACAGCGCGGAACACAGCGGGACACAGCGGGGACAGAGCGGGGACAGAGCGGGGACACAGTGGTGACACAGCGGGACACAGCGGGACAGACCAGGGGACAATGCCGGACACAGCGGGGGACACAGCGGGACACAGCGGGGTCGCAGCGAGTACCCAGCGGGACACAGCGGGGACACAGTGGGACAAGCATGAATAGAGAAGGGACACAGCGGGACACAACGGGGGAAACAGAGCGTGCACAGCGGGACACAGCGGGACATATCGGGGACACAGCGGGACACAGCAGGGACACAGCGGGGGCACTGCGGGGGACAAAGCGGGACACAGGGGTGACACAGCGGGGACACAGCAGGGACACAGCTGGACACAGTGGGATACACAGAGGGACACATTGGGGACACAGCAGGGACACAGCGGGGACACAGCTAGGACACAGCAGGACACAGGGGGGACAGAGCCGGGGACACAAAGGGACACAATAGGGACACAGCTGGACACAGTGGGATACACATCGGGACACAGCAGGGACACAGCGAGGACACAGCAGGACACAGCGGGACACAGCGTGAAACAGCGGGGACACAGTGGGGACACAGTAGCGGACACAGCGCGACACAGAGGGGGACATAGCGGGGGCACAGCGGGACACAGCGGGGACACAGCGGGATACAAAGCGGGACACAGCGGGATACAGTGGGACACATTGGGGACACAGGGGGGGACACAGCGGGGGACACAGATGGGAACACAGCAGAACACATCGGGGAAACAGCGGGAACACAGCGGGACACAGAGTGGACAGAGTGGTGACACAGCGGAGACACAGCAGGGACACAGCTGAGACACAGCAGGATACAGCATGGACAATGCGGGGACAGAGCGAGGACACAGCCGGACACATCGGGACACAGCAGGACACAGCGGAACACAGCGGGGACACAGCATGACACAGCAGGGGACACAGCGGGATAAAGCGGGGGACAGAGCCGGACAAAGAGGGACAGAGCAGGGGTAAAGCGGGACAGAGCGGGGAACATAGCGGGACACACCGAGACACAGCGGGACACAGCAGGGAAACACCAGGACACAGCGGGACACAGCGGGGACACAGCGGGGGACACAGCGAGGACACAGCGGGACACAGCGAGACACAGCGGGGAAAAAGCGGGGACACTCCAGGGGACAGCGGGGACACAGTGGGGGACAGCAGGGACACAGCGGATCACAGCGGGACACAGCGGGACACAGCGTGGGACAGCGTGGACACAACGGGACACAGCGGGACACATTGGGGACACAGCGGGGTCACAGCGGGGGACACAGTGGGACACAGTGGGGACACAGCGGGGACACAGCTGGTCAAAGCGGGGACACAGCGTGGGACACAGCTGGGGAAACAGTGGGGAACACAGCTGGACACTGTGGGGACACAGTTGGACACAGCGGGGTACAGAGCGGGACACATCGGGGACACAGCGAGGACACAGCGGGACACAGTGGGACACAACGGGACACAGCGGGACACAGCGGGGACACAGCAGCGGACACAGCGGGACACACCGGGACACAGCGGGGGATACAGCGGGACACAGTGGAGAACAAAGCGGGACACAGCAGGGACAAATCAGGACACAGTGGGGACACAGCTTGGACACAGCGGGATACAGCAGGGACAAAGCGGGACACAGCGGGACACATTGGAGGACACAGCAGGGGACACAGAGAGACACAATGTGGGAAACTTCGGGACACAGCGGGACACAGGGGGGGACACAGCTAAACACAGCTGGGACACACAGGGACACAGTGGGGGACACAGCAGGGACACAGCGGGACACAGCGGGACACAGCAAGGGACACAGCTGGACACAGCGGGGGACAGAGCGGGGGACACAGCGGGACACAGTGTGGGACACAGGGAGGACACAGCGGAACACAGCGGGGACACAGTGGGGATTCAGCGAGGGACACAGAAAGGGACAAAGTGGGACACCACGGAACACAGCGGAACACAGCGGGACTCACCGGGGACACTGCAGGGATACAGCGGGACACAGCGGGGGACGCAGAGGTACACAGCCGGACACAGAGGGGGACACAGCGGGTACACAGCGGAACACAGCGGGGGACACAGCGAGGACACAGCAGGACACAGTGGGACACAGCGGGGGACAAAGCGGGAGAAAACGAGGGACACAGTAGGGGACACAGGGGGGACACAGCGGGGACACAGTGGGACACAGCTGGGACACAGCGGGACGCAGCGTGGACACAGCCGGACACAGCGGGGCACAGCGGAGACAAAGCGGGACACAGCGGGACACAGTGGGGGAAAAAGTGGGACACAGCGGGGACATAGTGGGGGACACAGTGGGGACACAGCGGGACACAGCGAGGGACACAGCGAGGACACAGCGGGATACAGCGGGGGACACAGCACTACACAGCGGGGAAGACAACGGGACACAGCGGTGGAAACAGCGAGGAAACAGCGGGACACAGGGGGACACAGCGAGGGACACAGAGGGACACAGCGGGGACACAGCGGAACACAGCGTGGAAACAGCGGGACACAGCGGGGACACAGCGGGACACAGTGGGGACACAGCGGGACACAGAGGGACACAGAGGGGACACAGCAGGACACAACGAGGGACACAGCTAGGACACAGCGGGATACAGCGGGACACAGCGGGGATCACAGTTGGGGACACAGCGGGGACACAGCGGGTACACAGCGGGACACAGCGGGGACACAGCGGGGACACAGCAGGACACACCGCTGACACAGCGGGACACAGTGGGGGACACAGCGGGACACTGCGGGACACAGCGCGGACACAGCAGGGACATAGCGGGGGACAAAGCGGGTGACACAGCGGGACACAGTGGGACACAGGGGGAACACAGCAGGGACACAGCGGGGGACACAGCCGGACACAGCTGGGACACACAGGGACACAGTGGGGGACACAGCGGGGACACAGCGGGAAACAGCAGGACACAGCGAGGGACACAGCTGGACACAGCGGGGGACAGAGCGGGGGACACAGCGGGACACAGCGTGGGACACAGTGAGGACACAGCGGAACACAGCGGGGACACAGCGGGGACTCAGCGGGGGACACAGCAAGGGACAAAGTGGGACACCACGGAACACAGCGAAACACAGCAGACACACCGGGGACACTGCGGGGACACAGCGGGACACAGCAGGGGACGCAGAGGTACACAGCCGGACACAGAGGGAGACACAGCGGGTACACAGCGGAACACAGCGGGGGACAGAGCGAGGACACAGCAGGACACAGCGGGACACAGCGGGGTACACAGCTGGGGACACAATGGGACACAGAGGGGGACACAGAGGGACACAGCGGGACACAGCAGGAAACAGCAGGGACAAAGTGGGAAACACAGAAGGGGATAGAGCGGGACACAGCGGGGGACACGGGGAGGACACAGAGGGACAGAGCGGGGACACAGCGGGGACTCAGCGGGGGACAAAGCGGGGACAGAACGGGGACACAGGGGGACACAGTGGGGACACAGAGGGACAAATCGGTGACACAGCGGGACACAACAGGACAGAGCGGGGACACAGTGGGACACAGCGGGAACACAGCACGACAGCGGGGACACAGCGGGACACAGTGTGGGACACAGCGGGACACAGCGGAGGACACAGCGGAACACAACGGGGGACAGAGCGGGGGACAGAGCGGGACACTACCGGGACTCAGCTGTACACAGCGGGGGACACAGCGTGACACAGCGGGGTCACAGGTGGGACACAGCGGGACACTGCGTGACATATCGGGGACACAGCGGGACACAGTGGGGAACACAGCGAGGACACAGCGGGACACAGCGTGGGACACAGCAAGAACACAGAGCGACACAGCGGGACACAGCGAGGACACAGCGGGACACATCAGGAACACAGCTGGACACAGTGGGATACACAGAGGGACACATTGGGGACACAGCAGGGACACAGCGGGGAACACAGCGAGTACACAGTGGGACACAGAGGGACACATCGGGGACACAGCGGGACACAGCTGGGACACAGCAGGGGAGAGCGGGGACAGAACGGGGCACAGCGGGACACATCGGGGACACAGCAGGGACACAGCAGGGGACACAGCGGGACATAGGGGGGACACAGCGGGGACACAGCAGGGACACAGCTGGACACAGCGGGATACACAGAAGGAAACAACGGGGACACAGCAGGGACACAGTCGGACACAGCGTGGAACACAGCGGGACACAGTGGGGACTCAGCGGGGACAGAGCGGGGACACAGCGGGAGACAGCGGGGACAGAGCGGGGGACACAGCAGGACACAGCGGGACATAGTGGGGACACAGCTGGGACACAGCGGGACACATCGGGGGACACAGCAGGGGACACAGAGAGACACAACTTGGGTCACAGCGAGACAAAGTGGGACACAGCGGTACACAGCGGGGACACAGCGGGGGACACAGCGGTGGACACAGTGGGTACAGAGTGGGGGACACAGCGGGACACAGCGGTACACAGCGGGGACAGAGCGGGGGAAACAAGGGGACACAGCGGGAAACAGCGTGGACACAGCGAGGACACAGCGGGGACACAATTGGATACAGCGGGTCACGCAGCGGGACATAGACTGGACACAGCGAGGACACAGCGGGACACAGCGGGACACAGCAGGACACAGAGGGGGACACAACGGGACACCACGGGACACAGCGGGAGACACAGCAGAACACAGCGGGGGACACAGAGGGACACAGATGGCACAGCGACGACACAGCGGGACACAGCTGGACACAGCGGAATACACAGCGGGAAACAGCGGAGACACAGCGAGGACACAGCAGGACACAGAGGGACACAGCGGGACAGAGCGGGGGACACAGGGGGACACAGCAGGACACAGCGGGACACAGCTGGGGACACAGTGAGGACACAGCAGGAAACATCGGGGACACAGCGGGGACACAGCGGGGGACACAGCGGATCAAAGCGGGGACACAGCGGGGACACAGTGGGGACACAGCAGGACACAGCGTGATACTGCGGAACACAGCGGGGACACAGCGGGGGACACAGCGAGGACACAGCGGGACACAGCAGTCACAGCGAGACACAGCGGGAACACAGCGGGGACACTCCATGGGACAGCGGGGACACAGTGGGACACAGCGGGGGACAGCAGGGACACAGCAGGTCACAGCGGGACACAGCGGGACACAGCGGGGAACAGGGGGGAAACAGCGGGGGACACAGCGGGACACAACGGGCACACAGCGGGGACTCAGCGGGACTCAGCTGGGACAAAGCGGGTGACACAGAGGGGGATTCAGTGGGGAACACAGCGGGACACAGCAGGGACACAGTTGGACACAGCGGGATACACAGCGGAAAACAGCGGGGAAACAGCGTGGACAATCCACGGGATAGCGGGAACACAGCAGGACACAGTGGGAGACAGCAAGGACACAGCGGGTCACAGCAATACACAGCGGGACACAGCAGGGGACACAGCAGGACACAGCGGAGTACACAGCAGGACACAGCAGGGACACAGAAGAGCACAGTGGGGACACAGGGGGGCACAGCAGGATACAGTGGGGCCACAGCGGGACACAGCGGGGACACATCGTGGCACAAAACGGGGGACACAGCGGGGGACACAGCGGGACACAGCGGTACACAGCGGGGACAGAGCGGGAAAACAGCGGGACACAACGGGGACACTCCAGGGCACAGCGGGGACACAGCAGGACACATCGGGGGACAGCAGGGACACAGCGGGTCACAGCGGGACACAGCGGGGGGACAGCAGGGACACAGCGGGACACAGCGGGATACAGCGGGACACAGCAGGACACAGCGGGGGACAGAGCCGGGGACACAGTGGGACGCAGCACGGATACAGCGGGGGACACAGCGGGGGACACAGCGGGACACAACGGGGGACACAGCGAGGACACAGTGGGACACAGCGGGGATACAGCGGGGACTCAGCGGGGGACACAGCGGGGGACAAACCGGGACACCACGGGAAACAGCAGGACACAGCGGGACACAGTGGGGACACAGTGGGGACAATGTGGGGGACACATTGGGGACACAGTGGGGACACAGCCCGGGACACAGAGGGACACAGGGGGGGACACAGAGGGACACAGCGGGGGAAATAGTGAGGACACAGCGGGACACATCGGGGAAAGAGCTGGGACACAGCAGGGGACACAGCGGGAAACAGCGGGGACACAGCAGGGACACAGCAGGGACACAGCTGGACACAGAGGGATACACAGCGAGACACATAGGGGACACAGCGAGGATACAGCGAGGACACAGCGGGACAAAGCGGGACACAACGGGACACAGCTGGACACAGCGGGGACACTGTGGGGACACAGCGGGACAAGCGGGACACAGCAGAGACACAGAGGGGGAAACAGCGGGGATACAGCGGGGACAAAGCAGGACACAGCGGGACACAGCGGGGACACAGCGGGATACAGAGGGGGACACAACGGGGGACACATTGGGGGACACAGCGGGGGCACAGTGGGGGATACAGCGGGGAACACAGCAGGGAATACAGCGGGGACACAGCGGGATTCAGTGGGGACACAGCGGGACACAGCGGGGGAAACAAGGGGACACAGCGGGTACACAGCGGGGACACAGCTGGACACAGGTGGATACACAAGGGGCCACAGCGGGGACACAGCGAGGAAACAGCGGGACACAGCTGGACAGAGCGGGGGACAGCGGGGGGCACAGCGGGGGACACAGCAGAGAACACAGCGGGACACAGCGGGGACACAGCTGGACACAGCGGGGTACACAGCAGCACACATTGGGGACACAGCGAGGACACAGCGGGACACAGCGGGACACATCGGGACATAGCGGGACACAGCAGTGACACAGCAGGGACACAGCAGGGGACACATCGGGACTGAGCGGGGCACAGCGGGACATAGTGGAGGTCACAGCAGGGGAGACAGTGGGACACAGCGGAGTACACAGCTTGACACAGCAGGACACAGCGGGACACAGCGGGAACACAGTGTGGACACTCCGGTAAACAGCGCGGACACAGCGGGACACAGCGGGGGACAACAGGTACACAGAAGGACACATCGGGACATAGCGGAACACAGAGGGGACACAGCGGGGACACAGCAGGGGACACAGCGGGACACAGTGGGACACAGTGGGACACAGCGTGACACAGCAGGGACACAGTGGAGACACTCCGGGGGACAGCAGGGACACAGCGGGACACAGCGGGTGACAGCGGGTACACAGCAGGACACATCAGGACACAGCGGGAAAGAGTGGGGACACAGCGGGGACACAGCAGGGGACACAGCGGGACCCAGCGGGACCCAGGGGGACACAGCGGGGGACACAGCAGGGAAGACAGTGGGATACAGCATGGGACACAGTGGGACACAGCAGGACACAGCGGGGACACAGTGGGGTCACTCCGGGGGACAGCGGGGACACAGCAGGACACAGCTTGACACAGCGGGATACAGCAGGGATACAGCAGGGGAGAGCGGGGACACAGCGGGACACAGCAAAGACACAAAGGGGGAAAGAGGGGACACAGCGGGACAAAACGGGACACAGCGGGGACACAGCGGGGACACAGCGGGGGACACAGCGGGGGACATAGGGAGAGACACAGCGGGACCCAACGGGGGACACAGCGGGGACACAGCGGGACACAGCGG
Source organism: Dipodomys merriami (assembly GCF_024711535.1). NCBI lineage: Eukaryota > Metazoa > Chordata > Mammalia > Rodentia > Heteromyidae > Dipodomys > Dipodomys merriami. The sequence goes on along the minus strand of NW_027206437.1, from coordinate 364,956 downwards.
GGACACAGCGGGACACAGCGGGGACACAGCGGGGGACACACCAGGGACACAGCGGGACACAGCAGGGACACAGCGGGATACAACGGGACACAGCGGGGACACTCCAGTGGACAGCCAGGACACAGCGGGACACAGCGGGGGACAGCAGGGACACAGCGGGTCACAGCGGGACACAGCGGGGACACAGCGGGGGACAGTGGGGAAACAGCGGGACACAGAGGGGACACAGCGGGGACACAGCGGGACACAGCAGGGACACAGCAGGGGACACTTCGGGACACAGCGGGACACCGCGGTACACAGCAGGGGACACAGCGAGGGAAACAGTTGGATACATTGGGGAAAACAGTGGGACACAGCAGGACACAGCGGGACACATCAGTGACACAGTGGGGACAAAAATGGGGAAAGCGGGTACACAGCGAGACACAACAGGACACAGCGGGGACACAACAGGGACACAGAGGGGTACACAGCGGGTGACACAGCGGGGGACACAGCGGGACGAAGCCAGAGACACAGCGGGACACAACGGGGGACACATCGGGACACAGCAGGACACAGCGGGACACAGCGGTGCCACAGCGGGGGACACAGCGGGGACAGAGCGGGACACAGAGGGGGACACAGAGGGAACACAGCGGGACACAGGCACACACCGTGGGACACAGCAGGACACAGCGGGGGACCCAGCGGGACACAGCCGAACACAGCGGGGGAGAGAAGGGACACACTGTGGGAAAGCGGGGACACAGCGGAACACATCGGGGGACAGCGGGTACACAGCAGGACACAGCAGGAACACAGTGGGACAGAGCAGGGGACACAGCGTGGTATACAGCGGGACACAATGGGGGACAAAGCGGGACACAGCGAGACACAGCGGGGACAGAGCGGGATTCAGCGGGGACACAGCGCGACACAGCGTGGACACTCTGGGGGACAGCGGGGACACACCGGGACACAGCGGGGGACAGCGGGTACAGAGCAGGACACACCTTGACACATCGGGATACAGCAGGGATACAGCGAGGGACAGTGGGGACACCGCGGGACACAGCGGAGAAACAAAGGGGAACAGAGGGGACACAGCGGGACACAATGGGACACAGCTGTGACACAGCGGGGACACACCGGGGGACACAGCGGGTGACAGAGCGGGTCACAACAGGGGACACAACGGGGGACACAGCGGGGAAAGAGCGGGACACAGCCAGGACACAGCGAGGACACAGCGGGACAGAGCAGGACACAGCGGGGACACAGCATGGACACAGCAGGTGACATAGCGGGACACAGCGGGACACAGCGGGACACAGCAAGGACACAATGGGACATAGCAGGTTACTCAGCGGGACACAGCGGGGACAGAGCGAGGACAGAGCGGGACAGAGTGGAACACAGCGGGACACAGCGGGGGACACAGCGGGACACAGCGGGGGAAACAGCGTGACACAGCCGGGGACACAGCGGGACACAGCGGGGGTCATAGCGAGGACACAGCGGGACACATCGGCAGCACAGCGGGGACACAGCCGGGGACAGAGCTGGACAGCACTGGGACACAGCCGGGACAAAGCGGGGACGCAGCAGGACACAGGGTTACACAGAGGGACTCAGTAGTGACAAAGCGGGGGACACAGCGAGGACACAGCGGGACACAGCAGGACACAGCGAGACACAGCGGGGACACTGCGGGGACACTCCAGGGGACAGCGGGGACACAGAGGGACACAGTGGGGTACAGCAGGCACACAGCGGGTCACAGCGGGACACAGGGGAACACAGCAGGGGACAGCGGGGACACAGCGGGGACACAGTGGAGGACAGCGGGGACACAACGGGACACAGCGGGACACATCAGGGACACAGCAAGTTCACAGAGGGGGACACAGCGGGACACAGCGGGGACACAGCGGGGACTCAGCGGGACACAGCTGGGACAAAGCGGGTGACACAGTGGGGGAATCAGTGGGAAACACAGCGGGACACAGCAGGGACACAGTTGGACACAGGGGGATACACAGCGGAAAACAGCGGGGAAACAGCGTGGACAATCCACGGGACAGCGGGAACACAGCAGGACACAGCGGGAGACAGCAGGCACACAGCGGGTCCCAGCAGTACACAGCGGGACACAGCAGGGGACACAGCATGACACAGCAGAGGACACAGCGGGACACAGCGGGGACACAGAAGGACTCAGTTGGGACACAGCAGGGACACAGGGGTACACAGAGGGAGAAACAGGCAGGGTCACAGCGGGACACACCGGGACACAGCGGGACACAGCTGGGACACAGCGGGGGACACAGCGGGGGACACAGCGGGACACAACGGGGGACACAGCGAGGACACAGCGTGACACAGCGGGGACACAGTGGCTACTCAGCGGGGGACACAGCGGGGGACAAAACGGGACACCACGGGAAACAACGGGACACAGCGGGACACAGCAGGGACACAGCGGAGACACAGCGGGGAACACAGTGGGACACATTGGGGGACACAGCGAGGACACAGCGGGGACACAGCCTGGAACACAGCAGGACACAGCGGGGGACACAGCGGGACACAGTGCGGACTCAGCGGAGGACACAGCGGGGGACAAAACGGGACACCACGGGAAATAGCGGGGCACACCGGGGCACAGCGGGGAAACAGCGGGTACAAAGCTGGGTACACAGCGGTACACAGCGGGGGACACAGCTGGACACAGCGGGACACAGCGGGACACATCGGGGAGACAGCGCGGGACACAGAGGGACACAGCAGGGGACACAGCGAGGACACAGAGGGACACATTGGGGACACAGCGGGGACACAGCCCGGGACAGAGCGAGACACAGCGGGGACACAGCGGGGACACAATGGGGGACACAGCGAGGACACAGCGGGACACAGCGGGGACACAGTGGGGACAAAGCGGGGGACACAGCGGGGGACAAACCGGGACACCACGGGAAACAGCGGGACACAGGGGGACACAGCAGTGACACAGCGGGGACACAGTGGGTGACACAGCGGTACACAGCGGGGTACACAGCGAGGACACAGCGGGACACAGCCGGACACTTTGGGGACACAGCCCGGGACACAGCGGGACACAGCGGAGGACACAGCAGGACCCGGCGTGGACCCAGTAGGGACTCAGCGGGGGACACAGCGGGGGACAAACCGGGACACCACGGGAAACAGCGGGACACACCGGGACACAGCGGGGACACAGCGGGGACAAAGCTGGGGACACAGCGGGACACAGCGGGGGACACAGCGAGGACAAAGCGGGACACCGCGGGACACATCGGGGACACAGCGGGGACACAGCCCGGGACACAGAGGGACACAGCGGGGGACACAGCCAGGACACAGCGGGACACATCGGGGACACAGCGGGGACAGAGCAGGGATACAGCAGGACACAGCGGGGAGAGAGCAGGGGACACAGCGGAACACAGCGGGACACAGCGGGGACACAGCGGGGACACAGTGGGTCCACAGCGGGGACATAGCAGGACACAGCGGGTACAGAGTGGGGGATACAACGGGACACAGGGGGATTCAGTAGGGACATAGCGGGACAGAGCAGGGAACACAGCAGGGGACACAGCGGGACACAACGGGGGACACAGCGGGACATAGCGGTACACAGCCGGGACACAGCAGGGGACACAGCAGGGGACACAGCGAGACACAGCCGGGGACACAGCGAGGACAAAGCGGGACACAGCGCGACACAGTGGGGACTCAGAGGGGAACACAGCGGGGGACAAAGCGAGACACCACGGGAAACAGCGGGACAAAGCGGGACACAGCGGGTCACAGCGGGGGACACATCGGGACACAGCGGAGAACACAGTGGGACAGAGCGGGGACACAGCGGAGACACAGCGCGGAACACAGCCTTACACAGAGGGGACACAGCGGGGACACAGCTGGACACACCGGTATACAGAGCGGGACACAGCGGGGGACACGCGAGAATACAGTGGGACACAGCGGGACACAGCGGGACAAAGGGGGGACACAGCCGGACACAGCAGTGGACACAGCGGGACACAGCAGGGGACACAGCGGGACAAAGAGGGACACAGCGGGGACACAGAGGGGACACAGCTGGACACAGCGGGACACACAGCGGGACACAGCGAGGACACAGCGAGACACAGCGGGGACACAGCGGGAGACACAGCGAGGACACAGCGGGACACATCGGGACAAAGTGAGACACAGCGGGGACACAGCGGGACTCAGCGCGGAACACAGCGGAACAGAGCAGGGGACAGAGCGGGGGACAGAGCGGGACAAAACGGGGACTCAGCTGGACACATCGGGGACACAGTCTGACACAACGGGGTCACAGCGGGGACACAGCGGCACACTGCGTGACACATCGGGGACACAGCGGAACACAGCGGGACACAGCGGGGGACACAGCGGGACACAGTGGGGGATACAGCGAGGACACAGAGGGACACAACGGGACACCGAGGGGGACACAGCGGGACACAGCAGGGACAAAGCGGGAATCACAGCGGGGGATAGAGCGGGACACAGCAGGGGACACAGGGATGACACAGCGGGACAGAGCAGGGACACATCGAAGACTCAGCGGGGGACAAAGCGGGGACAGAACGGGGACACAGGGGGACACAGTGGGGACACAGCGGGACAAATCGGGACACAGCGGGACGCAACAGGACAGAGCGGGGACACAGTGGGACACAGCGGGGACACAGCACGACAGCGGGGACACAGCGGGACACAGTGTGGGACACAGCGGGACACAGTGGGGACAAAGCGAGAATCACAGGGGGGGATGGAGCGGGACACAGCGGGGGACACAGGGAGGACACAGCGGGGGACACAGCGGGGGACACAGCGAGGACACAGCGGGACACAGTGGGACACAGCAGGGGACAAAGCGGGAGATACCGGGGGACACAGGAGGGGACACAGGGGGGACACAGCAAGGACACAGCGGGACACAGCTGGGACACAGCGGGACACAGGGTGGACACAGAGGGACACAGCGGGACACAGCAGGGCACAGCTGAGAAACAGCGGAACACAGCGGGACACAGCTGGGGAAACAGTGGGACACAGCGGGGACATAGCGGGGGACACAGTGGGGACACAGCGGGACACAGTGTGGGACACAGCGAGGAGACAGCGGGACACAGCGGGTTACACAGCTGGGGACACAACAGGACACAGCAGGGGACACAGCGGGACACAGCGGGAACACTCTGGGGAACAGCGGGGACACAGCAGGACACAGCGGGGGACAGCGGGTACACAGCAGGACACAGCTTGACACAGCGGGATACAGCACGGATACAGCAAGGGACAGCGGGGACACCGCGGGACACAGTGGAGACTCAAATGGGGACAGAGGGGACACAGCGGGACACAACGGGACACAGCGGCGACACAGCGGGGACACAGCAGGGGACACAGCGGGTGACACAGCGGGGACACAGCGGGAGACACAGCGGGACACAACGTGGGACACAGCAGGGACACAGCGGGACACAGCCGGGACACAGCGAGGACACAGCGGGACAGAGCAGTACACAGCGGGGACACAGCGTGGACACAGCAGGTGACACAGCGGGACACAGAGTGGCACAGCGTGGGACACAGCGGGACACAGCAGGGACACAGCTGGACATAGTTTGATACACAACGGGCCACAGCGGGGGACACAGCAGGGGTCTCAGCGGGAAACAACGGGGGACACAGCGGGACACAGCGGGGACACAGTGGGGATACAGCTGGACACAGCGGGGACACAACAGGACACAGCGGGGATACAGCGGGGACAGAGCGGGACACAGCGGGGACAGAGCGGGGGACACAGCGGGGAACACAGCAGGGGACACAGCGGGTGTCACATTGGGACACAACGGGGGACACAGCGGGACACAGCGGGGACACAGCGGGACACGGCGGGACACAGCGGTGGACACAGCTGGGGACAGCGGGGACACACGGGGGGACAGCAGGGACACAGCTGGACACAGCGGAGGACACAGCGGGACACAGCGGGTGCACAGCGGGGACAAAGATGGACACAGGCGGATACACAGAGGGCCACAGCGGGGACAAAGTGAGGACACAGCGGGATACACCGGGACACAGCGGTACACAGCGGGGGACACAGAGAGACACAGCGGGGGACACAGTGGGGCACAGCGTGGGACACAGCGGGACACAGCGGGGACACAGCTGGACACAACTTGATACACAGCGGGACACAGCGGGGGACACAGCGGGACACAGCGGGGACACAGCGGGGACACAACGGGACACAGCGGGACACAGTGGGGACACAGTGGGCCACAGCGGGACACAGCGGGGATACAGCGGGGACAAAGCGGGACACAGCGGGGACAGAGCGGGGGAAACAGCGGTGAACACAGTGGGGGACACACCGGGATACAGCGTGGGACACAGAGGGTGTCACTTTGGGACACAACGGGGGACACAGCGGGACACAGAGGGGACACAGCGGGGACACAGCGGGACACAGCGGGGGACACAGCTGGGGACAGCGGGGACACACGGGATGACAGCAGGGACACACCTGGACACAGCGGGGGACACAGCGGGACACGGAGGGGACACAGCAAGACACAGTGGGGACACAATGGGGACATAGCAGGACACAGCGGGGGACACATCCGGACACAGCGGGGGACATAGCGTGGGACACAGGGGGACATAATGGTACACGGTGGGACACAGCGGGACAAAGCGGGGACACAGTGGGGGACACAGCAGGACACAGCGGGGACAGAGCGGGAGACAGTGGGACACAGCGGGACACACCGGGTCAAAGCAGGGGAAACAGCGAGGGCAAAGCGGGACACAGCGGGACAGAACAGGGGACACATTGGGACACAGCAGGACACAGCGGGACACAGCGGGGGATACACAGCGGGGGACACAGCGGGACACAGCGGGGGACACAGTGGTGGACACAGCGGGGGATAAAGCGAGGACACAGCAGGACACAGCGGGACATAGCGGGGACACAGAGGGACACAGCGGGGACACAGCTGTGGACACAGCGGGACACAGCGGGGGACACAGCGGGGGACACAGCGTGGGACACAGTGGGACATAGTGGTACACAGCGGGACACAGCGGGACAAAGCGGGGACACAGCGGGGGACACAGCAGGACACAGCGGGGACAGAGCGGGACACAGCGGGACACAGCGGGACACAGCGGGACACAGTGGGACACGCCGGGTCACAGCGGGGGACACAGTGGGACACATCGGGGACAGAGCAGGACACAGCGGGACACAGTGGGACACACCGGGTCACAGCAGGGGAAACAGCGAGGACACAGCGGGACACAGCATGACACAGCGGGACAGAGCGGGGGACAGAGTGGAACAGAGCGGGACACAGCGGGACACAGCGGGAGACACAGCAGGACACAGCGGGGGATACACAGCGTGGGACACAGCGGGACACATCGGGGGACACAGCGGGGACACAGCGGGGACTCAGCGGGCGACACAGTGGGGGACAAATCGGGACACCACGGGAAACAGCGGGACACAACTGTACACAGCGGGGACACAGCGGGGACAAAGTGGGGGACACAGCGGGACACAGCAGGGGACACATCGAGGACACAGCGGGACACAGCGGGGACACAGCGGGGACACAGCGGGGACTCAGCGGGGGACACAAAGTGGGACAAACCAGAACACCACGGGAAACAGCGGGACACACCGGGACACAGCGGGGACACAGCGGGGACACAGCGGGGACACATTGAGACACATCGGGGACACAGCAGGGGACACAGCGGGGCAATGAGTGGGGAACACAGCGGGACACAGCGGGGACACAGTTGGACACAGCGAGATACACAGCGGGACAGATCGGGGACACAGCGGGACAAAGCGGGACACATGGGACACAGCGGGGACCCAGCGGGGCCACAGCAGTGGACACATCGGGACACAGCGGAGTACACAGCGGGACACAGCGGGGACACAGAAGGACACAGTGGGGACACAGCGGGGACAGAGCAGGATACAGGGCGGACACAGCGGGACACAGCGGGGAAACAGCGGGGCACAAAGCGGGGGACACAGCGGGGGACAGCGGGGACACAGCGGGGCACAGCGGGAGACAGCAGGGACAGGGCGAATCATAGAGGGACACAGCAGGACACAGCGGGGGGACAGCGGGGACACAGCGGGACACAGCAGGGAAACAGTGGGTGACAGCGGGGACACAACGGGACACAGCGGGGACACAGTGTGGGACAGCGGGGACAAAACGGGACACAGAGGGACACATCGGGGACACAGCAGTGTCTCAGCGGGGGACACAGCGGGACACAGCGGGGACACAGTGGGGACTCAGGGGCACACAGCAGGACACAGGGGGGACACAGCGGGACACAGCGGGGACACAGCGGGGACACTGCGGGGCACACAGCGTGTGACACAGCGGGGGACACAGCGAGAGACACAGCGGGACACAACGGGGGACACAGCGGGACACAGCGGAACACAGCGGGACACAGCGGGGACACAGCCGCGGACACAGCGGGGACACAGCCGGACACAGCCGGGACACAGCCGGGACACAGCGGTGACACAGCGAGACACAGCGGGACACAGCGGGGACACAGCGGGACACAGCGGGACACAGCGGGGATACAGCGGGGACAGAGCGGGACACAGCGGGGACCGAGCGGGGGACACAGCGGGTAACAGCGGGGGACACAGCGGGACACAGCGCGGGACAGAGAGGGTGTCACATTGGGACTCAACGGGGGACACAACGGGACACAGGGGGACACAGCGGGGACACAGCGGGACACAGCGGGGGACAGAGCTGGGGACAGCGGGGACCTTCGGGTGACAGCAGGGACACAGCTGGACAGAGCGGGGGACACCACAGGACACAGAGGGGACACAGCAGGACACTGTTGGGACACAACGGGGACACAGCGGGACACAGAGAGGACAGAGCGGGACACAACGGGAACACAGCGAGGACACAGCTAGACACAGCGGGACACAGCGGGGGACAAAGCGGGACACAGCAGGGGACACAACGGGACAGAGCAGGACACAGCAGGGACACAGAGGGGACACAGCGGGACACAGCGGGACACAGGGGGGACACAGCACAGACACAGCGGGACACAGCGAGGACACATCGGGACACAGCAGGGGACAAAGCGGGGACACAGCGGGACACAGAGGGACACAGCGGGGGACACAGCGGGGGACAGAGCGGGGGACACAGTGGGACCCAGTGGGGGACACAGCCAGGAAAAAGCGGAACCCAGCGGGACACAGCGGGGTACACAGCTGGGGACAAAATGGGACACAGAGGGGGACACAGCGGGACAAAGCGGGAAACAGCAGGGTCAAAGCGGGAATCACAGCGGGGGATAGAGCGGGACACAGCAGGGGACACAGGGAGGATACAGCGGGACAGAGCGGGGACACAGCGGGGACTCAGCCGGGGACAAAGCGGAGATAGAACGGGGACACAGGGGGACACAGTGGGGCCACAGCGGGACACAACAGGACAGAGCGGGGACACAGTGGGACACAGAGGGGACACAGCACGACACAGCGGGAACACAGCAGGACACAGTGGGGGACACAGCGGGACACAGCGGGACACAGCAGGGACAAAGCGGGAATCACAGCGGGGGATAGAGCGGGACACAGCCGGGGACACAGGGAGGACACAGCGGTGGACACATCGGGGGACAAAGCAGGACACCACGGGACATAGCGGAACACAGCGGGACACAGTGGGGAAACTGCGGCGTCACAGCGGGACACAGCGGCGGACACAGCGGGACACAGCGGGACTCAGCGGGGAACACAGCGGAACAGAGCGGGGGACAGAGCGGGGGACAGAGCGGGACAAAACGGGGACTTAGCTGGACACATCGGGGGACACAGCCTGACACAACGGGGTCACAGCGGGGACACAGCGGGACACTGCGTGACACATCGGGGACACAGCGGAACACAGCGGGACACAGCGGGGGACACAGAGCTACACAGCGGGGACATAGAGGCGGACCCAGCGAGGACACAACGGGACACAGCGGGACACAGCGGGACACAGTGGGGTACATAGCGGGGAAGAGCAGGGACACACCGGGGGACAGCGCGGACACAGCAGGACACAGCGGGGACAGAGCAGGACACAGTGGGGGACACAGCGGATACACAGCGGGACACAGCGGTGACACAGCGGGACACAGCGAGAGACACAGTGGGTACACAGCGGGACACAGAGGGACAGAGCGGGGACACAGCAGGACACAGCGGGGCACACAGCGGGACATAGCGGGACACAGCGGGACACAGCAGGGGACACAGCTGGGGACACAGCGGGACACAGCGAGAGACACAGTGGGTACACAGCGGGACACAGCGGGGACACAGCAGGACACAGCGGGGCACACAGCGGAACATAGCGGGACACAGTGGGACACAGCAGGGGACACAGCTGGGGACACAGCGGGACACAGTGGGGGATACAGCGAGGACACAGAGGGACACAACGGGACACCGAGGGGGACACAGCGGGACACAGCGGGACACAGCAGGACACAGCAGGGACAAAGCGGGAATCACAGCGGGGGATAGAGCGGGACACAGCGGGGGACACAGGGATGACACAGCGGGACAGAGCAGGGACACAGCGAAGACTCAGCGGGCGACAAAGCGGGGACAGAACGGGGACACAGGGGGACACAGTGGGGACACAGCGGGACAAATCGGGACACAGCGTGACACAACAGGACAGAGCGGGGACAGAGTGGGACACAGCGGGGACACAGCACGACAGCGGGGAAACAGTGGGACACAGTGTGGGACACAGCGGGACACAGCGGGGACAAAGCGGGAATCACAGGGGGGATGGAGCGGGACACAGCGGGGGACACAGGGAGGACACAGCGGGGGACACAGCGGGGGACACAGCGAAGACACAGCGGGACACAGTGGGACACAGCAGGGGACAAAGCGGGAGATACCGGGGGACACAGTAGGGGACACAGGGGGGACACAGCAAGGACACAGCGGGACACAGCTGGGACACAGCGGGACACAGCGTGGACACAGAGGGACACAGCGGGACACAGCGGGGCACAGCGGAGAAACAGCGGAACACAGCGGGGACATAGCGGGGGACACAGTGGGGACACAGCGGGACACAGCGGGGGACACAGCGAGGACACAGCGTGATACAGCAGGACACAGCGGGGGACACAGATGGGGACACATCGGGGACACAGCGGGACAAAGAGGGGACACAGCGGGGCACAGCGGGGACACACCCGGTCACAGCGGGAAACAGCAGGACACAACGGGGTCACAGTGGGACACAGAGGGGGACACAGCGGGACACAGCAGGACACAGAGGGGCAAAGCGGGAGACACAGCGGGACACAGCGGGACACAGCGGGGACAGTACGCTACACAACGGTGTACACCGCTGGGGACACAACGGGACACAGAGTGGGACACAGCGGGACACAGTGGGACACAGCGGGGACAAAGCGGGGAACACAGCGGGGGACAGAGCGGGACAAAGCGGGGGACACAGGGAGGATACAGCGGGACACAGCGGGGACACAGCGGGGACACAGCGGGGACTCAGCGGGGGACATAGCGGGGGACAAAGCAGGACACCAATGGACACAGCGGAACACAGTGGAACACAGTGGGGACAATGCGGGGACACAGCGGGACACAGCGGGACTCATCGGTGAACACAACGGAACACAGCGGGGGACAGAGCGGGGGACACAGCGTGACACAGCGGGGACTCAGCTGGACACAGCTTGGTATACAGCGTGACACAGCGGGGACACAGCGGGGACACAGCGGGGGACACAGCGGGACACATCGGGGACACAGCGGGACACAGCGGGGGACAGAGCGCTACACAGCGGGAAACACAGCGAGGACACAGCAGGACACAGCGGGGTACACAGCTGGGGACACAAAGGGAAACAGCGGGGACACAGCAGGACACTGCGTGACACATCGTGGACACAGTGGGACACAGCGGGACACAGCGTAGACACAGCGGGGAGACAGCGGGGACACAGCAGGGGACACAGTGAGGACACATCGGGACAGAGCGGGACACAGGGAGGACACATCGGGTCACAGCGGGGGAGAAAGCGGGGACATAGAAGGAAACAGAGGGACACAGTGGGGGACACAGCGGGGGACACAGCAGGGGACACAGTGGGTCCCAGCGGGGGACACAGCGAGGACAAAGCGGTAACCAGCGGGACAAAGCGTCGATACAGCGGGGACACAACGGGACACAGCGGGGAACACAGCTGGGGACACAACGGGACACAGAGGGGTACACAGCGGGACACAGCGGGACACAGCGGGAAACAGCAGGGACAAAGCGGGAATCACAGCGGGGGTTTGAGTGGGGCACAGCGGGGGACTCAGGGAGGACACAGCGGGACAGAGCGGGGACACATCGGGGACTCAGCCGGGGACAAAGCGGGGACAGAACGGGGACACAGGGGGACACAGTGGGGAAAGAGACGGACAAATCGGGGACACAGCGGGACACAACAGGACAGAGCGGGGACACAGTGGGGGACACAGGGAGGACCCAGCAGAACACAGCGAGAACAGAGCAGGGACTCAGTGGGGGACATAGCGGGGGACAAATCAGGACACCACGGGACACAGCGGAACACAGCGGAACACAGTGGGGACACGGCGGGGACACAGCGGGACACAGCGGGACTCAGCTGGACACAGCAGGGTATACAGCCTGACACAGTGGGGACACAGCGGGGACACAGTGGGACACTGTGTGACACATTGGGGACACAGCCGAAAACAGCGCGACAAAGCGGGGGACACAGCGCTACACAGCGGGAAACACAGTGAACACACAGCGGGACACAGCGGGGGAAACAGCAGGGACAGAGCGGTGACACAGCGTGACACAGCGGGGACAGAGGGGGACAGAGCGAGGACACAGCGGGACACAGCGGGACACAGCGTGACACAGCGGGGACACAGCGGGTCACAGATGGACACAGCAGGGACACAGCATGGACACAGCGTGACACAGTGGGACACAGCAGGGACACAGCGGGACACAGCGAGGGACACAGCGTGGGACACAGCGGGGACACAGCGGGGGACACAGAAGGGGACACAGGGGGGAAACACCAGGGCTACATCGGGACACAGCGGGGACACAGTGGGACACAGCGGGACACAGCGGGACACAGCGGGACACAGCTAGGACACAGCGGGACACAGCGGGACACAGCGGGGACACAGTGGGACACAGCGAGAGACACAGCGGGGACACAGCGGGGAGCACAGCGGGACGCAGCGGGGGACATAGCGGGGACACAGCTGGGACACAGAGGGACACAGCGGGGTCACAGCGGGACACAGCGGGGACACAGCGGGACACAGCGGTGTACAGAGCTGGGGACACAACGGGACACAGAGTGGGACAGAGCGGGACACAGCTGCACACAGCGGGACACAGTGGGGACAAAGCGGGAGTCACAATGGGGGACAGAGCGGGACACAGCGGGGGACAAAGCAAGACACCCCAGGACACAGCGAAACACAGCGGAACACAGTGGGGACACTGCGGGGACACAAGGGGATTCATCGGTGAACACAATGGAACACAGAGGGGGACACAGTGGGGGACACAGCGGGACACAGCGGGGACTCAGCTGGACACAGCGGGGTATACAGCGTGACAGAGCGGGGACACAGCGGAGACACAGCAGGGACACAGCGGGGGACACAGTGGGGGACACAGCAAGGACACACCTGGAAACAGCGGGACACAGCGGGACACAGCGGGGACACAGCGGGGACACAGCGGGGGACACAGCTTAGGACACAGCGAGGACACAGCAGGACACAGCGGGAAACAGCGGGGGACACAGCGCTACACAGCGGGGAACACAGCGAGGACACAGCGGGACACAGCGGGGGACACAGCTAGAACACAGCGGGACACAGTGGGACACCGAGGGGACACAGCGGGGGACACAGCGGGACACAGCGGGGGAAACAGCGAGGACACAGCGGGACACAGCGGGACACAGCGAGGGACACAGCGAGACACAGCCGGACACAGAGGGGACACAGCGGGACACAGCGGGGCACAGCGGGACACAGCGGGACACAGCAGGGACAGAGCGGGACACAGTGGGACACAGCGGGGACCCAGCAGGACACAGCGGGGACACAGCGGGACACAGTGTGCGTCACAGTGTGACACAGCGGGACACAGCGGGGGACACAGCAGGACACAACGCGACACAGCGGGGACACAGCTGGGACACAGCGGGGAGCACAGCAGGACACAGTGGGGGACATAGCGCGGACACAGCTGGGACACAGCGGGACACAGCGGAGTCACAGCGGGACACACGTGAGACACAACGGGGACACAGCGGGACACAGCGGGACACAGCGATGACACAGCGGACAGAGCAGGGACACAGCGGGACACAGCGGAGCACACAGTGGGACATAGCGGGACACAGCGGGACAATCAGGGTACACCGCTGGGGACACAGTGGGACACAATGAGGGATACAGCGAGGACACAGAGGGACACAACGGGACACCGAGGGGGACACAGCGGGACACAGCAGGGACAAAGCGGGAATCACAGAAGGGGATAGAGCGGGACACAGCGGGGGACACAGGAAGGACACAGCGGGGATACAGTGGGACACAGAGAGAGACATAGCGGGGACACATTTGGGACACAGCGTGGGACACAGTGGGACACAGCGGGACACAGCTGGACAGAGCGGGGACACAGCGGGGGACACAGCACTACACAGGGGGAACACAGCGGGGGAAACAGCGGGACACAGTGGGACACAGCGGGGGACACTGAGGGACAGAGCGGGGGACACATCGGGGGACACAGGGAGGACACAGTGGGACACAGCAGGGACAAAGCGGAACACAGCAGCGACAAACGGCGGACACAGCGGGGGACAAAGCGGGGGACATCCGCGGACACAGCGTAGACACAGCGGGACACAGCGAGGACACAGAGGGGACTCAGCAGGGGACACAGCTGGGGACAAAGCTGGACACCACGGGACACAGCGGGAAACAGGGGGACACAGCAGTGACACTGCGGGGACACAGCGGGACAAATCAGGGGACACAGCGGGACGCAGCGGGACACAGCGGGGTCACAGCGGGTCACAGCGGGACACAGTGGGGGACACAGCGGGACATAGCAGGACACAGCCGGACAATGCATGGGACACAGCGGAACACAGCGGGACACAGCGGGACACAGCGGTGACACAGCAGGACTCAGCGGTTTACACAGCTGGGGACACAACAGGACACAGAGTGGGACACAGCGGGACACAGCGGGACACAGCGGGACACAGTGGGGACAAAGCGGGAGACACAGTGGGGGACAGAGCGGGACACAGCGAGGGACACAGGGAGGACCCAGCGGGACAGAGCGGGGACACAGCGGGGACTCAGCCGGGGACAGAGCAGAGGAAAAAGCAGGACACCACGGGACACAGCAGAACACAGCGGAACACAGTAGGGACACTGCGGGGACACAGCGGGGGACACAGCGGGACTCATCGGTGAACAAAACAGAACACAGAGGGGGGACACAGAGGGGACTCAGCTGGACACAGAAGGGTATACAGCGTGACAGAGCGGGGACACAGCGGGGACACACCGGGACACTGTGTGACACATCGGGGACACAGCGGGACACAGCGAGAGACACAGCGGGGACACAGCGGGGAACACAGCGGGACACAGCGGGACACAGCGGGACACAGCTGGGGACACAGGGAGGACCCAGCAGGACAAAGAGGGGACACAGCGGGGACTCAGCCTGGGACATAGCGGGGGACAAAGCAGGACACAGCGTGGGACACAGCGGAACACAGCGGAACACAGTGGAAACAGTGCGGGGACAAAGAGGGGACACAGCAGGACACAATGAGGGATACAGCGAGGACACAGAGGGACACAACGGGACACCGAGGGGGACACAGCGGGACACAGCGGGACACAGCGGGGGACACAGTGGGGACACAGTGGGACACTGTGGGGGACACAGCGAGGACACAGTGGGACACAGTGGGGACCCAGTGAGACACAGCGAGGGACACAGCGGGGACACAGCGGGACACAGCGGGACACAGCCAGGACACAGCGGGACACAGCGCGGGACAAAGCGAGGACACAGCGGACACAGCGGGACATAGCGGGGACACAGCGGGATACAGCAGGAGACGCAGCGTTGACACAATGGGACACAGCGCGGGACACAGCGGAACACAGCAGGGATACAGTGGGACACAGCGGGGACACAGCGGAGACACAGCGAGACACAGCGGGACACAGTGGGTTACATAGCGGGGAACAGCAGGGACACACCGGGGGACAGCGGGGACACAGCAGGACACAGCGGGGACAGAACGGGACAAGCGGGGGACACAGCGGAGACTCAGCGGGGACACAGCGGGACACAGCGGTGACAAAGGGGACACAGCAAGAGACACAGCGGGTACACAGCGGGGAACACAGCTGGACACAGTGGGACAGAGCGGGGACACAGCGGAGCACACAGCGGGACATAGCGGGACAGAGCGGGACAAGCAGGGTACACAGCTGTGGACACAGCAGGACACAATGAGGGATACAGCGAGGACACAGAGGGACACAACGGGACACCAAAGGAGACACAGCGGGACACAGCGGGACACAGCAGGGACAAAGCGGGAATCACAGCGGGGGATAGAGCAGGACACAGCGGGGGACACAGGGAGCACACAGGGTGACACAGCGGGGACTCAGGACACAGCGTGGGACACAGCGGGGACAGAGCGGGGACACAGCAAGACACAGCGGGACACAACGGGACACAGTGGCACAGAGCGGGGACACAGCAGGACACAGCAGGGACACAACGGGACACAGGTGGGGACACAGCGGGACACAGCGGGACACAGCAGGGACAAAGCGGGAATCACAGCGGGGGATAGAGCGGGACACAGCGGGGGAAACAGGGAGGACACAGAGGGACACAGGGGGACACAGCGGGGACTCAGCGGGGGACACAGCGGGGGAAAAAGCAGGACACCACGGGACACAGCGCAACACAGCGGGACACAGTGGGGAAACTGCGGGGACACAGCTGGACACAGCCGAGGACACAGCGGGACACCGCGGGACTCAACGGGGAACACAACGGAACACAGCAGGGGACAAAGCGGGGGACACAGCGGGACACAGCGGGGACTCAGCTGGAAACAGCGGGGGACACAGCGTAACACAGCGGGGACACAGCGGGGACACAGCGGGACACTGCGTGACACATCGGGGACACAGCGGGACACAGCGGGAAACAGCGGGGGACACAGCGAGGGACACAGCAAGGACACAGCTGGAAACAGCGGGACACAGCGGGACAAAGCGGAGACACAGCGGGGACACAGCGGTGGACACAGCGGGGGACTCAGCAAGGACAGAGCGGGACACAGCGGGACACAGCAGGAGACACAGCATTACACAGTGGGGAACAAAGGGGGGGAAATAGCGAAGACACAGCGAGAGACAGCGGGACACAGCGGGGGACACAGCGCGGGACACAGCGGGACACAGCGGAACACAGCGGGAGACAAAGCGGGGGACAGCCGCGGACACAGCGAAGACACAGCGGGACACAGCGAGGACACAGAGGGGACTCAGCGGGGGACACAGCGGGGGACAAAGCTGGACACCACGGGACACAGCGGGAAACAGGGGGACACAGCAGTGACACTGCGGGGACACAGCGGGAAAAAGCAGGGGACACAGCGGGACCAAGCCGGACACATCGGGGGACAGGGGGACACAGCGGGGGACACAGCACTACACAGCGGGGAACACAGTGGGGGAAACAGCGAGGACACAGCAGAACACAGCGGGACACAGCGGGGGACACAGAGGGACACAGCTGGGGACAAAGCAGGGGACAGCCGCGGACACAGCAAAGACACAGGGGGACACAGCGAGGACACAGAGGGGACTCAGCGGGGGACACAGCGGGGGACAAAGCCAGACACCACGGGATACAGCGGGAAACAGGGGGACACAGCAGAGACACTGTGGGGACACAGTGGGACAAAGCAGGGGACACGGCGGGACACAGCGGGACACAGCGGGGTCACAGCAGGACACAGTGGGACACAGTGAGGGGGACAGAGCGGGGACACAACTGGGACACAGCGTGGGACACAGTGGGACACAGCCGGACACAGCGGGGACACAGTGGGACACAGCGAGGGGCACAGAGCGGGAACACAGCTGGGACACAGCGTGGGACACGGTGGGACACAGCCGGACACAGCGGGTACACAGCGGGACATAGCGGTGTACACAGCAGGGGACAAAACGGGACACAGAGTGGGACACAGCGGGACACAGCGGGCCACAGCGGGACACAGCGGGACACAGAGGGACAAAGCGGGGACACAGCAGGGATACAGCGGGACACAGCCGGACACAGCGCCGACACAGTGGGACACAGGGAGAGACACAGCGGGGACACAGCGGGGAGCACAGCGGGACATAGCGGAACACAGCGGGACATAGCGGGGTACAAAGCGGGGGACACATCGGGACACAGAGTGGGAAACAACGGGGGTCACAGCTGGAGACAACGGGGACACAGAGGGGACACAGCGGGACACAGTGGGACACAGCGGGGGACAGAGCGGGACACAGCGTGGGACACAGCGGGACACAGCAGGGACAATGCGGGAATCACAGCGGAGTATAGAGCAGGACACAGCGGGGGACACAGGGAGGACACAGCGGGACACAGCGGGGACACAGCGGGGACTCAGGACACAGCAGGACACAGCGGGGACACAACGGGACACAGCGGGACACAGCGGGGACAAAGTGGGAATCACAGCGGGGGATAGAGCGGGACACAGCGGGGGAAACAGGGAGGACACAGAGGGACAGAGGGGGGACACAGCGGGGACTCAGCGGAGGACAAAGAGGGGACACAGCGGGACACAATGAGGGATACAGCGAGGACACCGAGGGACACAACGGGACACCGAGGGGAACACAGCAGGACACAGCTGGACACAGCAGGGGACAGAGCGGGGAACAGAGCGGGGACACAGCGGGACACAGCGGGGGACACAGTGGGGACACACTGGGTCACTGCGTGGGAAACAGCGAGGACACAGTGGGACACAGCGGAGACCCAGTGGGACACAGCGGGGGACACAGCGGGACACAGCGGGACACAGCAGGGACACAGGGAGGACCCAGCGGGACAAAGTGGGGACACAGCGGGGACTCAGCCTGGGACATAGCGGGGGACAAAGCAGGACACAGCATGGGACACAGGGGAACACAGCGGAACACAGTGGGGACACTGCGGGGACAAAGAGGGGACACAGCGGGACACAATGAGGGATACAGCGAGGACACAGAGGGACACAACGGGACACCGAGGGGGACACAGCGGGACACAGCGGGACACAGCGGGGGACACAGTGGGGACACACTGGGACATTGCGGGGGACACAGCGAGGACACAGTGGGACACAGCGGAGACCCAGTGGGACACAGCGGGGGACACAGCGGGGACACAGCGGGACACAGCGGGACACAGCTGGGGACACAGCCAGGACACAGCGGGACAAAGCGGGGGACAAAGCGAGGACACAGCGGACTCAGCGGGACACAGCGGGGACACAGCTGGACACAGCGGGATACAGCAGGAGACGCAGCGTGGACCCAATGGGACACAGCGCGGGACACAGAAGGACACAGCAGGGACACAGTGGGACACAGTGGGACACAGCGGAGACACAGCGGGACACAGTGGGGTACATAGCGGGGAACAGCAGGGACACACCGGGGGACAGCGGGGACACAGCAGGACACAGCGGGGAGAGAGCGGGACAAGCGAGGGACACAGCGGAGACACAGCGGGGACACAGTGGGACACAGCGGGACACAGCGGTGACACAGGGGGACACAGCGAGAGACACAGCGGGTACACAGCGGGGAACACAACTGGACACAGCGGGACAGAGCGGGGATACAGCGGGACACAGTGGAGCACACAGCGGGACATAGCGGGACAAAGCGGGACAAGCAAGGTACACAGCTGGGGACACAGCGGGACACAATGAGGGATAAAGCGAGGACACAGAGGGACAAAACGGGACACCGAGGGGGACACAGCGGGACACAGCTTGACACAGCGGGGGGAAACAGTGGGGACACAGTGGGACACTGTGGGGGACACAGCGAGCACACATTGGGACACAGCGGAGACCCAGTGGGACACATGGGGGACACAGCGGGGACACAGCGGGACACAGCGGGACACAGCTGGGGACACAGCCAGGACACAGCGGGACACAGCGGGGGACAAAGAGAGGACACAGCGGACACAGCGGGACACAGCGGGGACACAGCTGGACACAGCGGGATACAGCAGGAGACGCAGCGGGGACACAACGGGACACAGCGCGGGACACAGCATGACACAGCAGGGACACATTGGGACACAGCGGGGACACAGCGGAGACACAGCGGGACACAGCGGGACACAGGGGGGTACATAGCGGGGAACAGCAGGGACACACCGGGGGACAGGGGGGACAAAGCAGGACACAGCGGGAACAGAGCGGGACACAGTGGTGACACAGGGGGACATAGCGAGAGACACAGCGGGTACACAGCGGGAAACACAGCTGGACACATCGGGACAGAGCGGGGACACAGCGGGACACAGCGGAGCACACAGCGGGACATAGCGGGACACAGCGGGACAAGCAGGGTACACAGCTGGGGACACAACGGGACACAATGAGGGAAACAGTGAGGACACAGAGGGACACAACGGGACACCGAGGGGGACACAGCGTGACACAGCGTGACACAGCAGGGACAAAGCGGGACACAACGGGACACAGTGGGACACAGCGGGGACACAGCAGGAAACAGCGGGACACAACGGGACAAAGTGGGACACAGCGGGGACACAGCAGGACACAGCGGGGACACAACGGGACACACTGGGGGACACAGCGGGACACAGCGGGGACAAAGCGGGAATCACAGCGGGGGATAGAGAGGGACACAGCGGGGGAAACAGGGAGGACACAGAGGGACACAACGGGGACACAGCGGGTACTCAGTGGGGGACACTGCGGGGGAGAAAGCAGGATACCACTGGACACAGCACAACACAGCGGGACACAGTGGGGAAACTGCGGGTACACAGCGGGACACAGCGGAGGACACAGCGGGTCACAGCGGGAAACTGCCTGACACATCGGGGACACAGCGGGACACAGCGGGGGACACAGCGCTACACAGCGAGGAACACAGAGAGGACACAGCGGGACACAGCGGGGTATACAGCGGAACACAGCGGGGGACAGAGCGGGGGACACAGCGGGACACAGCGGGGACTCAGCTGGACACAGCGGGGGACACAGCGTAACACAGCGGGGACACAGCGGGGACACAGAGGGAAACTGCGTGACACATCGGGAACACAGCGGGACACAGCGGGACACAGCGGGGGACACAGCGCTACACTGCGGGGAACACAGAGAGGACACTGCGGGACATAGCGGGGGACACAGCGAGAACACAGTGGGACACAGCGGGACACAGCGAGGACACAGCGGGACACCGCGGGGACACAGCGGGGGACACAGCGGGACACAACGAGGGAAACAGCGAGGACATAGCGGGACACAGGGGGGACACAGCAGGGACACAGCGAGGACACAGCAGGACACAGCGGAGGACAGAGCGATGAAACAGCGGGACACAGTGGGACACAGCGGGAGACACTGAGGGGCAGAGCGGGGGACACATCGGGGGACACAGGGAGGAAACAGCGGGACACAGCGGGGACACAGCGGGACACAGCAGGGACAAAGCGGGGGACACCGCGGGAGACAGAACGGGACACAGCGGGGGACAAAGCGGGGGACAGCCGAGGACACAGCGAAGACACAGCGGGACACAGCGAGGACACAGAGAGGACTCAGCGGGGGACGCAGCGGGGGAAAAATCTGGACACAACGGGACACAGCGGGAAACAGGGCGACACAGTAGTGACACTGCGGGTACACAGCGGGACAAAGCAGGGGACACAGTGGGACACAGCGGGACATAGCGGGGTCACAGCGGGACACAGCGGGACACAGCGGGTACACATTGGGACACAGCGAGGGGGACACAGCGAGGACACAGCTGGGACACAGCGTGGGACACAGTGAGACACAGCGGTACACAGCCGACATAGCGGGGACACAGCGGGACATAGCGGTGTACACAGCTGGGGACACAACAGAACACAGAGTGGGACACAGCGGGACACAGCGGGACAAAGCAGTGACAAAGCGGGGACAAAGCGGAACACAGCCGGACACAGAGGGGACAAAGTGGGACACAGCGAGAGACACAGCGGGGACACAGCGGGGAGCACAGCGGGACACAGCGGGGGCCATAGCGGGGACACAGCTGGGACACAGCGGGACACAGCGGGGTCACAGCGGGACACAGCGGGGGACACAGCGGGACATAACAAGACACAGCGGGACAAAGCGTGGGACACAGAGGGACACAGCGGGACACAGCGGGACACAGCGGGGACACAGCAGGACTCAGCGGTTTAAACAGCTGGGGACACAACGGGAAACAGAGTGGGACACAGCGGGACACAGTGGGGACAAAGCCGGAGACACAGTGGGGGACAGAGCGGGACACAGCGGGGGACACAGGGAGGACCCAGCGGGACAAAGCTGGGACACAGCGGGGACTCAGCCGGGGACATAGCGTGGGACAAACAGGACACAGCGTGGGACACAGCGGAACACAGCGGAACACAATGGGGACACTGCGGGGACAAAGAGGGGACACAGCGGGACACAATGAGGGATACAGCGAGGACACAGAGGGACACAACGGGACACCGAGGGGGACACAGCGGGACACAGCGGGGGACAGAGTGGGCGACAGAGCGGGGACACACCGGGACACAGCGGGGTACACAGTGGGGACACACTGGGACACTGCGGGGGACACAGCGAGGACACAGTGGGACACAGCGGAGACCCAGTGGGACACAGTGGGGGACACAGCGGGGACACAGCGGGACACAGCGGGACACAGCTGGGGACGCAGCCAGGACACAGCGGGGGACAGCGGGGGACAAAGCGAGGACACAGCGGACACAGAGGGACACAGCGGGGACACAGCTGGACACAGCGGGATACAGCAGGAGATGCAGCGGGGACACAACAGGACACAGCGCGGGACACAGGGGGACACAGCAGGGACACAGCGGGACACAGCGGGGACACAGCGGAGACACAGCGGGACACAGTGGGGTACATAGCGGGGAACAGCAGGGACACACCGGGGGACAGCGGGGACACAGCAGGACACAGCGGGGACAGAGCGGGACAAGCATGGGACACAGCGGAGACACAGCTGGGACACAGCAGGACACAGCGGGACACAGCGTTGACACAGGGGGACACAGCGAGAGACACAGCGGGTACACAGCGTGGAACACAGTGGGACACAGCGGGACAGACCGGGGACACAGAGGGACACAGCCGATAACACAGCGGAACATAGCGGGACACAGCGGGACAAGCAGGGTACACAGCTGGGAACACAGCGGGACACAATGAGGGATACAGCGAGGACACAGAGGGACACAACGGGACACCGAGGGGGACACAGCGGAACACAGCAGCGACAAAGCGGGAATCACACCGTGGGATAGAGCGGGACACGGCGGGGGACACAGGGAGGACACAGCGGGACACAGCGGGAACACAGCGGGGACTCAGCGGGGGACACAGCGGGGAACACAGCAGGGACAGAGCAAGGACACAGCAGGGACAAAGCAGGGAAACAGCAGGACACAGCGGGACACAACGGGACACAGTGGGACACAGCGGGGACACAGCAGGTCACAGCGGGGATACAACGGGACACAGTAGGGGACACAGCAGGACACAGCGGGACACAGCGGGACACAGCCGGGACAAAGCGGGAATCACAGCGGGGGATAGAGTGGGACACAGCGGGGGAAACAGGGAGGACACAGAAGGACACAGCCGGGACACAGCGGGGACTCAGCAGGGGACACAGCGGGGGAGAAAGCAGGACACCACGGGACACAGCGCAACACAGCGGGTACACAGAGGGGAACACAGTGGGACACAGCGGGACAGAGCGGGGACACAGCGGGACACAGCGGAGCACACTGCGGGACATAGCGGGACACAGCGGGACACAGCAGGGACAAAGCGGGAATCACAGCGGGGGATAGAAAGGGACACAGCGGGGACACAGCGGGGACTCAGCGGGGGACACAGCGGGGGACACAAAGGGGACACAGCGGGACAGACCGGGACACAACGGGACACAGTTGGACACAGCGGGGACACTGCAGGACACAGCGGGGACACAACGGGACACAGTGGGGGACACAGCGGTACACAGCGGGACACAGCGGGGAAAAAGCGGGAATCACAGCAGGGGATAGAGCAGGACACAGCGGGGGAAACAGTGAGGACACAGAGGTACACAGCGGGGACACAGCGGGGACTCAGCAGGGGACACAGAGGGGGAGAAAGCAGGACACCATGGGATACAGCGCAACACAGTGAGACACAGTGGGGAAACTGCGGGGACACAGAGGGACACAGCAGGACACAGTGGGACTCAATGGGGAACACAGCGGAACACAGCGGGGGACAGAGCGGGGACACAGCGGGAACACAGCGGGGACACAGCAGGAACAGCGGGACACAACGGGACACAGTGGGACACAGTGGGGACACAGCAGGACACAGCGGGGACACAACGGGACACAGTGGGGGACACAGCGGGACACAGCGGGACACAGCGGGGACAAAGCGGGAATCACAGCAGGGGATAGAGCGGGACAAGCGGGGGAAACAGTGAGGACCCAGCGGGACACAGCGGGGACACAGCGGGGACTCAGCGGGGGACACAGCGGGGGAGAAAGCAGGACACCACGGGACACAGCGCAACACAGCGAGACACAGTGGGGAAACTGCGGGGACACAGCGGGACACAGCGGGACTCAATGGGGAACACAGCGGAACACAGCGGGGGACAGAGCGGGGGACACCGCGGGACACAGCGGGGACTCAGCTGGACACAGCGGGGGACAGAGCGTAACACAGCAGGGACATAGCGGGACACTGCGTGACACATCGGGGACACAGCGGGACACAGCGGGACACAGCATGGGACACAGCGCTACAAAGCGAGGAACACAGAGAGGACACAGCGGGACACCGCGGGGGACACAGCGAGAACACAGTGGGACACAGCGGGACACAGTGAGGACACAGCGGGACACCGCGGGGACACAGCGGGGGACACTGGGGGGACACAGCAGGGACACAGCGAGGACACAGCGGGACACGTGGGGAAACAGCAGGGATACAGCGAGGACACAATGGGACACAGCGGAGGACACAGCGGGGAAACAGCGGGACACAGTGGGACACAGCGGGGGACACTGAGGGACAGAGCGGGGGACACATCAGGGGACACAGGGAGGACACAGCGGTACACAGCGGGGACACAGCGGGACACAGCAGGGACAAAGCGGGGGACACAGCCGGGGACAGAATGGAACACAGCGGGGGACAAAGCGGGGGACAGCCGCGGACACAGTGAAGACACAACAGGACACAGAGAGGACACAGAGGGGACTCAGCGAGGGACACAGCGGGGGACAAAGCTGGACACAATGGGACACAGCGGGAAACAGGGGGACACAGCAGTGACACTGCGGGGACACAGCGGGAAAAACAGGGGACACAGCGGGACCCAGCGGGACACAGCGGGGTCACAGCCGGACACAGCGGGACACAGCGAGGACACAGTGGGACACAGTGAGGGGGACACAGCGGGGACACAGCTGGGACACAGCGTGGGACACAGTGGGACACAGCGGGACACAGCCCGACATAGCGGGGACACAGCGGGACATGGCGGTGTACACAGCTGGGGACACAATGGGACACAGAGTGGGACACAGCGCGACACAGCGGGACTCAGCGGGACAAAGCGGGGACACAGCAGGGACACAGCCGGACACAGCGGGGACACAGTGGGACACAGCGAGAGACACAGCAGGGACACAGCGGGGAGCACAGCGGGACACAGCTGGGGACATACCGGGGACACAGCTGGGACACAGCGGGACACAGCGGGCTCACAGCGGGACACAGCGGGGGACACAGCGGGACATAACAGGACACAGCGGGACACAGCGGGACACAGCGGGGACACAGCAGGACTCAGCGGTTTACACAGCTGGGGACACAACGGGACACAGAGTGGGACACAGGAGGACACAGCGGGACACAGCGGGACACAGTGGGAACAAAGCCGGAGACACAGTGGGGGACAGAGTGGGACACAGCGGGGGACACAGGGAGGACACAGCGGGACAAAGCGGGGACACAGGGGGGACTAAGCCTGGGACATAACGGGGGACAAAGCAGGACACACTGTGGGACACAGCGGAACACAGCGGAACACAGTGGGGACACTGCCCGGACAAAGAGGGGACACAGCGGGACACAATGAGGGATACAGCGAGGACACAGAGGGACACAACGGGACACCGTGGGGGACACAGCGGGACACAGCGGGACACAGCGGGGACAAAGCAGGACACATCTTCGACACAGCGGGGGACACAGCGGGGGACACAGCGGGGAACACATCGGGACACAGCGGGGACACAGCTGGACACAGCGGGATACAGAGTGGGACACAGGGGGACACAGCGAGGACACAGCGGGACACAGCGGGGACAGAGCTGCACACAGCGGGGACACAGCGGGACACAGAGGGGACACAGCTGGACACAGAGGCATACAGAGCGGGACACAGCGGGGACACAGCGAGGACACAGCGAGACACATCGGGACACAGCGGGACACAGCAGGGACACAGGGGACACAGCAGGACACAGCGGGACACAGCGGGGGACACAGCGGGGACCCAGCGGGACACAGCGGGGGACAGAGCGAGGAAACATTGGCACACTGCAAGACACAGAGGGGGACACAGCGGGTTACAGCGGGGGACACAGCGGGGGACAGAGCGGGACAAAGCGTGACACTGCGAGACACATAGGGGGACACAGCGGGACACAGCGTGGGACACAGCGGGGACAGAGCGGGAACAGAGCGGGGAAACAGCGGAACACAGCGGGGACACAGCGGGACACACCTGGACACTGCGGGGGACACAGCGAGGACACAGTAGGACACAGTGTGATACAGCAGGACACAGCGGGACACAGCGGGGACACAGCAGGACACATCTTCGACACAGAGGGGGGCACAGCGGGGGACACAGTGGGGGACACAGCGGGGAACACATCGGGACACAGCGGGGACACAGCTGGACACAGCCGGATACAGAGCGGGACACAGCAGGGACACAGCGAGGACACAGCGGGGATACAGCAGAGGACACAGCGGGACACAACGGGACACAGCGTGGGACACAGCGGGACACAGAGGGGGACACTGCGGGAGACATAGCGGGACACAGGAGGGGACACAGAGAGAACACAGCGGGACAGTGGAATACAGCGGGGACACAATGGGACACAGCGGAACACAGTAGTGACACAGCGGTGACACAGTGGGACAGAGCGGGACATAGCGCGGACAGAGCAGGACACCGCGGGCGACACAGTGGGACACAGCGGAACACAGCAGTGACACAGCGGGACACAGTGGGACACAGCGGGGACACCGCTGGTGACACAGCGGGACACAGCGGGGGACACAGCGGGGGACACAGTGGGATACAGCGTGGAACAGAGCGGGGGAAACAGGGGAGGACACAGAGAGGACACAGCGGGACACAACGGGACATAGCGGGACACAGCGGGACAAAGCGGGGAACAAAGCGGGGGACACAGCGGGGACACAGCGAGACACAGCGGAAAACAGCGGGGGACAGAGTGGGACACAGCGTGGGACAGAGCGGGACCCAGCAGGGACTCAGCGGGACAGAGCGGGGGACACAGAGGGGACACAGCGGGACACAGCATGGGACGCAGCGGGACACAGCTGAGGACAACGCGGGATCCAGCGTGGGACAGAGCGGGGACACAGCGGGACACAACAGGGACACAGGGGACACAGCGGGACACAGCGGGACACAGCGGGGGACACAGCGGTGGACACAGCGAGCACACAGCGGCAAACTGCGAGACACAGCGGGGTCACAGCGGGACACAGCGTGGGACACAGCGGGGACACAGGGGGGACACAGCGGGGACACAGCAGGACACAGCGGGGACACAGCGGGGACACAGCGGGACACAACGGCACACACAGCGGGACACAGGGGGTCACAGTGGGACACAGCTGGACAGAGTGGGACACAGTGGAGACACAGCGGGGACACAGCGGGACACAGCGGGGACACAGCCTGACACATCTTGGACACAATGGGGGACACAGTGAGGGACACAGCGGGGAACACATCGGGACACAGCGGGGACACAGCTGGACACAGCGGGATACAGAGTGGGACAGAGCGGGGACACAGCAAGGAGACAGCGGGGACACAGCAGAGGACACAGCGGGACATAGCAGGACAAAGCGTGGTCTCAGCGGGACACAGCGGGGGACACTGCAGGGGACATAGCGGGACACAGCGGCGGACTCAGAGAGAACACAGCGGGACACAGCGGGATACAGTGGGGACACAACAGGGACACAGCTGGACACAGCGGGGACACAGCGGGACACAGCGGGGACACAGCTGAACACAGCGGTATACAGAGCGGGACACAGCGGGGACACAGCAAGGACAAAGCGGGACACAGCGGGACACATCGGGACACAGCGGGACACAGTGGGGACACAGGGGACAAAGCGGGACACAGCGGGACACAGGGGGACACAGCGGGGGACACAGCGGGGACCCAGCGGGACACAGCAGGGGACAGAGCGAGGAAACAGCGGCACACTGCGAGACACAGCGGGGGAAACAGCGGGTTACAGCGGGGGACACAGCGGGACAAAGCGGGACACTGCGACACACATACGGGGACACAGCGGGACACAGCGTGGGACCCAGCGGGGACCCAGCGGGGACACCGCGGGGAAACAGAGGGACACAGCAGGGACACAGCGGGGACACAGCGGGACACACAGGGACACTGCAGGGGACAGAGCGAGGACACTGTAGGACACAGCGTGATACAGCAGGACACAGCGTGACACAGTGGGGACACAGCAGGGACACAGAGAGAACACAGCGGGACAGAGCGGGACACAGAGGGGACACAGTGAGGACACAGCGGGGACACAGCAGAGGACACAGCGGGACACAACGGGACACAGCTTGGGACACAGCGGGACACTGCGGGAGACATAGCGGGACACAGCAGGGGACACAGAGAGAACACAGCGGGACACAGCGGGATACAGCGGGGACAGAACGGGACACAGCGGAACACAGCAGTGACACAGCGGTGACACAGCGGGACACAGCAGGACACAGCAGGGACAGAGCAGGACACAGCGGGGGACACAGTGGGACACAGCTGGGACACAGAAGGACACAGCGGGCACAGTGGGACACAGTGGGGACACCGCTGGTAACACAGCGGGACACAGCAAGGGACACAGTGGGGGAAACAATGGGACACAGCGGGGGACACAGGGGGGGAAACAGGGGGGGCACAGAGAGGACAAAGCGGGACACAACGGGACATAGCGGGACACAGCGGGACAAAGCGGGGAACAAAGCGGGGGACACAGCGGGACACAGCGGAACACAGTGGGGGACAGAGCGGGACAGAGCGTGGGACAGAGCGGGTCACAGCAGGGACCCAGCGGGACACAGCGGGGGACACAGAGGGGACACAGCGGGACACAGCATGGGACACAGCTGAGGACACCGCGGGATCCAGCGGGGCACAGAGAGGGGACACAGCGGGACACAGCGGGGACACAGGGGACACAGCGGGACACAGCGGGACACAGCGGTGGACACAGCGGGGGACACAGAGCGCACACAGCGGCAAACTGCGAGACACAGCGGGGGACAGAGCGGGACAACGCGGGACACTGCGAGACACATCATGGAACACAGCGGGACACAGCGTGGGACACAGCGGGGACACAGGGGGGACACAGCGGGGACACAGCAGGACACAGCGGGGACACAGCGCTGACACAGAGGGACACAACGTCACACTGCGGGGGACACAGGGGGCACAGTGGAACACAGCGGGACAGAGAGGGACACAGTGGAGACACAGCGGGACACAGCGAGACACAGCGGGGGACACAGCACGCACACAGCAGCAAACTGCGAGACACAGCAGGGGGACAGAGCGGGACAACGCGGGACACTGCGAGTCACATCGGGGGACACAGCGGGACACAGCGTGTTACACAGCGGGGACACAGGGGGGACACAGCGGGGACACAGCAGGACACAGCGGGGACACAGCGGGACACAACCGCACACTGCGGGGGACACAGGGGGTCACAGTGGGACACATCGGGACAGAGTGGGACACAGTGGAGACACAGCGGGGACACAGCGGGACACAGCGGGGACACAGCGGGGGACACAGCGGGGAACACATCGGGACACAGCGGGGACACAGCTGGACACAGCGAGATACAGAGCGGGACAGAGTGGGGACACAGCGAGGACACAGTGGGGGACACAGCGGGGGACAGAGCGGGCAAATTGAGACACTGTGAGACACATAGGGGGACACAGCGGGACACAGAGTGGGACACAGCGGGACACACCGGGACACTGTGGGGGACAGAGCGAGGAAACAGTAGGACACAGCGTGATACAGCAGGACACAGTGGGACACAGCAGGGACACAGCAGGACACATCTTCGAAACAGAGGGGCGCACAGCGGGGGACACAGCCGGGGACACAGTGGGGAACACATCGGGACACAGCGGGGACACAGCTGGACACAGTGGTATACAGAGTGGGACACAGTGGGGACACAGTGAGGACACATCGGGGACACAGCAGAGGACACAGCGGGACACAACGGGACACAGCGTTGGACACAGCGGGACACAGCGGGGGACACTGTGGGAGACATAGCGGGACACAGCTGGGGACACAGAGAGAACACAGCGGGACACAGGGGGATACAGCGGGGACACAACGGGACACAGCGGAACACAGGAGTGACACAGCGGTGACACAGCGGAACACAGAGGGAAACAGCGGGGACAGAACAGGACACAGCGGGGACACAGTGGGACACAGCCGGGACACAGAAGGACACAGCGGGACACAGTGGGACACAGCGGGGACACCGCTGCTGACACAGCGGGACACAGTGAGGGACACAGCGGGGGACACAGTGGGACACAGCGGGGGAAACAGGGGGGGACACAGAGAGGACACAGCGGGACACAACGGGACATAGCGGGACACAGCGGGACAAAGCGGTGAACAAAGCGGGGGACACAGCGGGACACAGCGGAACACACCGGGGGTCACAGCGGGAGACTACGGGGACACAGCGGGACACAGCGGAACACAGTGGGGGACAGAGAGGTGCAGAGAGCTGCGAGAGGCCGCACCTGGAAGATGGTGCCGGCTTCCGCCCTCCGCCTTCCCGATGGCGAGTGCTCTCGTGGTAAACAACTCCTGATATGGCTAAGGCAAAGAATCTGGCTTGCTTCCGCGCACCTGAACCTATTGGCGGTTCCCACGTGGCGTATCAGGGTTGGCTACCCAGCGGGTACTTAAGGCTGTGGGGAATTCTCCCCGGGGTTGGGGTCACAAGATTAAAAAAGGTCCTGAATAAACGGCAGAGAGAAGAGTCCGGTGTCGCGTCTCCTTGCTGGTCGAGGCGGTAGCGACAGAGAGGGACACAGCGTGGGACAGAGCGGGTCACAGCAGGGACCCAGCGGGACCCAGCGGGGGACACAGAAGGGACCCAGCGGGACACAGCATGGGACACAGCGTGACACAGCTGAGGACACCGCGGGATCCAGTGTGGGACAGAGCGGGGACACAGCGGGACACAGCGGGGACACAGGGGCCACAGCGGGACACAGCGGGGGACACAGCCAGACACAGCAGGGGACTCAGCGGGGGACAGAACGGAATACAGCGGGGGACACGGCGAGGACACAGCGGGACACAGCGGGACACAGCGGGGACACAGCGGGGACACAGCGAGACACAGCGGGGGGCACAGGACGACACAGAAGGACACATCGGGGGACACAGCTGACACAGCGGGATACACGGAGGGACACAGCGGGAACACAGCGAGGACTCAGCGGGACACAGCGGGACACATCGGGACGCAGCGGGACACAGAGTGTACACAGGGGACACAGCGGGACACAGCGGAACACAACGGGGGACACAGCGGGGGACACAGGGAGCACACAGCGGCATACTGTGAGACACACCGGGGGACACAGCGGAACACAGCGGGGGACAGAACGGGACAACACGGGACACTGCGAGACACATCGGGGGACACAGCGGGACACAGCGTGGGACACAGCGGGGACACAGGGGGGACAGAGCGGGACACACCAGGACACTGAGTGAGACACAGTCAGGACACAGTGGGGACACAGCGGGACACAGCGGGGACACAGCGGGACACAGCGGGGACACAGCAGGACACATCTTCGACACAGCGGGGGACACAGCGGGGGACACAATGGGGAACACATCGGGACACAGCGGGGACACAGCTGGACACAGCGGGATACAGAGTGGGACACAGCGGGGACACAGCGAGGACACAGCGGGACACAGCGGGACACAGCGGGGACAGAGCTGCACACAGCGGGGACACAGCGGGACACAGTAGGGACACAGCTGGACACAGCGGCATACAGAGCGGGACACAACGTGGACAAGCGAGGACACAGCGGGACACAGCCGGACACATCGGGACACAGCGGGACACAGCGAGGACACAGGGGACACAGCGGGACACAGCGGGACACAGCGGGACACAGCGGGGGACACAGCGGGGACCCAGCAGGACACAGCGGGGGATAGAGCGAGGAAATAGTGGAACACTGCGAAACACAGCGGGGGACACAGCGGGTTACAGCGGGGGACACAGCGGGGGACAGAGCGGGACAAAGCGTGACACTGCGAGACACATAGGGGGACACAGCGGGACACAGCGTGGGACACAGCGTGGAACACAGCGGGGGAAACGGGGGGGACACAGAGAGGACACAGCGGGACACAACGGGACATAGCGGGACACAGCGGGGACACAGTGGGGAAACTTCGGGACACAGCGGGGACACAGCGGGACACACCTGGACACTGCGGGGGACACAGCGAGGACACAGTAGGACACAGCGTGATACAGCAGGACACAGCGGGACACAGCGGGGACACAGAATGACACATCTTTTTTTTTTTCTTTTTTTTAAAATTTTATTTTATTTTATTTGTGAACATACTGTACAGAGGAGTTACAATTACATGGGCAGGATAATGCGTACATTTCTTACCAAGCATTGCAGCCTCCTCCTTTGTTTACCCTTCACATCCCTTCCCAGCCTCCCCCCTCCCCCCTAGATTTCCAAATATTCTAAAGTTCAATAGTCTCTAATTTTTAAATTTTTCCTGGTTCTAGCCAGGCGCTGGTGGCTCACGCCTGTAATCCTAGCCACTCAGGAGGCTGAGATCTGAAGATCGCGGTTCAAAGCCAGCCCGGGCAGGAGAGACCGTGAGACTCCTATCTCCAATAAACCACCAGAAAACTGGAAGTAGCGCTGTAGCTCAAGTGGTAGAGCGCTCACTTTGAGCTGAAGAGCTGAGGGACAGCGCCCAGGCCCAGAGTTCAAGCCCCACGACCGACAAAAAAAAAAAAAAAATTTCCTGGTTCTATTTTTGTCCGTTTTTATTTTGCTTTCTTTTTTTTCTCTCTCTTCTTTTTTTTCCCCCTTGGGCTTGAACTCAGAACCTGAACACTGTCCCTGAACTTTTTTGTAGTACTCTACTACAACTCCACTTTGTTACAACGAGGTTAAATTAAACAAATAGAGTATTAATTGGACCAAGGAAGAATGACATTTAACTTGGACAAACAAGTCCAGGTAACCTAAGAAACATTAAGTATAGACCCTAGGAATGGAACAAATTGAGGCCTGGTTTTTACTGAAATTTGTAAAGTAAGAATCGGGCTACCCTTGAAAGGCAGAGAGAATGACACATCTTTGACACAGAGGGGGGCACAGCGGGGGACACAGCGGGGGAAACACCGGGGAACACATCGGGACACAGCGGGGACACAGCTGGACACAGCGGGATACAGAGTGGGACAGAGCGGGGACACAGCGAGGAGACAGCGGGGACACAGCAGAGGACACATCGGGACACAGCAGGACAAAGCATGGTCTCAGCGGGACACAGCGGGGGACACTGCAGGGGACATAGCGGGACACAGCGGCGGACTCAGAGAGAATACAGCGGGACACAGCGGGATACAGCGGGGACACAACGGGGACACAGCTGGACACAGCGGGGACACAGCGCGACACAGCGGGGACACAGCTGGACACAGCGGCATACAGAGCGGGACACAGCGGGGACACAGCGAGGATAAAGCGGGACACAGCGGGACACATTGGGACACAGCAGGACACAGCGGGGACACAGGTTACACAGCAGGACACAGCGGGATACAGCGGGGGACACAGCGGGGACCCAGCGGGACACAGCAGGGGACAGAGCGAGGAAACAGCGGCACACTGCGAGACACAGCGGGGGACACAGCGGGTTACAGAGGGGGACACAGCGGGACAAAGCGGGACACTGCGAGACACATAGGGGGACACAGCGGAACACAGCGTGGGACACAGCGGGGACACCGCGGGGAAACAGCGGGACACAGTGGGACACAGCGGGGACACAGCGGGACACACAGGGACACTGCGGGGGACACAGCGAGGATACAGTAGGACACAGCGTGATACAGCAGGACACAGCGGGACACATTGGGGACACAGCAGGACATATCTTCCACACAGAGGGGAGCACAGCGGGGGACACAGCGGGGGACACAGCGGGGAACACATCGGGACACAGCGGGGTCACAGTTGGACACAGCGGGAAACATAGCGGGACACAGCAGGGGACACAGAGAGAACACAGCGGGAAAGAGCGGGACACAGCGGGGACACAGTGAGGACACAGCAGGGACACAGAAGAGGACACAGCGGGACACAACGGGACACAGCGTGGGACACAGCGGGACACAGCAGGGGACACAGAGAGAACACAGCGGGACACAGTGGGATACAGCGGGGACACAACGGGACACAGCGGAACACAGCAGTGACACAGAGGTGACACAGCGGGACACAGCGGGACACAGCGGGGACAGAACAGGACACAGCGGGGGACATAGTGGGACACAGCCGGGACACAGAAGGACACAGGGGGACACAGTGGGACACAGCGGGGAGACCGCTTGTGACACAGCGGGACACAGCGAGGGACACAGCGGGGGACACAGTGGGACACAGCGGGGGACACAGCGGGGGAAACAGTGGGGGACACAGCAGGAGACCCAGCGGGAAACAGCGTGGACACAGCGAGGACACAGCTGGACACAGCGTGTTACACAGGGGGACATAGCGGTGACATAGTGAGGACACAGCGTGGGACACAGCGGAACACTGCGGGGGACACAGCGGGACACAGCGGGGGACACAGCTGGACATAGACGACACAGCGGTGACACACCTGGAACACAGCTGGACACAGCAGGATTAACAGCGGGACACCGCGGGGACACAGCGAGGACACAGCGGAACAGTGCTGGGGACACAGCGGGACACAGTGGGACACAGCGGGGGACACAGCAGAGGACACAGCTGGACACAGTGGTACACAGTGGGGACGGAGCGGGAACACAGCGGGACACTGCGAGAGACATCGGGGGACACAGCGGGACACAGCGTGGGACACAGCGGGGACACAGGGGGGACACAGCGGGGACACAGCAGGACACAGCGGGGACACAGCGGGACACAACGGCACACTGCGGGGAACACAGGGGGTCACAGTGGGACACAGCGGGACAGAGTGGGACACAGTGGAGACACAGCGGGGACACAACGGGACACAGCGGGACACATCTTGGACACAGCGGGGGACACAGCGGGGGACACAGCGGGGAACACATCGGGACCCAGCGGGGACACAGCGGGACACAACAGGTGACACAGAGGGGACACAGTGGGACACAGCATGGGACACAGCTGAGGACACCGCGGGATCCAGCGATGGACAGAAAGGAGACACAGCGAGGACACAGCGGGGGACAGAGCGGGCCAAAGTGGGACACTGTGAGACACATAAGTGGACACAGCGGGACACAGCGTGGGACACAGCGGGGACCCAGCGGGGACCCCGCGGGGAAACAGCGGGACACAGCGGGGACACAGCGCAACACACCGGGACACTGCAGGGGACACCGCGAGGACACAGTAGGACACAGCGTGATAGAGCAGGACACAGCAGGACACAGCAGGGACACAGCAGGACACATCTTCGACACAGAGGGGGGCACAGCGGGGGACACAGCGGGGGACAGAGCGGGGAACACATCGGGAAACAGCGGGGACACAGCGGGATACAGAGCGAGACACAGCGGTGACACAGTGTGGACACAGCGGGGACACAGCAGAGGACACAGCGGGACACAACGGGACACAGCGTGGGACATAGCGGGACACAGCAGGGGACACTGCAGGAGACATAGCGGGACACAGCAGGGGACACAGAGAGAACACAGCGGGACACAGCGGGACACTGTGAGGAAACAGCGAGGACACAGCGGGACACAGCGGGACATAGTGGGACACAGCGGGGACACAGCGGGGGACACAGCGGGGAAACAGCGGGACACAGCGGGACAAAGCGGGGGACACTGGCAGACACAAGGTGGGACACAGTGTGACACAGCTGGGACAGAGCGGGAAACCTTGGGGACACAGCGGGACACAGCGGGGACAAAGCAGGATACAGCGTGGAGACAGCGGGGGACACATGCAGTGGACACAGCGGGGGACACAGCGCGAATACATCGGGACACAGCGGGGACACAGCTGGACACAGCGGGATACAAAGCGGGACACAGCGGGGACACAGCTGGACACAGCGGGATACAAAGCGGGACACAGCGGGGACACAGGGAGGACACAGCAAGACATAACGGGGACACAGCGGGACACAACGGGACTCAGCGGGGGACACAGCAGGACACAGCGGGGAACACAGCGGGACACTGCGGGGACAGAGCAGGACACAGCGGGGAATAGAAATGGGAAACAGAGGGACACAACGGGACACAGCGGGAAAAAGCTTGGGACAGAGCGGGACACAGCATGACACAGCGGGGGCCAGAGGGGGACACAGCGGAGGACAGAGCGGGGGACACAAGGAGACACAGCAGGGACACACTGGGACACAGCAGGGAACTCATCGGGGCACAGGGGGCACAGCTGGGGACAGCGGGGACACAGCGAGACACAATGGGGACACAGCGGGGACATAAGGGGGAAACAGCAGGACACAGCGGGACACAGTGGTGACACAGCGGGACACAGCGGAACACAGCGGTGACACAGCGGGGACACAGTGGGAAACAGCCGGGATACAGCGGGACACAGTGTGGACACAGCGGGGACACAGTGGGAAGACAGCAGGACACAGCGTGGACAAAGCGGGGGACACAACGCAGCGCGGGACACAGCGGGATACACATCGGGACACAGCGAGGACACAGCTGGACACAGCGAGATTCAGAGCGGGACACAGCGGGGACAAAGCAAGGACACAGCAGGACACAGCGGGGATACAGCGGGACACAACGGGGGACACAGCGGGACACAACTAGGACACAGAGAGACACAGTAGGGACACATTGGGGACACAGCAGGGAACACAGCGTGACACAGCGTGACACAGCAGGGGACAAAGCAAGGACACAGCGGCACACAATGGGCACACAGCGTGGACACAGCGTGACACGGGGGAACAAGAAGGGGACACAGCGGGACACAGCGGGAGACACAGCGAGGACACAGCAGGACACAGCGGGGATACAGCTTGGACACAGCAGGACACAGCGGGGACACGTCGGGACACAGGGGGGGACACAGGGGGACACAGCGGGGGACACAGCGAGACACAGCGGGGGACACAGCGGGGACACATTGGGACACAGCGGGGGACACAGATGGGACACAGCTGGGACACAGCAGGACACAGCAGGGACATATCGGGACACAGCGGGGGACACAGCGGGACACAGCGGGATACAGCGGGGGACACAGTGAGGACACAGGGGGAAACAGCGGGACACATCGGGACAAAGCGGGACAGAGAGGGGACACAGGGCACACAGCGGGACACAGCGGGGTACACAGTGGGGGGCAGAGCGGGACAAAGCGGGATACTGCGAGACACATAGGGGGACACAGCGTGGGACACTGTGGGGACACAGCGGGACAAAGCAGGGACACAGCGGGGACACAGTGGGACACAGAGGGACACAGCAGGGACACAGCCGGACACAGCGGGACACAGCGGGACACAGCGGGACACAGCGGGACACAGCAGGACACAGCGGGGGACACAGCGGGGGACATAGCGGTACACAGCGCGGGACAGAGCGAGGAAACAACGGCACACTGCGAGACACTGCGGTGGACACAGCGGCATACAGCAGAGACACAGCGGGGTGCAGAACTGGACAAAGCGGGACACTGCGAGGCACATAGGGGGACACAGCGTGGGACACTGCGGGGACAGAGCGGGACACAGCGGGGACACAGGGGGGACACAGTGGGACACACCGGGACACTGCAAGGGACACAGCGAGGACACAGTGGGACACAGCGGAGAAACAGCAGGGACCCAGCGGGACCCAGCGGGGACACAGCAGGACACATCTTGGACACAGCTGGGGACACAGCGGGGGACACAGCGGGGAACACATCGGGACACAGCGGGGACACAGCTGGACACAGCGGGATACAGAGTGGGACACAGCGGGGACACAACGATAACACAGCGTGGACATAGCAGAGGACACAGCGGGACACAACGGGACACAGCGTGGGACACAGCGGGACACAGCGGGGGACACTGCGAGAGACATATAGGGACACAGCAGGGGACACAGAGAGAAGACAGCGGGACACATTGGGATACAGCGGGGACACAACGGGGACACAGCATGGGACAGAGAGAGAACAGAGCAGGACACAGCGGGACACAGCGGGATACCGCGGTGACAGAGCGGGACACAACGTGAACATAGTGTGGGACACAGTGGGGGACACAGCGGGGGACACAGCGGGGGACACAGCGGTATACAGCGGGGGACTCAGTGGGGACACAGCGGGGACAGAGTGGGGACACAGCGGGGGAAACAGAGGGATACACAGAGAGACACATCGGGGACACAGCGAGGACACAGCGAGGTCACAGCAGGACACAGCAGGACACAGCGGGACACAGCGGGACACAGCAGGGACACAGCAGGGACACAGCAGCGGACACAGCGGGACACAGCGGGGGACACAGCGGGGACACAGCTGGACACAGCGGGACACAGCGGGGGACACAGGGAGGACACAGCAGGACACAGCGGGGACAAAGCGGGGACTCAGTGGGGACCCAATGGTGGACAAACCGGGTCACCACGGGAAACAGCGGGACACAGCGGGACACAGCGGGGACACAGCGGGGACACAGTGGGGGACACAGCGGGACACAGCGGGGGACACAACGAGGTCACAGCGGGACACAGTGGGACAGATCGGGAACACAGCGGGGACACAGACCGGTACACCGCGGGGCACAGCGGGGGACACATCCGGACACAGCGGGGGACACAGCGTGTGACACAGCGCGGGAGACAGCGTGGGACACAGCGGGACATAGCGGTACACAGCGGGACACAGCGGGACAAATAGGGGACAAAGGGGTGGACACAGCGGGACACAGCAGGGACACAACGGGGGACACAGCGGAACACGTCGGGGACACAGCAAGGACTCAGTGGGGGACACAAAGTGGGACAAATCGGGACACGACCGGAAACAGCGAGACACACAGGGACACAGCTGGGAGACAGCAGGGACACAGCGAGACACAGCGGGGACACAGCGGGGGACACAGCCTGGGAATCAGTGGGGAACACAGCGGGACACAGTGGGGACACAGTTGGACACAGCGAGATACAAAGCGGGACAGATCGGGGACACAGCGAGGACACAGCGGGACACAGCGGGACAAAGCAGGACACAGCGGGACACAGCGGGGACACAGTGGGGACACAGCAGTGGACACATCGGGACACAGCGAGACACAGCGGGACACAGCGGGGGACACAGCGGGACACAGCGGTGTACACAGCGGGACACAGCGGGGACACAGAAGGACACAGTGGTGACACAGCGGGGACACAGCAGGATACAGCGGGGACACAGCGGGACACAGCGGGGACACAGCGGGACACAGTGAGGACACAGCGGGACACATCGAGGACACAGCGAGGACACAGAGGGACACAGTGGGACTAGGCGGGACACAGCAGGACACAGTGGGGAAAAACGGGGACACAGCAGCGGACACATCGGGACACAGCGAGACACAGCGTGACATAGCGGGGGACACAGCGGGACAAAGCGGAGGACACAGCGGGACACAGCGGGGACACTGAAGGACACAGTGGGGACACAGCAGGGACACAGTGGTACACAGCGGGGGAAACAGCAGGGGACACGGCGGGACACAACGGGGGACACAGCGAGGACACAGCGGGACACAGCAGAGACACA
Organism: Dipodomys merriami; assembly: GCF_024711535.1. Lineage (NCBI taxonomy): Eukaryota > Metazoa > Chordata > Mammalia > Rodentia > Heteromyidae > Dipodomys > Dipodomys merriami. The sequence continues at coordinate 323,936 of NW_027206437.1, read as the reverse complement.
GCGGGGACTCAGATGGGGACACAGTGGGGGACATACCGGGACACCACGGGAAACAGCGGGACACAGCGGGACACAGCAGGGACACAGCAGGAACACAGCGTGGGACACAGCGGGACACAGTGGGGGACACAGCGAGGAAAGAGCGGGACACTGCGGGACACATCGGGGACACAGCAGGGACACAGCCCGGGACACAGCGGGACACAGCGGGACACATCGGGGACACAGCGAGGACACAGCAATGGACACAGAGGAACACAGCGGGGGACACAGCGAGGATACAGCGGGACACAGCGGGACACATCGGGGACACAGCAGGGACACAGCCCGGGACACAGCGAGAAACAGCGGGAACACAGCGGGGACACAGCGGGGACACAGCGGGGACACAGCGGGGACACAGCAGGGACACAGCTGCACACAGCATGATAAACAGCGGGACAAGCGGTTACACAGCGAGGACACAGAGGGACACAGCAAGGACACAGCTGGACATAGCAGGGTACTCAGCGGGACACAGGGGGGGACACGGCGCGACACAGAGGGACACAGCGGCGATACAGAGGGAACACAGCTGGACACAGCGGGATACACAGCGGGACACAGCGGGGACAGAGCGAGGACACAGCGGGATACAGTGGGACACAGCTGGACAGAGGGGGGGACACAGCGCGACACAGCCGGGGACACAGCGTGCCACAGCCGGGAACACAGCGGGACACAGCGGGGACACAGTTGGACACAGCGGGATACACAGTGGGAAACAGTGCCCAAACAGCGGGGACAATCCAGGGGACAGCGGGAACACAGCAGGACACAGCGGGAGACAGCAGGGACACAGCGGGTCACAGCAGTACACAGCGGGGGACAGCGGGGACACAGTGGGAAACAGCGGGGGACACAGCGGGGACACAACGGGACACAGCGGGGGATACAGCGGGACACAGCATGGGACACAGTGGGACACAGCAGGACACAGCGGGGACCCAGCGGGACCCAGCTGAGACACAAAGGGGGACAGAGGGGATACAGCGGGAATCAACGGGCCACAGCGGGGCCACAGCGGGAGACACAGCGGGGGACACAGTGGGGGACACAGTGGGAGGCTCAGCGGGACACAACGAGGGACACAGCGGGACACAGCGGTACACAGTGTGACACAGCGGGGACACAGCGGGGGACACAGAGGGGACACAGCGGGACACAGCCGGGACACAGCGCAACACAGTGGGACATAGCAGGACAGAGCAGGACACAGCGGGGACACAGCGTGGACACAGCAGGTGACACAGTGGGACACAGCGGGACACAGCGGGGCACAGCGTGGGACACAGCGGGACACAGTGGGGACACAGCTGGACACAGCTTGATACACAGCGGGACACAGCGGGGGACACAGCGGTGGTCACAGCGGGAAACAACTAGGGACAAAGCGGGACACAGCGGGGACAAAGCGGGGACACAGAGGGACACAGCGGGACACAGCGGGGACACATAGGGACCCAGCGGGACAAAGCGGGGACACAGCGGGGGACACAGCGGGACATAGCGGTACACAGCGGGACACAGCGGGACAAAGCAGGGACACAGCGGGGGACACAGCAGGACACAGCGGGGAGAGAGTGGGACACAGCGGGACACAGCGGGACACACAGGGTCACAGCAGGGTAAACAGCGAGGACACAGCGAGACACAGCGGGACACAGCGGGTGACAAAGCAACACACAGCGCGGGCATAGCGAGGACACAGCGGGACACAGCAGGACATATCGGGGACACAGTGGGGACACAGCGGGGGACACAGCGGGACACAGCGGTGACACACAGGTACACAGCGGGGACACAGCTGGACACAGCCGTATTCACAACGGGCCACAGCGGGGACAAAACGAGGACACAGCGGGACACAGAGGGGTACAGCGGGGGACACAGCGAGGTCACAGCGGGACACAGCAGGGACAGAGAGGGGGACACAGCAAGACATAGCGGAACACAGCAGGGACACAGCAGGACACAGCGGGGGACACAGCCGGGGACACAGCGGGACACAACGGGGGATACAGCAGGACACAGTGGGACACAGCAGGACACAGCAGGGACACAACGGGGAATACAGCAGGGGACACAGCGGGACACAACGGGGGACAAAGGGAGGACACAGCGGGACACAGCGGGACACATCGGGGACACAGCGGGGACACAGACCGGTACACAGCGGGACAAGCGGGGGACAAATCCGGACACAGCGGGGGACAAACCGGGACACCACGGGAAACAGCGGGACACAGCAGGACACAGCGGGGACACAGCAGGACAGAGCTGGGGACACAGCGGGACACAGCGGGACACAGCAGGACACAGCGGGATTAACAGCGGGACACAGCGGGGACACAGCGAGGACACCGCGGGAGAGAGCTGGGGACACAGCGGGACACAGCGGGACACAGCGAGGGACACAGCGTGACACAACGGGGGACACAGCTGGACACAGCTGGGGACACAGCGAGGACACAGCGGGACACATTGGGGACACAGCAGGAACACAGACCGGTACACAGTGGGACACATCGGGGGACACAGCGGTACACGTCGGGGACACAGCGGGGACTCAGCGGGGTACACAAAGTGAGACAAACCGGGACACCACGGGAAACAGAGGGACACACCGGGACACAGAGGGGACACAGCGGGGACACAGCGAGTCACAGCGGGGACATAGCGGGGGACACAGCGGGTGACACAGCGGGGGAATCAGTGGGGAACACAGCGGGACACAGCGGCGACACAGTTGGACACAGCGAGACACAGCGGGACACAGCGGGGGACACAGCGGGACACAGAGGAGTACACAGCGGGACACAGCAGGGACACAGAAGGACACAGTGGGGACAGAGTGGGGACATAGCAGGATACAGCGGGGACACAGCGGGACACAGCGGGGAAAGAGCGGGACACAAGCGGGGGACACAGCGGGGGACACAGCGGGACACAGTGGTACACAGCGGGGACAGTGCGGGAACACAGCCGGACACAGCGGTGACACAGCGGGGACACTCCAGGAGACAGCGGGGTCACAGCGGGACATATCGGGGGACAGCAGGGACACATCGGGTCACAGCGGGACACAGTGGGACACAGCGGGGGGACAGCGGGGACACAGCGGGGACACAGTGGGTGACTGCAGGGACACAACGGGACAAAGCGGGACACAGCGGGACACAGCAGGGTCACAGAGAGGACACAGCGCGACACATCGTGGACACAGCGGGGACACAGCGGGGGACACAGTGGATCAAATCGGGGACACAGCGGCGACACAGAGGGGACACAGTAGGACACAGGGTGACACAGCGGGACACAGCGGGGACACAGCTAGGACACAGTGGGACACAGCAGGACACAGCGAGACACAGCAGGGACAGAGCAGGGACACTCAATGGGACAGCGGGGACACAGTGGGACACAGCGGGGACACAGGGGGGACACAGCGGGGGAATCAGTGGGGAACACAGCGGGACACAGCGGGGACACAGTTGGACACAGCGGGATACACAGCGGGACAGATCGGGGACACAGTGGGACACAGCAGGGGACACAACGGGGGACACAGCGGGACACAGCGGGGGACAGAGCGAGGACACAGCGGGGACACAGCGGGGACACAGCGGGACACAGCGGGACACAGCGGGTAACACAGCAGGACACAGCGGGGGACACATAAGGACACAGTGGGGGACACAGTGAGGACACAGAGGGAAACAGTGGGACACATTGAGGCACAGCAGGGACACAGCAGGAGAACCAGCGGGAAACAGCGTGGACACAGCGAGGACACAGCTGGACACAGCGTGTTACACAGGGGGACATAGCGGTGACATAGTGAGGACACAGCGGGATACAGCAGGACACAGCGGGACACAGCCGGGGACACAATGGGACACAGCGGGACACGGCGGGACACAGCGTGGGACACAGCGGGACATAGACGACACAGCGGCGACACACCTGGAACACAGCTGGACACAGCGGGATTAACAGTGGGACACAGCGGGGACACAGCGAGGACACAGCGGGACAGAGCTGGGGACACAGCGGGACACAGCGGGACACAGCGGGGGACACAGCGTGACACAACGGGGGACACAGCTGGACACAGCTGGGGACACAGCGAGGACACAGCGGGACACATTGGGGACACAGAGGAAACACAGACCGGTACACAGCGGGACACATCGGGGGACACAGCGGTACACGTCGGGGACACAGCGGGGACTCAGCGGGGGACACAAAGTGGGACAAACTGGGAAACCACGGGAAACAGCGGGACACACCGGGACACAGCGGGGACACAGCGGTGACACAGCAAGTCACAGCGGGGACACAGCGGGGGACACAGCGGGGGAATCAGTGGGGAACACAGCGGGACACAGCGGCGACACAGTTGGACACAGGAGATCCACAGCGGGACAGATGGGGGACACAGCGGGACACAGCGGGACACAGAGGGACACAGCGGGACACAGCGGGGACACAGCGGAGACACAGCGGGGACACAGCGGAGACACAGCGGAGACACAGAAGTGGACACATTGGGACACAGCGAGAAACAGCGGGACACAGCGGGACACAGCGGAGTACACAGCGGGACACAGCAGGGACACAGAAGGACACAGTGGGGACACAGCAGGATACAGCGGGGACACAGTGGGACACAGCGGGGAAAAAGCGGGGCACAAAGCAGGGGACACAGCAGAGGACACAGCGGGACACAGTGGTACACAGTGGGGACGGAGCGGGAACACAGTGGGACACAGCGGGACACAGCGGGGACATTCCAGGGGACAGCGGGGACACAGCGGGATACATCGTGGGACAGCAGGGACACAGCGGGTCACAACGGGACACAGCGGGACACAGCGGGGGGACAGCGGGGACACAGCGGGACACAGCGGGGGGACAGTGGGGGACAGCGGGGACACAACGGGACACAGCGGGACACATCAGGGACACAGCAGGGTCACAGCAGGACACAGACGACTCAGCGGGACACAGCGGGACACACCGGGGGATACAGCGGGACACAGCTGGTGACACAGCGGGGACACAGCGGGACACAGCGGGGCACAAAGTGGGGGACACAGCAGAGGACACAGCGGGACACAGTGGTACACAGTGGGGACGGAGTGGGAACACAGCGGGACACATCGGGGACATTCCAGGGGACAGCGGGGACACAGCGGGATACATCGGGGGACAGCAGGGACACAGCGGGTTACAACGGGACACAGCGGGACACAGCGGTGGGACAGCTGGGACACAGCGGGACACAGCGGGGACAAAGTGGGGGACAGCTGGGACACAGCGGGACACAGCGGGGACAAAGTGGGGGACAGCAGGGACACAACGGGACACAGCGGGACACATCAGGGACACAGCAGGGTCACAGCGGGACACAGACGACACAGCGGGACACAGCGGGACACACCGGGGGATACAGCGGGACACAGCTGGGGACACAGCGGGGACACAGCAGGACACAGCGGGGAAACAGCGGGGCACAAAGCGGGGGACACAGCAGAGGACACAGCGGGACACAGTGGTACACAGTGGGGCCGGAGCGGGAACACAGCGGGACACAGCAGGACACAGCGGGGAAATTCCAGGGGACAGCGGGGACACAGCGGGATACATCGGGGGACAGCAGGGACACAGCGGGTCACAACGGGACACAGCGGGGGGACAGCGGGGACACAGAGGGACACAGCAGGATACACAGTGTGAGACAGCGGGGACACAGCGAGGACACAGCGGGACACAGAGGGACAGAGCGGGGACACAGAGGGACACAGCGAGACACAGCGGGACACAGCGGGGGACACAGCAGGACACAGCTGGTGACACAGCGAGGACACAGCGGGACACATTGTGGACAGCAGGACACCGCGGGGTCACATCGGGACCCAGCGGGGCACACAGCGGGAAACAGCGGCACACAGCTGGACTCATTGGGGGACATAGCGAGATACAGCGGGGGACACAGCGACACACGGCGGGGGACACAGCGGAGACACATCGGGACACAGCGGGGAACACAGCGGGACACAGCGGGACACAGTGGGGACACAGCAGGGACACAGCGGGACACAGTGGGGACACAGAGGGGACACAGCAGGACATAGCGGACACAGCGGGGGACACAGCGAAGACACAGCGGAACACAGCGGAACAAAGTGGGACACAGCGGGGACACAGCGGGGGACACAGTGGGTAAACAGCTGGACACATTGGGCCACAGCGGGACACAGCGAGACAGTGTGGGACACAGCGGGACACAGCTGGGGACAAAGAGGGGGGACATAGCGGGACACAGCGGGGGACACAGATAGGACACAGCGGGACATAGCGGGACACAGCGAAGGACACAGCGGGAACCAGCAGGGGACAGAGCGGGGGACACAGCGGGGACACAGAGGGACACAGCGGGGGACACAGCGGGGACACAGCTGGGACACAGCAGGACACAGCAGGAACACATAGGGAAACAGCGGGGAGACATCGGGACACAGCGGGGGACCCAGCGGGGATACAGCTGTGACACTGCAGGACACAGCGGGGACACATCGGGACACAGCGGTGGACACAGCGGGACACAGCGGGACACAGCGGAGGACACAGCGGGGACACAGCTGAGACACAGCAGGACACAGCGGGGACACAAGGGACACAGTTGGGACACAGCGGGACACAGCGGGGAACACAGCGGGGGACACAGCGGGACATAGCGGGGACACAGCCGGGACACAGCAGGACACAGCGGGACACTGCGGGGGACACAGCAAGGATATAGCGGGACACAGCGGGACTCGTGGGACGCAGCAGGGACACAGCGGGGGACACAGCGGGGAAACAGCGGGACACAAGGGGACACAGTGGGGGACACAGCGGGAAACAGCTGGGACACATTGGGACACAGCGGGGGACACAGCGGGATACAGCAGGGACACATCGGGACACAGCGGGGGACACAGCAGGACACAGCGGGGACACATCGGTACACAGCGGGAGACACAGCTGGACACCGCGGCACACAGCGGGACACAGCGGGGACTCAAGGGACATAGCGGGACACAGCGTGACACTGCGGGACACAGCGGGGGACACAGCAGGACACAGCGGGACACAGCGGGGAACACAGCGAGACACAGCGGGGGACACAGCTGGGACACATCAGGACACAGCCGGACACATTGGGGGACACAGCTTAACACAACTGGATACACGGTGGGACACAGCGTGGACAGAGCGAGGACACAGCGGGACACTGCGGGGGACACTGCAAGGATATAGCGGGACAAAGCGGGACTCGTGGGACACAGCGTGGACACAGCAGGGGACACAGCGGGGAAACAGCGGGACACAAGGGGACACAGTGGAGGACACAGAGGGACACAGCTGGGACACATCGGGACACAGCGGGGACACAGCGGGACTCAGCGGGACACAGAGGGGACTCAGCGGGACACAGCGGGGGACACAGCAGGACACAGGGGGGACACATCGGTATAAAGCGGGGGACCCAGCGGCACACAGCGGGACAGAGGGTGGGACACAGCAGGACACAGCGGAGGACACAGCGAGAAACAGTGGGGGACACAGCAGGGACACATCAGGACAGAGCCGGACACATCGGGGGACACAGCTTAACACAGCGGGATACACGGCGGGACACACCGGGGACAGAGCGAGGACACAGAGGGACACAGCGGGGACACATCGGGACACAGTGGGGGACACAGCGGGACACAGGGAGACACACTTGGGACACAGCGGGACACAGCGGCACACAGCTGGACACAGCGGGGACACAGCGGGACACAGCGGGGCACACAGCGAAACACAGCGGGGGAAACAGCGGGGACACATCGGGACAGAGCGGGGGACACAGCGGGACACATCGGGGACACAGCGGGACTCAGCGGGACACAGAGGGGACACAGCAGGACACAGCGGGGGACACAGCGAGAAACAGCGGGGGACACAGCAGGGACACATCAGGACACAGCCAGACACAACGGGGGACACAGCTTAACACAGCGGGATACAAGGCGGGACACACAGGGGACGGAGCGAGGACACAGAGGGACACAGCGGGGACACATCGGGACACAGGGAGACACACATGGGACACAGCGGGACACAGCGGCACACAGCTGGACACAGCGGGGGAAACAGCGGGGACACATCGGGACACAGCGGGGGACACAGCGGGAGACATCGGGGACACAGCGGGACTCAGCGGGACACAGAGGGGACACAGCGGGACACAGCGTGGGACACAGCAGGACACAGCGGGGGACACAGAGAGAAACAGCGGGGGACACAGCAGGGACACATCAGGACACAGCCAGACACATCGGGGGACACAGCTTAACACAGCGAGATACACGGCGGGACACACCGGGGACGGAGCGAGGACACATCGGGACACAACAGGGGACACAGCTGGACACAGCGGCACACAGCTGGACACAGTGGGGGACACAGCGGGACACAGCGGGGGACACAGGGAGAAACAGCAGGGGAAACAGCGGGGACACATCGGGACACAGCTGGGGACACAGCGGGACACAGCTGGACACAGCAGGGACACAGCTGGGACACAGCGGGGACACAGCGGGGACACAGCAGGACATAGCGGGACACTGCGGGGGAACAGCGAGGACACAGAGAGAACACAGCGTGACACAGTGGGACACAGCGGGGACACAATGGGGACACAGCGGGGGACACAGCGGGACACAGCGGAGGACACAGCGGGAACCAGCGGAGGACACATCAGGAAACAGCGGGGGACACAGTGGGGCACACAGCGGGGACACAGCGGAAAACAGCGGGAGACACAGCGGGGACACAGCTGGGACACAGCAGAAAACACCGATGACACATCGGGACACAGCGGGGGAAACAGGGGGACACAGCGGGACACTGGGGACCACAGGGGGACACAGCGGGACACATCGGGGGACACAGCGGGGAAACAGCGGGACACAGCGGGACACTCTGGGGGATACAGAGGGACACAGCTGGGACACATTGGGACTCAGCGGGGGACACAGCGGGACTCAGCGGGACACAGCAGGGACACATCGGGACACAGAGGGGGACACAGCAGGACACAGCGTGGACACATCGGTACACAGCGGGGGACACAGCAGGACACAGCGGCACACAGCAGGATACAGCGGGACACAGCGGTGACACAGGGGACATAGCGGGACACAGCGGGACACAGCAGGGGACACAGCGGGGGACACAGCGGGGGACACAGCAGGTCACAGCGGGACACAGCGGGGGACACAGCGAGACAGAGCGGGGGACACAGCTGGGACACATCAGGACACAGCCGGACACATCGGGGGACACAGCTTGACAGAGTGGGCTACAAGGTGGGACACAGCGGGGACAGAGCGAGGACACAGCGGACACAGCGGGACACATCGGGACACAGCGGGACACAGGGGGTCACAGGGGACATAGCGGGACACAGTGGGACACAGCGGGACACAGCGGGGGACACAGCGGGGGATACAGCAGGACACAGCGGGACACAGACGGACACTGCGGGGACACAGTGAGGACACAGCGGGACACAGCGGGACACAGTGGGACACAGCGGGGACACAGCGGGGGACACAGCGGGGAAACAGCGGGACACAGTGGGGGACAGAGCGGGACACAGAGTGGGACCCAGCTGGACATAGCTGGGGACACTGCAGGAGACATAACTGGACACAGCGGGGTACACAGCGAGGACACAGCAGGACACAGCGGTACAGAGCAGGACACAACAGGGACACCACTGAGGACACAGCGGGACACAGCAGGGGACACAGCGGGGACACAGCGGGGTACACAGGGGGGGACATCGGGGACACAGCGGGGACACAGCCGGACACAGCAGTACACAGTGGGGGACTCAACAGGACACAACGTGGGACACAGCGGGACACAGCGGGGATCCAGCGGGACACAGTGGGGAACACAGAGGGGACACAGCGGAACACAGCAGGGGACACAGCAGGAAACAGTGGAGGAGACAGCGGGATCCAGCGGGGGACACAGCGGGACACAGAGGGGGACACAGCGAGACACAGAGGGGGACACAGCGAGACGCAGCGGGACACAGCGGGACACAGCGGGGACACAGCGGGACACATCGGGGGACAAAGCTTGACATAGCAGGATACACGGCGGGACACAGCGGGGATACAGCAAGGACACATCGGGACACAGCCGGACACATCGGGACACATCGGGACACAGCGGGGACACAGGGGACACAGCGCGACACAGTGGGACACAGCGGGACACAGCGGGGGACACAGCGGGGGACACAGCGGGGAAACAGAGGGACACAGCAAGACACAGCGGGGGACACAGCGGGACACAGTGGGCACACAGCGGGACACAGCAGGAGACAGCGGGGACAAAGAGGGGACACAGCGGGACACAGCGGGACACTGCGGGGGACACAGCAAGGACACAGCAGGACAAAGCGGGACACAGTGGGACACAGCGGTGACACAGCGGGGGACACAGCGGGGAAACAGGGGACACAGCGGGACACATCAGGACACAGCGAGACACAGCGGGGACAAAGGGGACATAGCGGGACACAGTGGGACACAGCGGGACACAGCGGGTGACACAGCGGGGGATACAGCAGGACACAGCGGGACACAGCCGGACACTGCGGGGACACAGCGAGGACACAGCAGGACACAGCGGGACACCGTGGGACACAGCGGGGACACAGCGGGGGACACAGCGGGGAAACAGCGGGACACAGTGGGCGACACAGCGGGACACAGAGTGGGACCCAGCTGGACATAGCTGGGGACACTGCGGTGGACATAACTGGACACAGCGGGGGACACAGGGAGGACACAGCGGGACACAGCGTAATACAGGGGGACACAACGGGGACACAGCGGGGGACACAGAGAGAACACAGCGTGACACAGCGGGATACAGCGGGGACACAATTTGGACACAGCGGGGTACACAGCGAGGACACAGCAGGACACAGCGGGACACAGCGAGACAGAGCAGGACACAACAGGGACACCACTGGGGACACAGCGGGACACAGCAGGGGACACAGCGGGGACACAGCGGGGTACACAGGGGGGGACAGCGGGAACACAGCGGGGACACAGCCGGACACAGCAGTACACAGCGGGGGACTCAGCAGGACACAACGTGGGACACAGCGGGACACAGTGGGGATCCAGCGGGACACAGCGGGGAACACAGAGGACACAGCGGAACACAGCATGGGACACAGCAGGAAACAGTGGAGGAGAAAGCGGGATCCAGCGGGGGACACAGCGGGACACAGAGGGGGACACAGCGAGACACAGAGGATGACACAGAGAGATGCAGCGGGACACAGCGGGACACAGCGGGGACACAGCGGGACACATCGGGGGACAAAGCTTGACACAGCGGGATACACGGCGGGACACAGCGGGGATAGAGCAAGGACACATCGGGACACAGCCGGACACATCGGGACACATCGGGACACAGCAGGGACACAGGGGACACAGCGCGACACAGAGGGACACAGCGGGACAGAGCGGGGGACACAGCGGGGAAACAGAGGGACACAGCAAGACACAGCGGGGGACACAAGGGGACACAGTGGGCACACAGCGGGACACAGCAGGACACAGCGGGAACAAAGAGGGGACACAGCGGGACACTGCGGGGGACACAGCAAGGACACAGCAGGACAAAGCGGGACACAGTGGGACACAGCGGTGACACAGCGGGGGACACAGCGGGGAAACAGGGGACACAGCGGGACACAGCGGGTCACAGGGGGGACACAGCGGGGACACAGCAGGAACACAGCGGGACACAGCGGGACACAGCGGGGACACAGCGGGACACAGCGGGACACAGCGGGGACACAGCTGGACACAGCGGGACACTGCGGTGGACGCAGCAAGGACACAGCGGGACAAAGCCAGCACAGTGGGACACAGCGGGGACACAGCGGGGGACACAGCGGGAAAACAGCGGGACACAGCGGGACACAGGGGGGGACACAGCGGAACACAGCGGGACACAGCGAGGAACACAGCGGTACACAGCGGGACACATCGGGACACAGCGGGACTCAGCGGGGACACAGTGGACACAGCGGGACAGAGCGGGACACAGAGGGACACAGCGGGGGACACAGCGGGGACACAGCGGGACACAGCGGGGGACACAGCGGGGGGCACAGGGGGGGACAGCGGTTACACAGCGGGGACAGAGCGCAACACAGCGGGACACAGCAGGGGACTCAACGGGACACTGCGTGGGACACAGCGGGACACAGCAGGGACCCAGCAGGATCCAGCAGGGGATACAGAGTGGACATAGCGGGACACAGCATGGGACAGAGCAGATCACAGTGGAGGACACAGCGGGATCCCACAGGGGACAGAGCCTGGGACAAAGCGGCGGACACAGCGAGACTCAGCGCGGAACACAGAAGGGACACATCAGGACACAGCCGGACACATCGGGGGCCACAGATTGACACAGCGGGATACACGGCGGAACACAGCGGGGACAGAGCGAGGACACAGCGGGACACAGCGGGGACACATCGGGACACAGCGGGCTACACAGCGGGACACAGCGGGACACAGCGGGGGACACAGCGGGGACTCAGCTGGGACACAGCAGGACACAGCGGGGACACATCGGGACACACCGGGGGACACAGCGGGACACAGCGGCACACAGCTGGACACAGCGGGCGACACAGCCGGACACAGCTGGGGACACAGTGAGACACAGCGGGGGACACAGTGGGGAAACAGCGGGACACAGCGGGACACAGGGGGGGACACAGCGGGACACAGCGGGACACATCGGGACACAGCGGGACACAGCAGGACACAGCGGTGACACAGTGGACACAGCGGGACACAGAGGGACACACCTGGGGACACAGCGGGGACACAGCGGGGACACAGCGGGGACACAGCGGGGGACTCAGCGGTACACAACGTGGGACACAGCGGGACACAGCAGGGACACAGCAGCATCCAGCAGGAGACACAGTGTGGACACAGCGGGACACAGAATGGGACAGAGCAGGGCACAGTGGAGAACACATCGGGATCCAGCAGCGGACAGAGCCGGGGACAAAGCGGGGGACACAGCGAGACACAGCGGGGGACACAGAAGGGACACATCAGGACACAACCGGACACATCGGGGGCCACAGCTTGACACAGCGGGATACAAGGCGGGACACAGCGGGGACAGAGCGAGGACACAGCGGGACACAGCGGGGACATATCGGGACACAGAGGGGGACACAGCGGGTCACAGCGGGACACAGCGGGGGACACAACGGGGACACAGCTGGGACACAGCAGGACACAGGGGGACACAGCTGGACACACCGGCAGACACAGCTGGACACAGCGGGGGACTCAGCGAGACACAGCGGGGGACACAGCGGGGACACAGCGGGAAACATCGGGTGACACAGCTTGACACAGCGGGATACATGGCAGGACACAGCGGGGACACAGTGAGGACACAGCAGGACACATCGGGACACAGCGGGAGACCGCAGGGACACAGGGTACACAGTGGGACACAGCGGGACACAGCAGGGAACACAGAGGGGATACAGCTGGGACACAGCAGGACAAAGCGGGGACACATCGGGACACAGCGGGACACAGCAGGACACAGCGAGGGACCCACGGGGACACAGCGGGTCACATCGGGGGACACAGCGAGATACACGGCAGGACACAGCAGGGACACAGCGAGGACAGAGCGGGACATATCGGGACACAGTTGGACACAAGGGGGACACTGGGGACACATTGGGACCCAGGGGACAAAGCAGGACACAGCGGGGACACAGCGGGGACACAGCATGACACAGCGGGGACACAGCAGGACACAGCGGGGGACAAAGCGAGACACACCGGAACACAACGGGACACAGTGGGGACAGAGCGAGGACACAATGGGGACACAGCCGGGACACAGTGGGACACAGCGCGGACACAGCGGGACACAGCGGGGACTCAGCGGGGGACACAGTGGGGGAAACAGAGCTGGACACAGCGGGGAACACAGCGGGACACAGAGGGGACAAGGTGGACACAGCGAGATACAGAGCGGGGGAATAAGCGGGGACACAGCGGGGACACAGCGGGGGACACAACTCGGGAACGAGTGGGGAACACAGCGGGACACACCGGGGACACAGTTGGACACAGCGGGATACACAGCGGGACACATCGGCGATACAACGAGGACACAGCGAAGACACAGCGGGACACAGCGGGACACAACGGGACACAGCGGGACGCAGCGGGGGACACAGGGAACAAAGCGGAGAACACAGCGCGACACAGCGGGGACACAGCATGACACAGTGGGGACACAGCGGGGACACAGCGGGATACAGTGGGGACACAGCGGGACACAGCGGGGACACAGCGGGGACCACAGCGGGGGAAACAGTGGGGGACACAGCAGGGAACACAGCGGGACACAGCGGGGACACAGCTGGACACAGCGAGATACACAGGGGGACACAGCGGGGACAGAGCAAGGACACAGCGGTACACTTCGGGACACAGCAGGACACATCGGAACACAGTGGGAACACAGCGGGGACACAGCAGCGGACACAGCGGGACACAGCAGGACACAGCGGGACACAGCGGGGGACAGAGGGGAGGAAACAGCGGGTGACACAGCGGGACACAGCAGGAACACAGCAGGACACAGTGGGGACACAGCGATGAGAGACCGGGATACAGCGGGGACACAGGGGTCACAGCGGAGCCACAGCGGGACACAGCGGGGGACACAGCGGGGGAATCAGTGGGGAACACAGCGGGACACAGCGGGGACACAGTTGGACACAGCGGGATACACAGCGGGACACATCGGGGACACAGCAAGGACACAGCGAGGACACAGCGGGACACAGCGGGACACAAGGGGACACAGCGGGGGACACAGGGGACACAGCGGAGAACACAGCGGGACACAGCGGGGACACAGCGGGACACTGCGGGGGACACAGCTAGGACATAGCTGGACAGCGGGACACGTGGGACACAGCGGGGACACAGCGGGTGACACAGTGGGGAAACAGCGGGACAAAGCGGGACACTGTGGGGTATACAGAGGGACACAGCTAGGACACATTGGGACACAGCAGGGGACACAGCGGGACTCAGCGGGACACAGCAGGGACACATCGGGACACAGCGGGAGACACAGCAGGACAGAGCGGGGACACAGCGGTACACAGCGGGGGACACAGCGGGACCCAGCGGCCCACAGCGGGACACAGCGTGGGACACAGCAGGACACAGCGGGGGACACAGCGAGACACAGCGGGGGACACAGCAGGGACACGTCAGGACACAGCCGGACACATCGGGGGACACAGCTTGACACAGCGGGATACACCGCAGGACACAGCGGGGACAGAGCGAGGACACAGCGGGACACAGCGGGACACAGCGGGACAAAGCGAGACACAGCGTGGATACAGGGGACATAGCGGGACACAGCGGGACACAGCGTGGGACACAGCGGGGGACAAAGCAGGACACAGCGGGACATAGCCGGACACTGCGGGGGACACAGCGAGGACACAGCGGGACACAGCGGGACACAGTGGGACACAGTGGGGACACAGCGGGGGACACAGCGGGGAAACAGCGGGACACAGTGGGGGACACAGCGGGACACAGCGGGACACAGAGTGGGACACATCGGGACATAGCTGGGGACACTGCGGGGGACATAGCGGGACACAGCGGGGGACACAGGGAGGACACAGCGGGACACAGCGGAATACAGGGCTCACAACGGGGACACAGCGGGGGACACAGAGAGAACACAGTGGGACAGAGCGGGACACAGCAGGGACACCACTGGGGACACAAGGGGACACAGAGGGGGACACAGTGGGGACCCAGCGGGACACAGCGTGGGACACAGCGAGGACACAGCGGGAACACAGTAGGACACAGCGGCGGACTCAGCAGGACACAACGTGGGACACAGCAGGACACAGCAGGGACCAAGCGGGCCACAGCGGGGGACACAGAGAGGACACAGCGGGAAACAGCATGGGACACAGCGGGACACAGCGGGGACAAAGAGGGGACACAGCGGGACACAGCGGGACACAGCGGGGGACACAGCAAGGACACAGAGGGACAAAGCGTGACACAGTGGGACACAGCGGGGACATAGCGGGGGACACAGCGGGGAAACAGCGGGACTCAGCGGGACTCAGCTGGGGACACAGCAGGACACAGCCGGACACAGCGTGGGACACAGTGGGACACAGCGGGACACAGCGGGACACAGCGGGACACAGTGGGACACAGCGGTTACACAGGGGACACAGCATGACACATCGGGACACATCGGGACAAAGCGGGACATGGCGGGACACAACGGGGGACACAGCGAGGACCCAGCGAGGACACAGCGGGACACAGCGAGACACATCGGGGACACAGTGGGGACACAGCCCAAGACACAGCAGGACACAGCGGTGGACACTGCGGGACACGGCGCGGACACTGCGGGGACTCAGAGGGGAACACAGCGGGGGACAAACCGGGACACCAGGAGAAACAGCGGGACACACCGGGACACAGCTGGGAAACAGCAGGGACAAAGCTGAGGACACAGCGGGACACAGCGGGGGACACAGCGAGGACACAGCGGGACACACAGCAGGACACAGCGGGGGACACAGCGAGGACACAGCGGGGCACAGCGGGACACATTAGGGACACAGCGGGGACACAGCGCTGACTCAGTGGGGGACACAGCCGGGGACAAACCGCGACACCACGGGAAACAGCCGGAAACACCGGGACACAGCGGGGACACAGCGGGGACAAAGCTGGGGACACAGCGGAACACAGCGGGGGACACAGCGGGACACCGCGGGACACATTGTGGACACATCGGGGACACAGCCCTGGACACAGAGGGACACAGCGGGGGACACAGCGAGGACACAGCGGGACACAGCGGGACACCTCGGGACACGGCGGGGACACAGCCTGGGATACAGCGAGACACAGCGGAACACAGCGAGGACACAGCCGGGACACAGCTGGACACAGCCTGATAACCAGCGGGACACAGCGGGGGACAGCAGGGACACAGCGGGTCACAGCAGGTACTCAGCTGGGACACATCAGGACACAGCGGGGACACATCGGGACACACCGGGGGACACAGCGGGACACAGCGGCACACAGCTGGACACAGCGGGTGACACAGCCGGACACAGCTGGGGACACAGTGAGACACAGCGGGGGACACAGCGGGGACACATGGGGACACAGCGGGACACAGCTGGGCACTGCGGGAGACACAGCTGGACACAAAGGGGGACACAGCGAGGACCCAGCGAGGACACAGCGGGACACAGCAAGACACATCGGGGACACAGTGGGGACACAGCCCAAGACACAGCAGGACACAGCGGTGAACACAGCGGGACACGGCGCGGACACTGCGGGGACTCAGAGGGGAACACAGCGGGGGACAAACCGGGACACCACGGGAAACAGCGGGACACACCGGGACACAGCGGGGAAACAGCAGGGACAAAGCTGGGGACACAGCGGGACACAGCAGGGGACACAGCGAGGACACAGCGGGACACAGCAGGACACATTGGGGACAGAGCGGGGACACAACGGGGGACACAGCGAGGACACAGCGGGACACAGCGGGGACACAGTGGGGACTCAGCGAGGGACACAACGGGGGACACAGCGGGACACAGCGGGGCACACAGCGGGACACAGCGGGGAACACAGCAGGACATAGCGCGGACACAGCGGAGACAGAGCCGGGACACAGCAGGATACATCGGGGACAGAGCGGGGGACAAAGCGTGACACAGCGGGTCACTGCAGGGACACAGCGGAACACAGTGGGGGACACAGCGGGTGACACAGCGGGGACACAGCGGGGATATAGCAGGACACAGCGGGGCACACAGCAGGACAAAGCGGGGATACAGAAGGGTCACAGTGGGGGACACAGCGGGACACAGCGGGGACACAGCAGGGTCAAAGCGGGAACACAGCAAGGACACAGCGGGACACAGGTGGGACACAGCGGGAACACAGCTGGGACACAGCTGGACACAGTGGGATACACTGGGGGACACAGAGGGGGACACAGCGGGGACACAGCAGGGACACAGCGGGAACACAGCGGGACACAGCGAAAGACACAGCATGGGACACAGCGGGGACACAGCGGGGGACACAGAAGGGGACACAGCGGGGACACAGCGGGGCTATATCGGGACACAGCGGGGACACAGTGGGACACAGCGGGGACACAGCGGGACACAGCGGGACACAGCGGGGACACAGCAGGGACACAGCGGGACACAGCAGAACATAGCGGGGACACAGCGGGACACAGCGGGGGACATAGCGGGGACACAGCAGGGCCACAACGGGACACAGCGGGGTCACAGCGGGACACAGCGGGGGACACAGCGGGACATAGCACGACACAGCGGGACAAAGCGTGGGACACAGCGGGACACTGATTGGACACAGCGCGACACAGCGGTGTACGCATCTGGGGACACAATGGTACACAGAGTGGGACACAGCAGGACACAGCGGGACAGAGTGGGACACAGTGGGGACAAAGTGGGAGACACAGCGGGGGACAGAGCAGGACACAGTGCGGGACACAGGGAGGACCCAGCGGGACACAGCGGGGAGACAGCGGGGACTCAGTGGGGGACATAGCGGTGGACAAAGCAGGACACCACGGGACACAGCGGAACACAGCGGAACACAGTGGGGACACTGCGGGGAAAAAGCGGGACACAGCGGGGGACACAGCGGGACACAGCGGGACTCATCGGTGAACACAACGGAACACAGAGGGGGACACAGCAGGGGACACAGCGGGACACAGCGGGGACTCAGCTGGACACAGCGGGGTATACAGCGTGACAGAGCGGGGACACAGCGGGGACACAGCGGGACACTGTGTGACACATCGGGGACCCAGCAGGACATAGCGGGGACACAGCGGGACACAGCAGGACACAACGGGACACAACGGGACACAGTGGGACACAGCGGGGACACAGCAGGACACAGCGGGACACAGCGGGACACAGCGGTGACAAAGCGGGAATCACAGCGGGGGATAGAGCGGGACACAGTGGGGGACACAGCGCGACACAGCAGGGATTCAGCGGGGGACACAGCCGGGGACAACAGGACACCATGGGGCAGAGCGGAATACAGCGGGACACAGTGGGGAAACTGCGGGGACACAGCAGGACACAGCGGAGGATATAGCAGGCCACAGCGGGACTCAGCGGGGAACACAGCGGAACACAGCGGGGGACAGAGCGGGGGACACAGTGGGACACAGCGGGGACTCAGCTGGACACAGCGGGGGACACAGAGTAACACAGCGGGGACACAGCGGGGACACAGCGGGACACTGCGTGACACATCGGGGAAACAGCGGGATACAGCGGGACAAAGCGGGGGACATAGCGCTAAACAGCGGGGAACACAGAGAAGACACAGCGGGACAAAGCGGGGAACACAGCGAGAACACAGTGGGACACAGCGAGGACACAGTGGGACACCGCGGGGACACAGCGGGGGACACAGCTGGACACAACGGGGGAAACAGCGAGGACACAGCGAGAAACAGGGGGGACACAGCAGGGTCACCGCGAGGACACAGCGGGACACAGCGGAGGACACAGCGGAGAAACAGAGGGACATATTGGGACACAGCGGGGGACACGGAGGGACAGAGCGGGGGACACATCGGAGGACACAGGGAGGACACAGCGGTACACAGGGGGGACACAACGGGACACAGCAGGGACAAAGCGGGGGACACAGCGGGGGACAGACCGGGACACAGCGGGGGACACAGGGAGGACACAGCGGGACACAGCGGGGACAAAGCGGGGACTCAGCCGGGGATACAGCGGGGGACAAAACGGAACACCACGGGACACAGCGGGACACAGCGGGGACACTGCGGGGACACAGATGGGGACACAACGGGACACAGCAGGTGACACAGCGGGGACACAGCGGGACACAGCGAGGACACAGCGGGGACACAGTGGGAAACAGCGGGACACAGCGGGAGACAAAGTGGGAGACAGCGGGGGACAAAGCAGGGGACACAGCTGGGGACACAGCCAGGACACAGCGGGACACAGCGGGTGACAAAGCGAGGACACAGCGGACACAGCGGGACACACCGGGGACACAGCTGGACACAGCGGGATACAGCAGGAGACACAGCGGGGACACAACGGGACACAGCGCGGGACACAGCAGGACACAGCAGGGACACAGCGGGACACAACAGGACACATCGGGGGACACAGTGGGGACATAGAGGGGGACCCAGCGTGGACACAACGGGACACAGCGGGACACAGTGGGACACAGTGGGGTACATAGCAGGGAACAGCAGGGACACACCGGGGGACAGAGGGGACACAGCAGGACACAGCGTGGACAGAGCGGGACACAGTGGGGGACACAGCAGGGACACAGCATGACACATCGAGAGACACAGCGGGTACACAGCAGGGAAAACAGCGGGACACAACTTGACAGAGCGGGGACACAGCGGGACAGAGGTGGGCACACAGCGGGACATAGCGAGACACAGCGGGACACAGCAGGGGACACAGCTGGGGACACAGCTGGGGACACAGCAGGACACAGCGCGACACAGGGGTCACAGCGGGGGACACAGAAGGACACAGCGCGACACAGCGGGGACACAGCGGGGACACAGCTGGGAGCACAGCAGGACACAGTGGCAGACATAGCGCGGACACAACTTGGACACAGCGGGACACAGCAGGGGCACAGCGGGACACAGCGGGGGACTCAGCGAGGACACAGAGGGACCCAGCGGGACACAGCGGGGAACAAAGCGGGAGAGAGTGGGGGACACAACGAGGATACAGCGGGGCACAGCGGGGACACAGAGGGGACTCAGCGGGGGACACAGCGGGGGACAATGAGGGACACCACGGGACACAGTGGGACATACCGGGACACGGAGGGGACATTGCGGGGACAGAGCCGGACAAATCGGGGGACACAGCGGGACGCAGCGGGACAGAGCGGGGGACAAAGCCGGACACAGCTGGGGACAGAGCGGGGGACTCAGCGGGATACAGCGGGGACAAAGCGGGACAAAGCGGGACACAGCTGGGACAGAGCGGGACACAGAGTGACACAGCGGGGACACAGCGGGACACAGCGGAGTCACAGCAGGGACACAGCGGGGACACAGCCGGACACAGCGGGACACAACGGTGACACAGCGGGACACAGCGAGACACACAGCGGGTACACAGCGGGGAACACAGCGGGGAACACAGCGGGACACAGCGGGACACACCGGGGCACACAGCGGGACATAGCTGAACACAGCGGGACAAGCAGGGGACACAGCTGGGGACACAGCGGGACACAGTGGGGGATACAGCGACGACACACAACGGGACACCGAGGGGTACACAGCGGGACACAGCGGGACACAGCGGGACACAGCAGGGACAAAGCGGGAATCACAGAGGGGGATAGAGCGGGACACAGCGGGGGATACAGGGAGGACACAGCGGGACACTGCGGGGACACAGCGGGGACTCTGCGGGGACACAGCGGGGGACACAGCGGGGACAGAGGGGGGAAACAGGGGGAAACAGCGGGGACACAGCGGGACACAGCGGGAAACAGCAGGACGCAGCGGGGAAACAATGGGACACAGTGGGGGACACAGCGGGACACAGCGGGACACAGCAGGACACAGCAGGGACAAAGCGGGAATCACAGCGGGGGATAGAGCGGGACACAGCGAGGGACACAGGGAGGACACAGCGGGACACAGCGGGGACTCAGCGGGGGACACAGCGGGGGACAACTCAGGACACCACGGGACACAGCCGGACACAGCGAGGGCACAGCGGGACACCGCTTGGACACAGTGGGGGACACTGCGGGACAGAACGGGGGAAACAGCAGGACACAGGGGGGACACAGCAGGGACACAGCGAAGACACAGCGGGAAACAGAGGACGACACAGCGGGGAAACAGCGGGACACAGTGGGACACAGCGTGGGACACTGAGGGACAGAGCGGGGGACACATCGGGGGACACAAGGAGGACACAGCGGGACACAGCAGGGACACAGCCGGGACTCAGCCGGGTACATTGTGGGGGACAAAGCAAGACACCACGGGACACAGCGGAACACAGCGGAACACAGGGGGATACAGTGGTGTACACAGCTGCGGACAAGGGGAAACAGCAGCTTCACAGGGGACACAGCGTCGACAGAACGGGGGAAACAGCGAGGAAACAGCGGGACACAGGGGGGACACAGCAGGGACACAGCGAGGACACAGCGGGACACAGCGGACGACACAGCAGGAGAACAGCGGGACACAGTAGGACACAGCGGGGGACACTGAGGGACATAGCGGGGGACACAGCGGGGACAGAGCGGGGACACAGGGGGACACAGCGGGGACAGAGTGGGACACAGCGGGGACACAGTGGGACACAGCGGGGGACACAGCGGGACACAGCGGAGGACACAGCGGGACACAACGGGGAACAGCGGGGTCACAGCGTTACAAAGCGGTCGACACAGCGGGACATAGCAGGACACAGCGGGGCAAAGCGGGGGAAACAGCGGGACACAGCGGGACAAAGCAGGACACAGCAGGGACACAGAGCTACACAGCGGTGTACACAGCTGCGGACAAAACTGGACACAGAGTGGGACACAGCGTGGGACACAGCGTTACACAGCGGGAAACAGCAGCTTCACAGTGGACACAGCGGCGACACAGCGGGGGACATTGGGGAAACAGGGGACACAGCAGGGGACACAGAAGACATAGCGGGGGACAGCGGGGTCACAGCGGGACACAGCGGGGACACAGCTGGGGACATCTGGGAAACAGCAGGACACAGCGGGGGACACAGCGGGATACAGCGGGGACACAGCGGGTGCATAGTGTGGGACACAGCAGGGACACACCGGGACACAGCTGGGGACACAGAGGGGACACAGCAGGGGACAGCCCGGGGACACAGCGGGACACAGCAGGGAGACAGCGGGGGACACAACGGGACACAGCGGGTACAAAGCAGGACACAGCGGGGACACAGCGGAACACAGCGGGGACACAGCGGGACACAGCGAGGGACAGCGAGATGAAACATCGGGACACGGGGGGGAAACAGCGGGGACACAGTGGGGGACACAGTGGGACAGAGCGGGACACAGCGCGGACACTGCAGGGGACAGCAGGGACACAGCGGGACACAGCGGGGGACAGCAGGGACACAGCGGGTCACAGCGGGACACAGCGGGGACACAGCGGGGGACAGCGGGGAAACAGCGGGACACAGAGATGACACAGCGGGGACATAGCGGGACACAGCGGGGACACAGTGGGTGACAGCGGGGACACAACGGGACACAGCGGGACACATCTTGGACACAGCAGGGTCACAGCGTGGGACACAGCTCGACACATCGGGGACACAGCGGGGACACATCGGGGACACAGCATTGGACACAGCGGGGGAATCAGTGGGGAACAAAGCAGGACACAGCGGGGACACAGTTGGACACAGCTGGATACACAACGGTACACATCGGGGACACAGCGAGGACACAGAGGGACACAGTGGAACAAAGCGGGACACAGTGGGGACACAGCCGGGACACAGCAGCAAACACATCAGGACACAGCGAGACACAGCGTGACACAGCGGGGGACACAGCGGGACTCAGTGGGGACACAAAGGACACAGTGGGGACACAGCAGGGACACAGTGGTAAACAGCGGGGGAAACAGCCGGGGACATAGCGGGACACAACGGGGGACACAGCGGGACACAGCAGGGACAGAGCGGGCGACACAGCGGGGGACACAGCGGGACACAGCGGGGACACTGCAGGGAAAAACCGGGGGACACAGCGGGACAGAGTGTGAAACCAGGGGACACAGTAGGACACAGCGGGAGACACAGCAGGGACACAGCGGGACACAGCGAGGACACAGCGGGACAGAGCAGGACACAGCGGGGACACAGCGTGGACACAGCAGGTGACATAGCAGGATACCGCGGGGACACAGCGGGGGACACAGTGAGGACACAGTGGGACACAGCAGGAAACAGCGAGACACAGCGGGGACACAGCGGGGACACTCAATTGGACAGCGGGAACACAGCTGTACACAGGGGGATACACAGTGGGACATAGCGGGGACACAACTATGACACAGTGGGACACAGCAAGACACAGCGGGACAGAGCGGGGGACACAACGGGACACAGCGGGACACAGCGGGACACAGCAAAGACACAGCTGGGGACAGGGGGGACACAGCGAGGACACAGCGGGACACAGCGGGTACAGAGCGAGGACACAGCAGGAAACAGCAGGGACAGAGAGGGACACAACGGGGGACACAGGGAGGACACAGCGGGACATAGTGGGGACACAGAGGGGACTCAGCGGGGGACACAGCGGGGGACAAACCGGGACACCACGGGAAAAAGCGGGACACACCGGCACACAGCGGGGATACAGCAGGGACACAGCTTGGAAACAGCGGGACACAGCGGGGGACACAGCGAGGACACAGCGGGACACAGCGGGGACACAGCCCGGGACACAGAGGGACACAGCGGGGGACACAGCGAGATTACAGCGGGACACAGCGGGGACACAGCGGGGACACAGCCCGGGACACAGCGAGACACAGCGGAGACACAGCGGGGACACAGCTGGACACAGCGTGATAAACCTCGGGACAAGCGGTTCCACAGGGAGGACACAACGGGACACAGCGGGACATAGCAGGGTACTCAGCGGGACACAGCGGGGGACACAGCGCAACACAGAGGGACACAGCCGCGACACAGAGGGAACACAGCTGGACACAGCGTGGGTCACAGCGAGAACACAGTGGGACACATCGGGGACACAGCGGGGACACAGCCGGGGACAGAGCAGGACAGCGCGGGGACAGAGCCGGGACAAAGCGGGGACACAGCAGGACACAGGGTGAAACAGCGGGACACAGCGGGGACACAGCGGGGGACACAGCGAGACACAGCGGGGGACACAGCTGGGGACAGCGGGGACACACGGGGGACGGCAGGGACACAGCTGGACACAGCGGGGGACACAGCGGACACAGCGGGGACACAGCAGGACACAGTGGGGACACAACGGGGACACAGCGGGGACACAGCGGGCAACACAGCAGGACACAGAGGGGACAGAGCAGGACACAACGGGGACACAGCGGGACACAGCGGGGGACACAGCGGGACAGAGTGGGAAACCAGGGGACACAGTGAGACCCAGCGGGACACAGCGGGACACAGTGTGACAGACAGCTGGACACATCGAGGATATAGGGAGGACACAGAGGGACACAACGGTACAAAGCGGGACACAGCATGACACAGCAGGGGACACAGCGGGTCACAGCGGAGGACACAGCGGGACACAGCGGGGACACAGAAGGACACAGTGGGGACACAGCAGGGACACAGCGGTACACAGCGGCGGAAGGCGGGGACCCAGCGGGACACACCGGGACACAGCGGGCCAGAGCGGGACACAGCGGGGGACTCAGCGGGGACACAGCGGGACACAGCGGGGACACAGCGGGACACAGAGGGGCACAGCGGGGACACAGCAGTACACAGCGGGGGACACAGCGAGGAACCAGCGGGTTACAGCGGGACACAGCAGGGAACACAGTTCGGGACACAGCGGGGACACAGCGGGTACACAGCGGGACAGAGCGGGGACACAGCAGGGACACAGCAGGACACACAGGGAAAACAGCGGGACACAGCGGGGGACACAGCGGGACACATCGGGACACAGCGGGGGACACAGCGGGAAACAACGCGACACAGCGGGACACAGCGGGGACACAGGGGGAACAAAGAGGGGAGCACAGCGGGACACGGTGGGAGACATAGCGGGGACACAGCTGGGACACAGAGGGACACAGTGGGGTCAAAGCGGGACACAGCGGGGGACACAACGAGGACACAGCGGGACACAGCGGGGGACAAAGCGGGAGAGAGCGGGTGACTCAGCAGGACACATCGGGACACAGCGGGACAAAGCGGGACACAGCAGGGGACACAGCGGGACAGAGCGGGACACAGCAGGGACACAGCGGGGGACACAGCAGGACACAGCGGGACAGATCGGGGGACACAGCAGGACACAGCGAGGACACATCGGGACACAGCGGGGGACAAAGCGGGGACACAGCGGGACACAGAGGGACACTGCGGGGGACACAAAGGGGGACACAGCGGGGGACACAGTGGAACCCAGCGGGGGACACAGGAAGGACCAAGTGGGAACTAGCAGGGTCAAAACGGGAATCACAGCGGGGGATAGAGCGGGACACAGCGGGGGACACAGGGAGGACACAGCGGGACAGAGCGGGCACACAGCGGGGACTCAGCGGGAGACAAAACGGGGACAGAACGGGGACACAGGGGGACACATTGGGGACACAGCGGGACAAATCGGGGACACAACGAGACACAACAGGACAGAGCGGGGACACAGTGGGACACAGCGGGGACACAGCACGACACAGCGAGGACACAGCGGGACACAGTGGAGGACACAGAGGGACACAGCGGGATACAGTGGGTACAAAGCGAGAATCACAGCGGGGGATAGAGCGGGACACAGCGGGGGACACAGGGAGGACACAGCGGAGCCACAGCGGGGTACAAAGTAGGACACCATGGGACATAGGGGAACACAGCGGGACACAGTGGGGAAACTGCGGGGTCACAGCGGGACACAGCGGAGGACACAGCGGGACACAGCGGGACTCAGCGGGGAACACAGCGGAACACAGAGGGGGACAGAGCGGGGGACAGAGCGGGACACAACGGGGACTCAGCTGGACACAGCGGGGGACACAGCGTGACACAGCGGGGTCACAGCGGGGATACAGCGGAACACTGCGTGACACATCGGGGATACAGCAGGACACAGCGGGACACAGCGGGGGACACAGCGCTACACAGCGGGGAACACAGCGAGTACACAGCGGGACACAGCGGGGGACACAGCGAGAACACAGTGCGACACAGCGGGACACAGCGAGGACAAAGCGGGAAACAGCGGGGACACAGCGGGGGACACAGCGGGACACAACGGGGGAAACAGCGAGGACACAGCGGGACACAGGGGGGACACAGCAGGGACACAGCGGGGCACACAGCAGGACACAGAGGGCGACATAGCAGGACACAGCGAGGACAGAGCGGGACACAGCGGAGGACACAGCGGGGAAAAATCGGGACACAGCGGGGAACACAGCGAGACACAGTGGAGAAACAGCGGGGACATAGCGGGACACTGCGTGAAACATCGGGGACACAGCGGGACACAGCAGGACACAGTGGGGCACAGCGGGGGACACAGCGGGACAGAGTGGGACAAACTGGGACACAGCGAGGACACAGCGGGGGACACAGCGGGGGACACAATGGGACACAGATGGACACAGCGGGAAACACCGGGATCACAGCTGGGACACAGCGGGGGAAACAGCGGAACAAAGCGGGACACCGCAGGGGACACAGCGGGAACACAGCGCTACACAGCGGGGGACACAGCGAGGACACAACGGGACCTAGCAAGAACCCTGCGGGACACTGCGGGGAATACATTTGGGGACACAAAGGGAAACAGCGGGGACACAGAAGGACACTGCGTGACACGTCGTGGACACAGAGGGACACAGCGGTACACAGCGGGGGACAAGGCGGGGACACTTCAGGACACAGCGGGGGACACAGCTGGGGTCACTGCAGGACACAGTGGGGGACACAGCGAGGACACAGCAGGACCCAGCGGGACACTGCGTCGATACAGCGGGGACACAGCTGGATACAGCGGGGTATTCAGCTGGGGACACAAAGGGAAACAGCAGGGACACAGAAGGACACTGCGTGACACATCGTGGACACAGCAGGACACAGCGGGACACAGCGGGGGACACAACCGGGGACACAGCAGGACACAGCGGGGACACAGCGGCAAACTGTGAGACACAGCGGGGGACACTGCAGGACACAGCGGGGGACACAGCGAGGACACAGCGGGACACAGCGGGTACACAGCAGGGACACAGCGGGGTACACAGCTGGGAACACAACAGGACACAGCGGGGGACACAGCGGGACACAGCGGGGGACACAGCGGGACACAGCGGGGGAAACAGCGAGGACACAGCGGGACACAGCAGGACACAGCGGGGGACACAGAGGGAAACAGCGGGTCACAGCGGGGACACAGCGGGACACAGCGGGGACACAGCGGGACACAGCGGGACACAGCACGGACACAGCGAGACACAGTGGGACACAGCGGGACACAGCTGGGTCACAGCGGGACACAGCGGGGGACACAGAGGGACACAGCAGGACACAGCGGGACAAAGCCGGGGACACAGCGGGACACAGCGTCGATACAGCGGGGTCACAGCGGGACACAGCGGGGTACAGAGCTGGGGACACAACGGGACACAGCGGGAGACATAGCAGGACACAGCGGGACACAGCGGGACACAGCTGGGACAAAGCGGGAGACACAGCGGGGGACAGAGCGGGACATAGCGGGGGACACAGGGAGGACACAGTGGGACACAGCGGGGACACCGCGGGGACTCAGCGGGGGACATAGCGGGGGACAAAGCAGGACACCACGGGAAACAGCGGAACACAGCGGAACACAGTGGGGACAATGCGGGGACAGAGAGGGACACAGCGGGGGACACAGTGGGACACAGCGGGACTCATCGATGAACACAACGGAACACAGCGGGGGACAGAGCGGGGGACACAGAGGGACACAGCGGGGACTCAGCTGGACACAGCGGGGTATACAGTGTGACAGAGTGGGGACACAGCGGGGACACAGCAGGACACTGCGTGACACATCGAGAACCCTGTGGGACACAGCGGGACATAGTGGGACACAGCGGGGGACAAAGCACTACACAACGGGAAACACAGCGAGGACACAGCAGGACACAGCATGGTACACAGCTGGGGACACGTAGGGAAACAGCGGGGACACAGCAGGACAATGCGTGACACATCGTGGACACAGCGGGACACAGCGGGGGACACAGCGGCAGACACAGCGAAGACAGAGTGAGACACAGCGGGACACAGCGGGACACAACGGGGGACACAGCGCTACACAGCGGGGAACACAGCGGGACACAGCGGGACACAGCGTCGATACAGTGGGGACACAGCGGGACACAGCGGGGTACACAGCTGGGGACACAACGGGACACAAGGGGGACACAGCGGGCCACAGCGCCACACAGCAGGACACAGCGGGAAACAGCAGGGACAAAGCGGGAATCACAGCGGGGGATAGAGCGGGACACAATGGGGGACACAGGGAGGACACAGCGGGACAGAGTGGGGACAAAGCGGGTACTCAGCGGGGGAAAATGCAGGGACGGAGCGGGGACACATGGGACACAGTGGGGACACAGCGGGACAAATAGGGGACACAGCGGGACACAACAGGACAGAGCGGGGACACAGTGGGACACAGCGGGGACACAGCACGACACAGCGGGGACACAGCGGGACACAATGTGGGTAACAGCGTGACACAGCGGGATAGCGGGACACAGGGGGGACAAAGCGTGAATCACAGCAGTGGATAGAGCGGGACACAGCGGGGGACACAGGGAGGACACAGCAGGGGACACAGCGGAGGACAAACCAGGACACCACGGGACATAGCGGAACACAGCGGGACACAGCGGAGGACACAGCGGGACACAGCGAGACTCAGCGGGGAACACAGCCGAACACAGCGGGGGACAGAGCGGGGGACAGAGCGGGACGCAACGGGGACTCAGCTGGACACAGCGGGACACAGCGTCGATACAGCAGGGGAACAGCGGGACACAGCGGGGTACAGAGCTGGGGACACAACGGGACACAGCGGGGGACACAGCGGGACACAGCGGAACACAGCAGGGACAAAGCGGGAGACACAGCGGGGGAGAGAGCGGGACACAGCGAGGGACACAGGGAGAACACAGCGGGACACAGCGGGGACACAGCGGGTACACAGCAGGGACTTAGCGGGGGACATAGCGGGGGACAAAGCAGGACACCTCGGGACACAGCGGAACACAGCGGAACACAGTGGGGACAATCCGGGGACACAGCGGGACACAGCGGGGGACACAGCGGGACACAGTGGGACTCATCGGTGAACACAACAGAACACAGCGGGGGACAGAGCGGGGGACACAGAGGAACACAACGGGGACTCAGCTGGACACAGCGGGGTATTCAGCATGACACAGCGGGAACACAGCAGGGACACAGCAGGACACTGCGTGACACATCCTGGACATAGCGGGACACAGCGGGACACAGGGGAGACACAGCGGGGAAACAGCGGGGGACACAGCGGTTGACAATGAGTGGACACAGTGGGAAACAGCGGGACACAGCGGGGGACAGAGCGCTACACCGATGGTAACACAGCGGGACACAGCGGGGACACAGCGGGACACAGAGGGACACAGCGGGACACAGCAGGGACAAAGAAGGAGACACAGTGGGGGACAGAGCGGGACACAGCTGGGACACAGCGGGTACATAGCAGGGACTTAGCGGGGGACATAGCAGGGGACAAAGCAGGACACCACGGGACACAGCGGAACACAGCGGAACACAGTGGGGACAATGTGGGGACACAGCGGGACACAGCGGGACACATTGGGACACAGTGGGGACAAAGCAGGTGACACAGCGGGGGACAGAGCGGGACACAGCGGGGACACAGCGGGGACTCAGCCGGGGACATAGCGGGGGACAAAGCAGGACACCACGGGACTCAGCAGAACACAGCGGAACATCTTGGGGACACTGTGGGGACACAGCAGGACACAGCGGGGGGCACAGCGGGCCACAGCGGGACTCATTGGTGAACACAACGGAACACTGCAGGGGACACAGCGGGGGACACAGCGGGACACATCGGGTCACAGCAGGGAAACAGCGGGACACATCGGGGACACAGAGGGACACAGCGGGACACAGCGGGGACACAGCGGGACACAGTGGGACACAGCGGGGACACAAAGGAACACAGCGGGGACAGAGCGGGACACAGTTGGAGAAACAGCGGGACACAGCGGGACACAGCGGGGGACACAGCAGGACACAGCGCGACATAGCTGGGACACAGCGGGGACACAGCGGGGAGCACAGTGGGACACAGTGGGGGACATAGCGCAGACACAGTTGGGACAAAGCGGGACACAGAGGGGTAACAGCAGGACACAGCGGGGGACACAGCGAGGACACATCGGGACACATCGGGACAGAGCGGGACACATCGGAACACAGTAGGGGACACAGCAGTACACAGCGCGACACAGCTGGGACACAGCGGGACACTGCGGGGTCACAGCGGGACACAGCGCGGGACACAGAGAGGACACAGCGGGACACAGCGGGACACAGCGGGGGACAAAGCGGGAAAGAGTAGGGGACACAGCGAGGATACAGCGGGACACAGCGGGGACACAGAGGGGATTCAGCGGGGGACACAGTGGGGGACAAAGCAGGACACCACGGGACAAAGTGGGACACAGCGGGACACAGAGGGGACACTGCGTGGACAGAGCGGGACAAATCAGGGGACACAACGGGACACAGTGGGACACATGGGGGACATAGCCAGACACAACGGGGTCAGATCGGGGGACACAGCAGGACACAGCGGAAAAAAAAGCGGGACACAGCAGGGACAGAGCGGGACACAGCGGGGACACAGCAGGGACACAGTGGGGGAGACAGCGTGACACAGCAAGACACAGCGGGAGACACAGCAGGACACAGCATGGACACAGGGGGACACAGCGTGGGACAGAGCGGGGACACAGCAGGGACACAGCAGGGGACACAGCAGGGGACACAGCGGGGACAAAGCGCGGCCACATAGGGACAAAGCGGGGATACAGTGGTATATAGCGGGGACACAGCGGGACACAGCGGGACACAGCGGAGACACAGCAGAGACACAGCGGGGAGCACATCGGGACACAGCGGGGGACAGAGCTGGGACAGAGCTGGGACACAGCGGGACACAGCGGGGTCACAGCAGGACACAGCTGGGAACACAGCGGGACACAGCAAGACACAGCAGGACAAAGAATGGGTCACAGCGGGACACAGCCGGACACAGCGGGGACACAGCGGGACACAGTGGTGTACACAGCTCGGGACACAACGGGACACAGAGTGGGAAACAGCAGGACACAACGGGACACAGCGGGACATAGTGGGGACAAAGCGGGAGACACAGCGGAGCACAGAGCCGGACACAGCGGGGACACAGCGGGGACTCAGCGGGGGACATAGCAGGGGACAAAGCAGGACACCACGGGAAACAGCGGAACACAGAGGAACACAGTGGGGACACTGTGGGGACACAGCGGTACACAGCGGGGGAAACAGCGGGACACAGCGGGACTCATCGGTGAACACAACGGAACACAGTGGGGGACACAGTGGGGGACACAGCGGGACACAGCGGGGACTCAGCTGGACACAGCGTGATATACAGCGTGACAGAGTGGGGACACAGCAGGGACACAGCGGGACACTGTGTGACACATCGGGTACACAGCAGGACACAGCGGGACACAGCAGGACACAGAGGGACACACCGGGGGACACAGCGCTACACAGCGGGAAACACAGCGAGGACACAGTGGAACACAGCGGGTTACACAGCTGGGGACACAAAGGGAAACAGCGGAGACACAGCAGGACACTGCGTGACACATCGTGGACACAGGAGGTCACAGCGGGAAACAGCGGAGACACAGCGGGGACACAGCGGGGGACACAGCGGGGGACACAGCGTTACACAGCGGGGAACACAGCAAGGACACAGCGGGACACAGCGGGGGACAAAGCGAGAACACAGTGGAAGACTGCGGAACACAGCGAGGACTAAGCGGGACAACAAGGGGACACAGCGGGGGACACAGCGAGACACAGCGGGACACAGTGGGGGACAGAGGGACACAGCGGGTCACATCGGGGACACAGCGGGACACAGCTGGGACACAGAGGGACACAGTGGGACACAGCGAGGACACAACGGGACAAAGTGGGACACAGCGGGGACACAGCAGGACACAGCGGGGACACAGCGGGACACAGTAGGGAACACAGCGGGACAGAGCGGGACACAGCGGGGGACACAGCGGGGACACAGCGGGGAGCACAGCTGGACACAGTGGAGACACAGCGGGACACAGCGGGGCCCCCAGCGGGACACAACGGGACACAGCGGGGGACACAGTGGGGACATAAAGGGGGACCCAGCGAGGACACAACGGGACACAGCGGGACACAGCGGGACACAGTGGGGTACATAGCGGGGAACAGCAGGGACACACCGGGGGACAGCGGGGACAGAGCAGGACAAAGCGGGGACAGAGCAGGACATAGCTGGAGACACAGCGGGGACATAGCGGGACACAGCGGTGACACAGAGGGACACAGCGAGAGACACAGCGGGCAAACAGCGGGGAACACAACGGGACAAAGCGGGACAGAGCGGGTACACAGCGGGACACAGCGGGGCTCACAGCGGGACATAGCGGGACACAGCGGGACACAGCAGGGGACACATCTGGGGACACAGCTGGGGACACAGTGGAGGATACAGCGAGGACACCGAGGGACACAACGGGACACCGAGGGGGACACAGCGGGACACAGCGGGACACAGCGGGACACAGCACGGAAAAAGCGGGAATCACAGCTGGGGATAGAGCGAGACACAGCGGGAGACACAGGGAGGACACAGCGGGACACAGCGGGGACACAGCGGGGACTCATTGGGGGACACAGCGGGGGACACAACGGGGACAAAGCAGGAACACAGGGGGACACAGCGGGGACACAGCGGGACACAGCGGGGACACAGTGGGAAACAGCAGAACACAGAGGGACACAACGGGACACAGTAGGACACAGCGGGGACAAAGTAGGACACAGCAAGGACACAGCGGGACACAGTGGGGGACACAGCGTGACACAGCGGGACACAGCGGTGACAAAGCGGGAATTAAAGCAGGGGATAGAGTGGGACACAGTGGGGGAAACAGCGGCGACACAGTGGGAAACAGCGGGACACAGCCCGGGACAAAGGGGGAGACAGCGGGGGACACAGCAGGGGACACAGCGGGGACACAGTGGGACACAGCTGGGGACACAGCCAGGACAAACCGGGACACAACAGGGGACAAAGCGAGGAGACAGCGGACACAGCGGGACACAGGGGCACACAGCTGGTTACAGCGGGATACAGCAGGAGACACAGCGGGGACACAACGGGACACAGCGCGGGACACAGCGAGACACAGCAGGGACACAGCGGTACACAGAAGGGAAACAACGGAGACACAGCTGGACGCAGCGGGGGCCCCAGCGGGACACAACGGGACACAGCGGGGGACACAGTGGGGACATAGAGGGGGACCCAGCGAGGACACAACGGGACACAGCAGGACACAGTGAGACACAGTGGGGTACATAGCGGGGAACAGCAGGGACACACCAGGGGACAGCGGGGACAGAGCACGACAAAGCGGGAACAGAGCAGGACACAGCTGGGGACACAGCGGGGACATAGCGGGACACAGCGGTGACACAGAGGGACACAGCGAGAGACACAGCGGGTAAACAGCGGGGAACACAGCGGGACACAGCGGGGCTCACAGCGGGACATAGCGGGAAACAGCGGGACACAGTAGGGGACACAGCTGGGGAAACAGCGGGACACAGTGGGGGATACAGCGAGGACACAGAGGGACACAACGGGACACCGAGGGGGACACAGCGGGAAACAGCAGGACACAGCGGGACACAGCATGGACAAAGTGGGAATCACAGCGGGGAATAGAGCAAGACACAGCGGGAGACACAGGGAGGACACAGGGGGACACAGCGGGGACACAGCGGGACACAGCAGGGACAAAGCGGGAATCACAGCGGGGGATAGAGAGGGACACAGCGGGGGACACAGGGAGGACACAGCGGGACACAGCAGGGACAAAGCGGGAATCACAGCGGGGGATAGAGCCGGACACTATGGGACACAGCAGGACACAGTGGGGAAACTGCAGGGACACAGCGGGACACAGCAGGGACACAGCAGGGGCCACAGCGGGACACAACGAGACACAGCGAGGGACACAGTGGGGACATAGAGGGGGATCCAGCGAGTACACAACGGGACAAAGTGGGACACAAGGGGACATAGTGGGGTACATAGCGGGGAACAGCAGGGACACACCGGGGGACAGCGGGGACACAGCAGGATACAGCAGGGACACAGCAGGGACACAGCGGGGGACACAGTGGGGGACACAGCGAGGACACAGCGGGACACAGCGGGGAAACTGTGGGGACACAGCGGGACACAGCTGGGGACACAACAGGACACAGCAGGTACCACAGCGGGGACACAGCGGGACACAGCGGGGACACAGCGGCGACACAGTGGGAAACAGCGGGACACAAAGGGAGACAAAGCGGGAAACAGCGCGGGACACAGCAGGGGGCACAGCGAGGACACAGCTGGACACAGCTGGGGACACAGCCAGGACACACCGGGACACAACGGGGGACAAAGCGAGGAGACAGCGGACACAGCGCGGGACACAGCGAGGACACAGTGGGACACAGTGGGATACAGCAGGAGACACAGCGGGGACACAACGGGACACAGCGCGGGACACAGCGGGACACAGCAGGGACACAGCGGTACACAGAAGGGACACAGCGGAGACACAGCGGGACACAGCGGGGGCCCCAGCGGGACACAACGGAACACAGCGGGGGACTCAGTGGGGACATAGAGGGGGACCCAGCGAGGACACAACGGGACACAGCGGGACACAGCGGGACACAGTGGGGTACATAGCGGGGAACAGCAGGGACACACCGGGGGACAGCGGGGACAGAGCAGGACAAAGCGGGGACAGAGCAGGACACAGCTGGGGACACAGCGGGGACACAGGGAGGACACAGCGGGACACAGCGGGGACAAAGCGGGAATCACAGCGGGGGATAGAGCGGGACACAGTGGGGGACACAGCGGGACACAGCGGGGACTCAGCGGGGACACAGCGGGGGACAAAGCAGGACACCATGGGACACAGCAGAACACAGCGGGACACAGTGGGGAAACTGCGGGGACACAGGGGGACACAGCAGGGACACAGCGGGACACAGCATGAACACAGCGGAGACACAGCAGGGACACAGCGGGGGCCACAGCGGGACACAACGGGACACAGCGGGGGACACAGTGGGGACATAGAGGGGGACCCAGCGAGGACAAAACGGGACACAGTGGGACACAGCGGGACACAGTGGGGTACATAGTGGGGAACAGCAGGGACACACCAGGGGACAGCGGGGACACAGCAGGACACAGCGGGGACAGAGCAGGTCACAGCGGGGGACACAGCGGGGACACAGCGGGACACAGCGGTGACACATTGGGACACAGCGATCTAAGCAGTGGTTACACAGCGGGACACAGCGGGACAGAGAGGGGACACAGCAGGGGACACAGCTGGGGACAAAGCGGGACACAGTGGGGGATATAGCGAGGACACAGAGGGACACAACGGGACACGGAGGGGTTCACAGCGGGACACAGCGGGACACAGCAGGGACAAAGCGGGAATCA
Source organism: Dipodomys merriami (assembly GCF_024711535.1). NCBI lineage: Eukaryota > Metazoa > Chordata > Mammalia > Rodentia > Heteromyidae > Dipodomys > Dipodomys merriami. The sequence continues at coordinate 286,950 of NW_027206437.1, read as the reverse complement.
CAGCGAGGGATAGAGAGGGACACAGCGGGGGACACAGGGAGGACACAGAGGGACACAGCCGGGACAAAGCGGGAATTACAGCGGGGGATAGAGCGGGACACCATGGGACACAGCAGAACACAGCGGGACACAGTGGGGAAACTGCGGGGACACAGAGGGACACAGCAGGGACACAGCGGGGGTCACAGGGGGACACAACGAGACACAGCGAGGGACACAGTGGGGACATAGAGGGGGACCCAGCGAGTACACAACGGGACACAACGGGACAAAGCGCCACATAGTGGGGTACATAGCGGGGAACAGCAGGGACACACCGGGGGACAGCGGGGACACAGCAGGTTACAGCGGGGACACAGCGGGACACAGTGGGGGCACAGCGGCACACAGCGGGACACAGCGGGGGACACAGCAGGACACAGCGCGACATAGCTGGGACACAGCGGGGACACAGCGGGGAGCACAGCGGGACACAGTGGGGGACATAACGCAGACACAGCTGGGACACAGCGCGACACAGCGGGGTCACAGCAGGCCACAGCTGGGGCCACAGCGAGGACACAGCGGGACACAGCAGGACACAGCGGGAGACAAACCGGGAGAGAGGGGGGGGACACAGCGAGGATACAGCGGGACACAGCGGGGACACAGAGGGGACTCAGTGGGAGACACAGTGGGGGACAAAGCAGGACACCAGGGGACAAAGTGGGACACAGCGGGACACAGAGGGGACGCTGCGTTGACAGAGCGGGACAAATCGGGGGACACAGCGGGACACAGAGGGACACAGCGGGACACAGCAGGGGACACAGCCGGACACAGCGGGGGACAGAGCGGGGGACACAGCGGGACACAGCGGGGACAAAGCGGGACTAAGTGGGACACAGCGGGGACAGAGCGGGACACAGAGTGACACAGCAGGACACATCGGGACACAGCGGGAACACAGCAGGGACACAGCGGGGGACACAGCGCGACACAGCGGGACACAGCGGGGGACACAGCAGGACACAGCATGGACACAGCGGGACACAGTGTGGGACAGAGGGGGGACACAGCGGGACACAGCGGGACACAGCAAGGACACAGCAGGACACAGCGAGAGATACAGCAGGGGACACAGCGGGGACACAGCGGGGGACACAGCAGGGGACACAGCGGGGACACAGCAGGACCACATCGGGACACAGTGGGGACACAGTGGGACACAGCGGGGACACAGCGGGACACAGCGAGACACAGCGGGGACAGAGCGGGACACAGCGTGGGACACAGCGGGGGACAGCGTCGATACAGCAGGGACACAGCGGGACACAGCAGGGTACACAGCTGGGGACACAACGGGACATAGTGGGGAACACAGCGGGACACAGCGGGACACAGCAGGGACAAAGCGGGGTACACAGCAGGGGTAGACCGGGTCACAGCAGGGGACACAGGTAGGACACAGCAGGACACAGCGGGGACAAAGGGGGGACTCAGCGGTGGATACAGCGGGGAATAAAGCGGGATACCACGGGACACAGCGGGACACAGCGGGGAAACTGTGGGGACACAGCGGGACACAGCAGGGGGCACAGCGGTGACACGGCGGGTCGCAGCTGGGGACACAGCCAGGACACACCGGGACACAACGGGGGACAAAGCGAGGAGACAGCGGACACAGCGGGACACAGGGGCACACAGCTGGACACAGCGGTATACAGCAGGAGACACAGCGGGGACACAACGGGACACAGCCCGGGACATAGCGGGACACAGCAGTACACAGAAGGGACACAGCGGAGACACAGCGGGACACAGCGGGGGGCCCCAGCGGGACACAACGGGACACAGCGGGGGACACAGTGGGGACATAGAGGGGGACCCAGCGAGGACACAACGGGACACAGCGGGACACAGCGGGACACAGTGGGGTACATAGCGGGTAACAGCGGGGACACAGCGCGACACAGTGGTGACACAGCGGGACACAACGAGAGACACAGCTTGTACACAGCAGGGAACAAAGCGGGACACATCGGGACACAGCGGGGACACAGCGGGGCACAGCGGGGCACACAGCACGACATAGCGGGACACAGCGGTACACAGCAGGGGACACAGCTGGGGACACAGCGAGACACAATGGGGGATACAGCGAGGACACAGAGGGACACAAAGCGACACCGAGGGGAACACAGCGGGACACAGCGGGACACAGCAGGGACAAAGCGGGGACTCAGCGGTGGATACAGCGGGGGACAAAGCGGGACACCTCGGGACAAAGCGGGACCCAGCGGGGACACTGCGGGTACACAGTGGGATACAGCTCGGGACACAACGGGACACAGCAGGTGACACAGCGGGGACAAAGCGGGACACAGCAGGGACACAGCAGGGACACAGCGGGACACAGCGGGGCCACAGCAGGACAAAGCGGGGGACACAGTGGGGACATAGAGGGGGACCCAGCGAGGACACAGTGGGAAACAGCGGGACACCGCGGGACACAGCAGGAACAAAGCGCGAATCACAGCGGCAGATAGAGCGGGACACAGCGGGGGACACAGGGAGGACACAGCGGGACACAGCGGAGACACAGCGGGGAATCAGCAGGGGACACAGAGTGGGACACAGTGGGGACAGAGCAGGAACACAGGGAGACACAGCGGGGACACAGCGGGACACAGTGGGGAACACAGCGGGACACAGCGGGACACAGCGGTGACAAAGCGGGAATCACAGCGGGGGATAAAGGGGGACACAGTGGGGGACACAGCGGGACACCGCGGGGACTGAGCAGGTCACAGCGGGGGAAACAGCGGGGACACAGCGGGACACATCTGGGACACAGCGGGACACAGCGAGAGACACAGCGGGTACACAGCGGGGAACACAGCGGGACACAGCGGGACAGAGCGGGGACACAGCGGGACACAGTGGGGTACATAGCAGGGAACAGCAGGGACACACTTGGGGACAGCGGGGACACAGCAGCACACAGAGGGGACACAGCGGGACACAGTGAGAGACACAGCGGGTACACAGCGGGGAACACAACGGGACAGAGCGGGGACACAGCGGGACACAGCGGGGCACACAGCGCGACATAGCGGGACACAGCGGGACACAGCAGTGGACACAGCTGGGGACACAGCGAGACACAGTGGGGGATACAGCGAGGACACAGAGGGACACAACACGACACCGAGGGGAACACAGCGGGACACAGCGGGACACAGTGGGGACAAAGCGGGAGACACAGCGGGGGACAGAGCGGGACACAGCGGGGACTCAGCGGGGGACATAGCAGGGGACAAAGCAGGACACCACAGGACACAGCGGAACACAGCGGAACACAGTGGGGACACTGTGGGGACACAGCGGGACACAGCGGGGACACAGCGGGACACAGCGGGGGACACAGCGAGGACACATCGGGACACAGCCGGACACAGCGGGACACAGCTGAACACAGCGGAGGACACAGCAGGACACAGCGAGACATACCTGGGACACAGCGGGGACACAGCGGGGAGCACAGCGGGACCCAGTGGGCCACATAGCGCGGACACAGATGGGACACAGCGGGACACAGCGGGGAGCACAGCGGGACACAGTGGGGGACATAGCGGGACACAGGGTGAGAAACAGCGGGTACAAAGCGGGGAACACAGCGGGAAACAGCGGGACAGAGCGGGGACACAGCTGGACACAGCGGGGCACAAAGCGGGACATAGCAGGACATAGCGGGACACAGCAGGGGACACAGCTGGGGACACAGCGGGACATAGTGGGGGATAAAGCGAAGACACAGAGGGACACAACGGGACACTGAGGGGGACACAGCGGGACACAGCGGGACACAGCGTGACATAGCAGGCACAAAGCGGGAATCACAGCGGGGGATAGAGCGGGACACAGCGGGGGAAACAGGGAGGACACGGCGGGACACAGCGGGGACACAGCTGGGAGTCAGCAGGGGACACAGCGCGGGACACAGCGGGGACACAGTGGGACACAGCGGGATACAGCAGGAGACACAGCGGGGACACAACGGGACACAGCGCGGGACACAGCGGGACACAGCAGGGACACAGCGGGGGCCACAGCGGGATATAACGGGACACAGCGGGGGACACAGTGGGGACATAGAGGGGGACCCAGCGAGGACACAACGGGACACAACGGGACACAACGGGACACAGTGGGGTACATACCGGGGAACAGCAGGGACACACCGGGGGACAGTGGGGACACAGCAGGACACAGCAGGGACAGAGCAGGACACAGCGGGTGACACAGCGGGGACACAGCGGGGACACAGCGGGGACACAGCGGGACACAGCGAGAGACACAGCGGGTACAAAGCGGGGAACACAGCGGGACACAGCGGGACAGAGCGGGGACACAGCTGGACACAGCGGGGCACACAGCGGGACATAGCGGGACACAGCGGGACACAGTGGGGGATAAAGCGAAGACACAGAGGGACACAACGGGACACTGAGGGGGACACAGCGGGACACAGCCGGACACAGCGTGACACAGCAGGCACAAAGTGGGAATCACAGCGGGGGATAGAGCGGGACACAGCGGGGGAAACAGGGAGGACACGGCGGGACACAGTGGGGACACAGCTGGGACTCAGCAGGGGACACAGCGCGGGACACAGCGGGGACACAGCGGGACACAGCAGGGACACAGCGGGACACAGTGGGGGACACAGCGGGACACAGCGGGACCCAGCGGGACCCAGCGGTGACCAAGCAGGAATCACAGCGGGGGATAGAGCGGGACACAGTGGGGGACACAGCGGAACACAGCGAGGACTCAGCGGGGGACACAGCGGGGGACAAAGCAGGACACCACGGAACACAGCGGAACACAGCGGGACACAGTGGGGAAACTGCCGGGACACAGCGGGACACAGCGGAGGACACAGTGGGACCCCGCGGGACACAGCGGGGACTCAGCTGGACACAGCGGGCGACACAGCGTGACACAGCGGGGACACAGAGGGGACACAGCGAGACACAGCGGGGACACAGAGGGGACACAGTGGGACACAGCGGGGGACACAGCTCCATACAGTGGGGAACACAACGATGACACAATGGGACACAGCGTGGGACACAGCGAGAGCACAGTGGAACACAGCGGGGACACAGCGGGGGACACAGCGGGACACAAGGGGGAAACAGCGACGACAGAGCGGGACACAGGGGGGACACAGCAGGGACACAGCGAGGACACAGCGGGACACAGCACAGGACACAGCGGGGAAACAGCGGGACACAGCGGGGGACAAAGCGGAGGACACAGCGGGACACAGCGGGGGACACAATAGGGGACAGAGCGGGACAAATCGGGACACTGCGAGACACAGCGGGACACAGCGTGGGACACAGCGGGGACCCTGCGGGGACACAGCGGGACACAGCAGGCACCCAGCGGGACAAAGCAGGGGACACAGAGGGGACACAGCGGGACACAGCATGGAACACAGCGGGACACAGTGGAGGACACAGTGGGACACAGTGGGACACAGCGGGGGACACTGCTGGACAGAGCGGGGGACACAGTGGGGGACACAGCGTGTCACAGTGTGGACACTGCGGGGACACTGCGGGACACAGCGGAGAGCACAGCGGGACACAACGGGACACCTCGGGGAACACAGCGTGACACAGCGCGATACTGCGTGACACATCGGGGACACAGCGGGACACAGCAGGGGACACAGCGCTACAAAGCGGCAGACACACCGAGGACACATCGGGACACAGCCGGGGACACAGCAGGAATACATCGGGACACAGCGAGGACACAGCTGGACACAGCGGGATACAGAGCGGGACACAGCGGGGACACAGCGAGGACACAGCAAGACACAGCGGGGACACAGCGGGACACAACGGGACACAGCGGGCGACACAGCAGGACACATCGGGGAACACAGCGGGACACTGCGGGGACAGAGCAGGACACAGCGGGGGACACAGACGGGACACAGCGGGACAGAACGGGACACAGCGGGACAAAGCGGGGGACAGAGCGAGACACAGCATGACACAGCGGGGGACAGAGCGGGACACAGCGGGGGACACAGCGGGGGACACAAGGAGACACAGCAGGGACACACCGGGACACAGCAGGGAACTCATCGGGGCACAGGGGGCACAGCTGGGGACAGCGGGGACACAGCGAGACACGACGGGGACACACCCGGGTATACAGCAGGACAAAGCGGGGGACACAGCCGGGGACACTGCAGGAAACAGCGGGTGACACAGCGAGGACACAGTGGGACAAAGCGGGGACACATCAGGGACACAGCGGGGACACAGCAGGGACACAGCAGGGGACACAGCCGGACACAGGGGGACACAGCGGGACACAGTGGGGGATACAACGGGGACACAGCAGGACACAGCGGGACACAGCAGGGGACACAGCGGGACACAGTGTGGACACAGCGGAACACAGCGGGACACAGCAAGCACACAGCGGAGACTGCGGGACACACCGTGGGAATCAGTGGGGACAAAGCGGGGGACACAGTGTGGACACAGCGGTACACAGTGGGACACAGCGGGACACATCGAGACACAGCGGGGTACACAGTCGGGGACAGTGGTGACAAACCGGGGGACAGTGGGGAAACAGCGGGACACAGCAGGGGACAGCGGGGACACAGTGGGCCACAGTGTGGGACACAGCGGGGGACACAGCGGGGGACACAGCGTTACAAAGCGGGGAAACAGCAGCTTCACAGGGGGACACAGCGGCGACACACCTGGGGACATTGGGGAAACAGGGGGACACAGCGGGGGACACAGGTGGACATAGCGGGGGACAGCGGGGACACAGCGGGACAAGGCGGGGACACAGGCGGGGAAATCGGGGAAACAGCAGGACACAGCGGGGGACACAGCGGGACACAGCGGGGACACAGCGGGTACATAGCGTGGGACACAGCAGGGACACACCGGGACACAGCTGGGGACACAGAGGGTACACAACAGGGGACAGCGCGGGGACACATCGGGACACAGCGGGGACACAGAGGGGGACACAACGAGACACAGCGGGTACAAAGTGGGACACAGCAGGGACACAGCAGGACACAGCGGGTACACAGCGGGACACAGCTAGGGACAGCGCGATGACACATCGGGACACAGGGGGGGAAACAGCGGGGACACAGTGGGGGACACAGCGGGACACAGCAGGCACACAGCGCAGACACAGCGGAGGACACAGCGGGGGACACAGCAGGACACAGCGGGACACAGGTGGGACACAGCGGCCACACAGCGGGACACAACTTTACACAGCGGGGACACAGCGGAGGACAGCGGGGACATTGCGAGACACAGCGGGGACACAGCAGAGACACAGCGGGACACAGTGAGACACAGCGGGACACAATGGGGTACATAGCGGGCAACAGCAGGGACACACCGGGGGACATCGGGGACACAGCAGGACACAGCGGGGACAGAGCGGGACACAGCGGGGGTCACAGCGGGGACACAGCGGGGACACAGCCGGAACAGCGGGACATAGTGAGACACAGCAGGGACACAGCGGGGCACACAGTGGGGAAACAGCGGGTCACAGCGGGACAAAGCGGGGGACACTGCGGGACACAAGGTGGGACACAGTGGGACACAGCCGGGACACAGCGGGAATCCTTGGGGACATAGCGGGACACAGCGGGGACAAAGCGGGATACAGCTTGGACACAGCGGGGGACACAGCAGTGGACACAGCGGGGGACACAGCGGGAATACATCGGGACATAGCGGGGACACAGCTGGACACAGCGGGATACAGCGGGGGACACAGCAGGACACAGCGGGGAACACAGCGGGACACTGTGGGGACAGAGCAGCACACAGCGGGGGACACAGACTGGACACAGCGGGACACAACGGGACACAGCGGGACAAAGCGGGGGACAGAGCGGGACACAGCGGGGGACACAGCAGGGACAGATCGGGACACAGCGGGGGACAAAGCGGGGGACACAAGGAGACACAGCAGGAAAACACCGGCGCACAGCGGGGAACTCAGCAGTGCACAGGGGGACACAGCTGGGGACAGCGGGGACACAGCGAGACACAGCAGGGACAGAAGGGGGAAACAGCGGGACACAGCGGGACACAGTGGTGTCACAGCGGGACACAGCGGAACCCAGCGGTGACACAGCGGAGACACAGCGGGACACAGCGGGATAATGCGGGGGACACAGCGAGGACACAGCGGGACAAACCGGGGACACAGCAGGACACAGCGTGGGACACAGCAGGACACAGCGTGGGACACAGTGGGAAACAGCCGGGTCACAGCAGGACACAGTGGGGACACAGCGGGGACACAGCGGGAACACAGCGGGACACAGTATAGACAAAGCGGGGGACACAGCGGGACACACAGCACGGGACACAGCGGGATACACATCGGGACACAGCGAGGACACCGCTGGACACAGCGGTATAAAGAGCGGGACACAGCGGGGACAAAGTGAGGACACAGCAGGACACAGCGGGACACAGTGGGACACAGCGGGACACAGCGGGGGACACAGCGGAACACAGCGGGACACAGAGGGAGACACAGCGCGGACACAGCAGGACACAGCGGGGATACCGCGGGACAAAGCGGAGACACAGCGGGGTCACAGCGAGGACACAGTGGGGACACAGCGGGGACACAGCGGGACACAACTAGGACACAGAGGGACACAGCAGGGACACAGTGGGGACACAGCAGGGAACACATCGGGACACAGCGTGACACAGCAGGGGACAAAGCGAGGACACAGCGGCACACAGCGGGGACACAGCGGGGACACAGCGGGACACAGGGGAACAAGAAGGGGACACAGCAGGACACAGCGAGGGACACAGCGGGGGACACAGCGGGACATAGCGGGACATAGCGGGGGACACTGCGGGGGATATAGCGGGACACAGCGGGGGACACAGCGGGGACACAACGGGAAACAGCGGGATACAGCGTGGACACAACGGGGACACAGCAGGGAACACAGAGAGAACACAGTGAGACACAGCGGGATACAGCGGGGACACAATGGGGACACAGCGGGGAACACAGCGAGGACACAACGGGACCCAGCGGGGGACAGACCGGGGGACACAGCGGGGACACAGCGGGATAGAGCGGGGGACAGAGAGGGGACACATCAGGACCCAGCGGGGGACACAGAAGGGACACAGCGGGGGACAGAGCGGGGACACTTCGGGACACAACGGGGACACAGCGAGGACACAGCGAGGACAAAGCAGGATACAGCGGGACACTGCGGGACTGAGCAGGATACAGCGGGGACCCAGCGGGACCCTGAGGGGGACACAGAGGGGACACAGTGGGACACAGAGCGGGACACAGCGGGGCACAGCGGAGGACAGAGCGGGAACCAGCCGGGGACAGAGCGGGGACACAGCGGGGACACAGCGGGACACAGCGGGGGACACAGTGGGGACACTTCGGGACACAGCGGGGGACATAGCGGGGACTCAGCGGGACACACCGGGATACAGCGGGGGACACAGCGGGACACAGCGGGGGACACATCGGGACACATCGGGACACAGCGGAAACACAGCGAGGACACAGCGGGACACACCGGGAGACACAGCGGGACATAGCGGGCGACACAGCGGGGGACAGAGCGGGACAAAGCGGGACACTGAGAGACACATAGGTGGACACAGAGGGACACAGCGTGGGCCACAGCGGGGACACAGCGGGGAAACAGCGGGGACACATCAGGACACAGCGGAGACACAGCGGGGACACAGCGGGACACAGCGGGACACTGCGTGGGACACAGCGAGGACACAGCGGGACACAGCGGGACACAGTAGGTCACAGCGTGGGAAACAGCGGGACAGAGCGGGGGACACTGTGGGGGACATAGCGCGACACAGTGGAGGACACAGAGAGAACACAGCGGGACACAGCGGGGGACACAGCGGGGGACACAGCGGGACACAGCGGCGGCACAGCGGGGGATACAGGGGGGACACAGAGAGGACAGAGCGGGACACAGCAGGACATAGCGGGACACAGCAGGACACAGCGGGACACAGCGGGACACAAGGGGGGGCAAAGCGGGAGACAGCGGGGACACAGCTGAGACACAGCAGGACACAGCGGGGGACTCAGCGGGATACAGCGTGGGACACAGCTGGACACAGCGGGGACCCAGCGGGACACAGCGGGGGACACAGAGGGAACACAGCGGGACACAGCATGGGACACAGCGGGGACACAATGGGGGACTCAGCGGGACACAGCGGGGGACACAGCAGGACACAGAGGGGACACAGGGGGAAACAGCGGGATACAGCGGGACACTGCGGGGGACACAGCGAGGACACAGCGGGACACAGCGGGACACAGTGGGACACATCGGGAACACAGCGGGGGACACAGTGGCGAAATAGCGGGACACAGCGGGACACAGCGTAGGAGAGAGCAGGAACCAACTGGGGACAGAGTGGGGGACACAGCGGGGACACATAGCGACACAGCGGGGGAAACAGCGGGGACACAGCTTGGACACAGCAGGACACAGCAGGGACACATCGGGACACAGCAGGGGACACAGGGGGACACAGCGGCACACAGCGGGACACAGCGGGGGACACAGTGGGACACAGCGGGGGACACAGAGGGGACACAGCTGGGACACAGCGGGAAACATCGGGACACAGCGGGGAGACAGAGGGAAACAGCGGGAGACACAGCGAGATACACAGCGGGACACAGCGGGGACAATGTAGGGACACAGCGGGACACAGCTGGGGACACAACGGGACACAGCATGTGACACAGCGGGGACACAGCGGGACACAGCGGGCACACAGCCGGGTCACTGTAGGAACACAGCGGGACACAGCATGGGACACAGCGGGACACAGCGGAGACACAGAGGTACACACCGTGGGACTTAGTGGGGACACAGCGGGGGACATAGTGAGGACACAGCGGTGCACAGCGGGACACAGCCGGACACATCGGGACTCAGCGGGGGACACAGCGGGGGACAAAGCAGGACACCACGGGACACAGCGGAACACAGCGGGACACAGTGTGGAAACTGCGGGGATACAGCGGAGGACACAGCGGGACACAGCAGGACTCAGAGGGGAACACAGCGGAACACAGCGGGGGACAGAGCGGGGAACACAGCGGGACACACCAGGGACTCAGCTGGACACAGCGGGGAACACAGCGAGGGCACATCTGGACACAGCGGGGACACAGCGGGACTGAACGGGGGAAACAGCGAGGAAACAGCGGGACACAGGGGGGACACAGCAGGGACACAGCGAGGACACAGCGGGACACAGCGGACGACACAGCGAGGAAACAGCGGGACACAGTGTGACACAGCGGGGGACACTGAGGGACAGATAGCGGGACACATCGGGGGACACAGGGAGGACACAGCGGGACACACCAGGGACACAGCGGGGACTCAGCCGGGGACATTGCGGGGGACAAATCAAGACACCACCGGACACAGCAGAACACAGCGGAACACAGTCGGGGACACAGCCATGTACACAGCGGGACACAGCGGGAAACAGCGAGGACACAGTGGAACACAGGGGGACACAGTGGTGACACAGGGGGGGACACAGCGGGGGACACAGCGGGACACAGCGGGGTCACAGCGGGACACAGCAGTGGGCACAGCAGAACATAGCAGGACACAGCGGGGCAAAGCGGGGGACACAGCGGGACACAGTGGGGGACACAGCGGGGACACATCGGGAAACAGCGGGGGACACAGTGGGGACACAGCTTGGACACAGCAGGACACAGCGGGGACATATCAGGACACAGCGGGACACAGCGGGACACAGGGGGACACAGCGGGACACATTGGGGGACACAGTTTGACACAGCGGGATACACGGTGGGACACAGCGGGGACACAGCGAGGACACATGGGGACACAGCGGGACACATTGGGACACAGTGGGACACAGCGGGGACACAGGGGACACAGCGGGACACAGCGTGGGAAACAGCGGGACACAGCAGAGGACACAGTGGGACCCAGCGGGGAACAGAGTGGGGGACACAGCGGGGACACAGCGAGGGAAACAGCGGGGACACATCGAGACACAGCCAGGGACACAGCGGGGACACAGCTGTGACACAGCAGGACCCAGCGGGGACACTTCGGGACACAGAGGGGGACACAGCGGGACACAGCGGGACACAGAGGGGGACACAGCGGGACACAGCGAGACACAGCGGGGGACACAGCGGCGGACAGAGTGGGACACAGCGGGGGACACAGCGAGGACACAGTGAGACACAGCGGGACAAAGCAGGACACACCGGGGAAACAGCGGGGACACAGCGGGACACAACGGGGGACACAGCGGGACACAGCGGGACACATCGGGGGACACAGATTGACACAGCGAGATACATGGAGGGACACAGCAGGGACACAGCGAGGAAACAGCGGGACACAGCGGGACACAGCGGGACCCAGCGAGACACAGCGGGGGACACAGCGAGACACAGCAGGACACATGGGGGGACACAGCGTGACACAGCGTGATACAAGGCGGGACACAGCGGGGACACAGAGAGGACACAGCGGGACACAGCAGGACACAGCGGGACACAGCGGGACACAGCAGAGACACATGGGGGGACACAGCGTGACACAGCGTGATACAAGGCGGGACACAGCAGGGACACAGAGAGGACACAGCGGGGCACAGCAGGACACAGCGGGACACAGCGGGACACAGCAGAGACACAGGGGACACGGCGGGACACAGCGGGACACAGTGGGGGACACAGCGGGGACACAGCGGGACATAGCGGGTGACAGAGCGAGGAAACAGCGGCACACTGCGAAACACAGCGGGGGACAAAGCGGGATACAGCAGGGGACACAGCGGGGGACAGAGCGGGCAAAGCGGGACACTGCGAGACACATAGGGGGACACAGCGGGTCACAGCATGGGACACAGAAGGGACACAGCAGGGACACAGCGGGGACACAGCGGGACACAGCAGGACACAGCGGGGACACAGCGGGAGACACCGGGACACTACGGAGGTCAGAGCGAGACACAGTGGGACACATCGGGGAAACAGCGGGGAATACATCGGGACACAGCTGGGACAGAGCTGGACACAGCGGGATAGAGAGCAGGACACAGCCGGGACACAGCAGTGGACAGAGCGGGGACACAGCAGAGGACACAGCGGGACACAATGGGACACAGCGTGGGACACAGCGGGACACAGCGGGGGACACTGCGGAGACATAGCGGGACACAGCAGGGGACACAGAGAGAACACAGCGGGACACAGAGGGATACAGCGGGGACAGAACATTGACATAGCGGGGGACAGAGAGAACACAGCGGGACACAGCGGGATACAGCAGGGACAGAACGTGACAAAGTGGGACACAGCAGTGACACAGCGGAGACACAGCGGGGACACAGCAGAGGTAACAGCGAGACACAACGGGACACAGCGTGGGACACAGCGGGACACAGCGGTGGACACTGCGGGTGACATAGCTGGACACAGCAGGGGACACAGAGAGAACACAGCGGGAGACAGTGGGATACAGTGGGGACAAAAATGGGACACAGCGTAACACAGCAGTGACACAGCGGTGACACAGCGGGACACAGCGGGACACAGCGGGGACAGAGCAGGACACAGCAGGGGACACAGTGGGACACAGCCGGGACACAGAAGGACACAGCGGGACACAGTGGGACACAGCGGGGACACCGCTGGTGATACAGCGGGACACAGCGGGGGACAAAGCGGGGGACAGAGTGGGACACAGCGGGGAACACAGCGGGGGAAACAGGGGGGGACACAGAGAGGACACAGCTGGACACATCGGGACATAGCGGGACACAGCGGGACAAAGCGGGGAACAAAGCGGGGGACACAGCGGGACACAGCGGGACACACCGGGGGACACAGCAGGGACACAGCGGGACACAGCGGGGCACAGAGTGGGACACATCGTGAGACAGATCGGGACACAGCAGGGACCCAGCGGGACACAGCGGGGGACACAGAGGGGACACAGCGGGACACAGCATGGGACACAGCGGGACACAGCTGAGGACACCGCAGGATCCAGCGTGGGACAGAGCGGGGACACAGCGGGACACAGCGGGGACACAGGAGACACAGCGGGTCACAGTGGGACACAGCGTGGGACACAGCGGGGACACAGGGGTGACACAGCGGGGACACAGCAGGACACAGCGGGGACACAGCGGGGACAAAGCGGGACACAACGGCACACTGCGGGGGACACCGGGGGTCACAGTGGGACACAGCTGGACAGAGTGGGACACAGTGGAGGCACAGCGGGGACACAGCGGGACACAGCGGGGACACAGCGTGACACATCGTGGACACAGCGGGGGACACAGCGGCGGACACAGTGGGGGACACAGTGGGGAACACATCGGGACACAGCGGGGACACAGCTCGACACAGCGGGATACAGAGCAGGACAAAGCGGGGACACAGTGAGTACACAGCGGGGACACAGCAGAGGACACAGCGGGACACAGCGGGACAAAGCGTGGTCTCAGCGGGACACAGCGGGGGACACTGCAGGGGACATAGCGGGACACAGCGGCGGACACAGAGAGAACACAGCGGGATACAGCGGGGAAACAACGGGGACACAGCAGGACACAGCTGGGACACAGCGGGACACAGCGGGGAAACAGCTGGACACAGCGGCATACAGAGCGGGACACAGCGGGGACACAGCGAGGACAAAGCGGGACACAGCAGGACACATCGGGACACAGCGGGACACAGAGGGGACACAGGGGACACAGAGGGACACAGCGGGGGACTCAGCGGGGACCCAGCGGGACACAGCAAGGGACAGAGTGAGGACACAGCGGCACACTGCGAGACACAGCGGGGGACACAGCGGGTTACAGTGGGGGACACAGCGGGGGACACAGCGGGACAAAGCGTGACACTGCGAGACACATAGGGGGACACAGCGGGACACAGCGTGGGACACAGCGGGGACACAGCGGGAACAAAGCGGGGAAACAGCGGGACACAACGGGGACACAGCGTGACACAGTTGGACACTGCTGGGGACATAGCGAGGACACAATAGGACAAAGCGTGATACAGCAGGACACAGCGGGACACAGCAGGGACACAGCTGGACACATCTTCGACACAGTGGGGGGCACAACAGGGGACACAGCGGGGGACACATCGGGGAACACATCGGGACACAGCGGGGACACAGCTGGACACAGCGGGATACAGAGCAGGACACAAAGGGGACACAGCGGGACTCAGCATGGGAGACAGAGGACCAAGCTGAGGACACCGAGGGATCCAGTGTGGGACAGAGCGGGGACACAGCGGGACACAGCTGGGACACAGGGGACACAGTGGGTCACCGCGGGACACAGCGGGGGACACAGCGGTGTACACAGCGAGCACACAGCAGCAAACTGCGGGACACCGCGGGGGACACAGCGGGACACAGCGTGTGACACAGCGGGGGACAGAGCGGGACAACGCGGGACACTGCGAGACACATCGGGGGACACAGCGGGACACAGCGTGGGACACAGCGGGGACACAGGGGGGACACAGCGGGGACACAGCAGTACACAGCGGGGACACAGCGGGGACACAGCGGGACACAACGGCACACTGCGGGGGACACAGGGGGTCACAGTGGGACACAGCTGGACAGAGTGGGACACAGTGGAGGCACAGCGGGGACACAGCGGGACACAGCGGGGACACAGCGTGACACATCTTGGACACAGCGGGGGACACAGCGGGGGACACAGCGGGGAACACATCGGGACACAGCGGGGACACAGCTCGACACACCGGGATACAGAGCGGGACAGAGCGGGGACACAGCGAGGACACAGCGGGGACACAGCAGAGGACACAGCGGGACACAGCGGGACAAAGCGTGGTCTCAGCGGGACACAGCGGGGGACACTGCAGGGGACATAGCGGGACACAGCGGCGGACACAGAGAGAACACAGCGGGACACAGCGGGATACAGCGGGGACACAGCTGGACACAGCGGCATACAGAGCGGATCACAGCGGGGACACAGCGAGGACAAAGCGGGACACAGCGGGACACATCGGGACAAAGCGGGACACAGCGGGGACACAGGGGACACAGCGGGACAAAGCGGGACACAGCGGGACACAGAGGGGGACACAGCGGGACAGAGCAGGGGACAGAGCGAGGAAACAGCAGCACACTGCTAGACACAATGGGGGATCCAGCGGGTTACAGCGGGGGACACAGCGTGGGACAGAGCGGGACAAAGCAGGACACTGCGAGACACATAGGGGTACACAGCGGGACACAGCGTGGGACACAGCGGGGACCCAGGGGGAACACCGAGGGAAACAGCGGGACAAAGAAGGGACACAGCGGGACACACAGGGACACTGCGGGGACACATCGAGGAAACAGTAGGACACAGCGTGATACAGCAGGACACAGCGGGACACAGTGGGGACACAGCAGGACACATCTTCGACACAGAGGGGGGCACAGCGGGGGACACAGCGGGGGACACAGCGGGGAACACATCAGGACACAGCGGTGTCACAGCTGGACACAGCGGGATACAGAGCGGGTCACAGCGGGGACACAGTGAGGACACAGCGGGGACACAGCAGAGGACACAGCGGGACACAACGGGACACAGCGTGGGACACAGCGGGACACTGAGGGAGACATAGCGGGACACAGTGGGGGACACAGAGAGAACACAGCGGGACACAACAGGATACAGCGAGGACACAACGGTACACAGCGGAACACAGCAGTGACACAGCGGGACACAGCGGGGACAGAGCAGGACACAGTGGGGGACACAGTGGGACACAGCCGGGACACAGAAGGACACAGCGGGACACAGTGGGACACAGTGGGGACACCGCTGGTGACACAGCAGGACACAGCGGGGGACACAGTGGGAGCCAGCGGGGGACACAGCGGGGGAAACAGGGGGGGGACACAGAGAGGACACAGCGGGACACAACGGGACATAGCGGGACACAGCGGGCCAAAGCGGGGAGCAAAGCGGGGGACACAGCAGGACACAGCGGGACACACCGTGAGTCACAGCGGGAGACTACGGTGACACAGCAAGGACACAGCGGAACACAGTGGGGGACAGAGCGGGAAACAGCGTATGACAGAGCGGGTCACAGCAGGGACCCAGCGGGACACAGCGGAGGAAACAGAGGGGACACAACGGGACACAGCATGGGACACGGCTGAAGACACCGCGGGATCCAGCGTGGGACAGAGCGGGGACACAGTGGGACACAGCGGGGTCACAGCGGGGGACACAGCGCGCACACAGTGGCAAATTGCGAGACACAGTGGGGGACACAGCGGGACAACGTGGGACACTGCAAGACACATAGGGGGACACAGCAGGACACAGCGTGGGACACAGCGGGGACACAGCAGTACACAGCGGGGACACAGCTGGGACACAGCGGGACAGAAGGCCACACTGCGGGGGACACAGGGGGTCAAAGTGGGACACAGCGGGACAGAGTGGGACACAGTGGGGACACAGCGGGACACAGCGGGGACACAGCGGGGAACACATCGGGACACAGCGGGGACACAGCGGGGACCCCGCGGGGAAATAGCGGGACACAGCGTGGACACAGCGGGACACACCTGGACACTGCGGGGGACACAGCGAGGACAGGGTAGGACACAGCGTGATACAGCAGGACACAGCAGGACACTGCAGGGACACAGCAGGACACATCTTTGACACAGAGAGGGGCACCGCGGGGGACACAGCGGGGGACACAGCGGGGAACACAGCGGGACACAGAGGGGACACAGCTGGACACAGCGGGATACAGAGCGGGACACAGCGGGGACACAGCAAGGACACAGCGTGGACACAGCAGAGGACACTGCGGGACACAACGGGACACAGCGTGGGACACAGTGGGTCACAGCAGGGGACACTGCGGGAGACATAGCGGGACACAGCAGGGGACACAGAGAGAACACAGCGGGACACAGCGGGATACAGCGGGGATAAAACGGGACACATCAGAACACAGCAGAGACACAGCGGTGACACAGCGGGACACAGCGGGACACAGCGGGGACAGAGCAGGACACAGCGGGGGACACAGTGGGACACAGCCGGGACACAGAAGGACACAGCGGGACACAGTGGGACACAGCGGGGACACCGCTGGTGACACAGAGGGACACAGCGGGGGACACAGCGGGGAACACAGTTGGACACAGGGGGGGACACCGCGGGGGAAACTGGGGGGGACACAGAGAGGACACAGCGGGACACAACGGGACATAGCGGGACACAGCGGGACAAAGCGGGGAACAAAGCGGGGGACACAGCGGGGACACAGCGGGACACAGCGGAACACAGTGGGGGACACAGCGGGACACAGCGTGGGACAGAGCGGGTCACAGCAGGGACCCAGCGGGACACAGCGGGGGACACAGAGGGGACACAGCGGGACACAGCATGGGACACAGCGGGACACAGCTGAGGACACCGCGAGATCCAGCGTGGGTCAGAGCGGGGACACAGCGGGACACAGAGGGGACACAGGGGACACAGCGGGACACAGCGGGGGACACAGCGAGAGACAGCGGGGGACTCAGCGGGGGACAGAGCGGGATTCAGTGGAGGAAACAGTGAGGACACAGCGGGACACAGCGAGGACACAGCGGGGACACAGCGGGGACACAGCGGGACACAGCAGGGGACGCAGCGGGACACAGAAGGACACATCGGGGGACACAGCTGACAAAGCGGGATACACGGAGGGACACAGCGGGGACACAGCGAGGACTCAGCGGGACACTGCGAGACACAGCAGGGGACACAGCGGGAAAAAGCGGGGGACACAGCGGGGGACAGAGCGGACAAAGTGGGACACTGCGAGACACATCGGTGGATACAGCGGGACACAGCGTCGGTCACAGCGGGGACACAGCGGGGACACAGCGGTGATACAGCGGGACACAGCGTGGGAAGCAGGGGGACACAGCGGGGGACATTGCGGGGGATATAGCGGGACACAGCGGGGTACACAGAGAGAACACAGCGGGAAACAGCGGGATACAGCGTCGGACACAACGGGGACACAGCGGGGGACACAGAGAAAACACAGCAGGACACAGAGGGATACAGCGGAGAAACAACGGGGACACATAGGGTGACACAGCGAGGACACAGCAGGACACAGCGGGACAGAGCGGGACAGAGCGGGACACAACGGCACACTGCGGGAGACACAGGGGGTCACAGTTGGACACAGCTGGACAGAGTGGGGCACAGTGGAGGCACAGCGGGGACACAGCGGGACACAGCAGGGACACAGCGGGACACATCTTGGACACAGCGGGGGACACAGCGGGGAACACATCGGGACACAGCGGGGTCACAGCTGGACACAGCGGGATACAGAGCGGGACAGAGTGGGGACACAGCGAGGATACAGCGGGGACACAGCAGAGGACACAGCGGGACACAGCGGGACAAACCGTGGTCTCAACGGGACACAGCGGGGGACACTGCAGGGGACATAGCGGGACACAGTGGCGGACACAGAGAGAACACAGCGGGACACAGCGGGATACAGCGGGGACACAACGGGGACACAGCTGGACACAGCGGGGACACATCGGGACACAGCGGGGACAAAGCTGGACACAGCGGGATACAGAGTGGGGACACAGCGAGGATACATCGGGGACACAGCAGAGGACACAGAGGGACACAACGGGACAAAGCGTGGTCTCAGCGGGACACAGCGGGGGACACTGCAGGGGACATCGCGGGACACAGCGGCGGACACAGAGAGAACACAGCGGGACACAACGGGACATAGCGGGACACAGCGGGGCAAAGCGGGGAGCAAAGCGGGGGACACAGCGGGACACAGCGGGACACACCGTGAGTCACAGCGGGAGACTACGGGGACACAGCAAGGACACAGCGGGACACAGCGGAACACAGTGGGGGACAGAGCGGGACACAGCGTATGACAGAGCGGGTCACAGCAGGGACCCAGCGGGACACAGCTGGGGAAACAGAGGGTACACAGCAGGACACAGCATGGGACACAGCTGAAGACACCTCGGGATCCAGCGTGGGACAGAGCGGGGACAGAGCGGGACACAGCGGGGTCACAGCGGGGGACACAGAGCGCACACAGCGGCCAACTGCGAGACACAGCGGGGGACACAGCGGGACACAGTGGGGTACACAGCGGAGGACACAGCGGGACAACGCGGGACACTGCAAGACACATCGGGGGACACAGCGGGACACAGCGTTGGACAAAGCGGGGACATAGCAGGGGACACAGAGAGAACACAGCGGGACACAAGGCCACACTGCGGGGAACACAGGGGGTCAAAGTGGGACACAGCAGGACAGAGTGGGACACAGTGGGGACACAGCGGGACACAGCGGGGACACAGCGGGACACATCTTGGACACAGCGGGGGACACAGCGGGGGACACAGCGGGGAACACATGGGGACACAGCGGGGACACAGCGGGGACCCCGCGGGGAAACAGCGGAACACAGCGTGGACACAGCGGGACACACCAGAACACTGCGGAGGACACAGCGAGGACACGGTAGGACACAGCGTGATACAGCAGGACACAGCGGGACACAGCGGGGACACAGCAGGACACATCTTCGACACAGAGGGGGGCAACTCGGGGGACACAGCGGGGGACACAGCGGGGAACACAGCT
The DNA here is from genome assembly GCF_024711535.1 of Dipodomys merriami. NCBI lineage: Eukaryota > Metazoa > Chordata > Mammalia > Rodentia > Heteromyidae > Dipodomys > Dipodomys merriami. The sequence continues at coordinate 266,098 of NW_027206437.1, read as the reverse complement.
GGACACAGAGGGGACACAGCTGGACACAGCGGGATACAGAGCGGGACACAGCGGGGACACAGCAAGGACACAGAGTGGACACAGCAGAGGACACTGCGGGACACAATGGGACACAGCGTGGGACACAGCGGGACACAGCGGGGAACACTGCGGGAGACATAGCGGGACACAGCAGGGGACACAGAGAGAACACAGCGGGACACAGCGGGATACAGCGGGGATTAAATGGGACACATTGGAACACAGCAGAGACACAGCGGTGACACAGCGGGACACAGCGGGGGACACAGCGGGGAACACAGTGGGACACAGGGGGGGACACCGCGGGGGAAACTGGGGGGGACACAGAGAGGACACAGCGGGACACAACGGGACATAGCGGGACACAGCGGGACAAAGCGGGGAACAAAGCGGGGGACACAGCGGGGACACAGCGGGACACAGCGGAACACAGTGGGGGACACAGCGGGACACAGCGTGGGACAGAGCGGGTCACAGCAGGGACCCAGCGGGACACAGCGGGACACAGCATGGGACACAGCGGGACACAGCTGAGGACACCGCGAGATCCAGCGTGGGTCAGAGCGGGGACACAGCGGGACACAGCGGGGACACAGGGGACACAGCGGGACACAGCGGGGGACACAGCGAGAGACAGCGGGGGACTCAGCGGGGGACAGAGCGGGATTCAGTGGAGGAAACAGTGAGGACACAGCGGGACACAGCGAGGACACAGCGGGGACACAGCGGGGACACAGCAGGACACAGCAGGGGACGCAGCGGGACACAGAAGGACACATCGGGGGACACAGCTGACAAAGCGGGATACACGGAGGGACACAGCGGGGACACAGCGAGGACTCAGCGGGACACTGCGAGACACAGCAGGGGACACAGCGGGAAAAAGCGGGGATACAGAGGGGGACAGAGCGGACAAAGTGGGACACTGCGAGACACAGCAGTGATACAGCGGGACACAGCTTGGGAAGCAGGGGGACACAGCGGGGGACATTGCGGGGGATATAGCGGGACACAGCGGGGTACACAGAGAGAACACAGCGGGAAACAGCGGGATACAGCGTCGGACACAACGGGGACACAGCGGGGGACACAGAGAAAACACAGCAGGACACAGAGGGATACAGAGGAGAAACAACGGGGACACATAGGGTGACACAGCGAGGACACAGCAGGACACAGCGGGACAGAGCGGGACAGAGCGGGACACAACGGCACACTGCGGGAGACACAGGGGGTCACAGTTGGACACAGCTGGACGGAGTGGGACACAGTGGAGGCACAGCGGGGACACAGCGGGGACACAGCGGGGACACAGCGTGACAAATCTTGGACACAGCGGGAGACACAGCGGGGGACACAGCGGGGGACACAGTGGGGAACACATCGAGACACAGCGGGGACACAGCTCGACACAGCGGGATACAGAGCGGGACAGAGCGGGGACACAGCGAGGACAAGGCGGGGACACAGCAGAGGACACAGCAGAACACAACGGGACAAAGTGTGGTCTCAGCGGGACACAGCGGGGGACACTGCAGGGGACATAGCGGGACACAGCGGCCGACACAGAGAGAACACAGCGGGACACAGCGGGATACAGCGGGAACACAACGGGGACACAGCTGGACACAGCGGGGACACAGTTGGACACAGCGGGGCCACAGCGGGACACAGCATGGGACACAGCTGAAGACACCGCGGAATCCAGCGTGGGACACAGCGGGGACACAGCGGGAAACATCGGGGTCACAGCTGGGGACACAGCGTGTACACAGTGGCAAACTGCGAGACACAGCGGGGGACACAGCAGGACACAGCGGGGGGCAGAGCGGGACAAAGCGGGACACTGCGAGACACCTAGGGGTACACAGCGGACACAGTAGGACACAGCGTGATACAGCAGGACACAGCGGGACACAGTGGGGACACAGCAGGACACATCTTCGACACAGAGGGGAGCACAGCGGGGGACACAGCGGGGGACACAGCGGGGAACAAAACGGGACACAGCGGGGACACAGCTGGACACAGCGGGATACAGAGCGGGACACAGCGGGTACACAGCGAGGACACAGCGGGGCCATAGCAGAGGACACAGTGGGAGCCAGCGCGGGACAGAGCAAGGAACACAGAGGGAACACTGCGGGACACAGCGGGGGACAAAGCGGGATACAGCGGGGGACACAGCGGGGGACAGAGCGGGCAAAGCAGGACACTGCGAGACACATAGGGGGACACAGCGGGTCACAGGTTGGGACACAGAAGGGACACAGCGGGAACACAGCGGGGACACAGCGGGACACAGCGGGACACACCGGGGACACAGCGGGAGACACCGGGACACTGCGGAGGACAGAGCGAGGACACAGTGGGACACAGCGGGGACACAGCGGGGGATACAGAGAGGGGACACTGCGGGGAATACATCGGGACACAGCGAGGACACAGCTGGACACAGCGGGATACAGAGCGGGACACAGCGGGGACACAGCAAGGACACAGCGGGGACACAGCAGAGGACACAACGGGACACAATGGGTCACAGTGTGGGACACAGCGGGACACAGCGGGGGACACTGAGGAGACTTAGCGGGACACAGCAGGGGACACATAGAGAAAACAGCGGGACACAGCGGGATACAGCGGGGACACAACATTGACATAGCGGGGGACAGAGAGAACACAGTGGGACACAGCGGGATACAGCGGGGACACAGCGGAACACAGCAGTGACACTGCAGTGACACAGCGGGACACAGCAGGACATTGCAGGGGACACAGCAAAGACACAGCAGGACACAGCGGGACACAGCGGGGACACAGCGGGACACAGCCATGACAGAGAGGGACACAGCGGTACACAGTGGGACACAGCGGGGAAACCGCTGGTGACACAGCGGGACACAGCAGGGGACACAGCGGGGGACACAGTGGGACACAGGGGGGGACACAGCGGGGAACACAGGGGGCGACACAGAGAGGACACAGCGGGAAACAACGGGACATAGCGGGACAAAGCAGGGAACAAAGCGGGGGACACAGCGAGACACAGCGGGACAAACCGGGGGTCACAGCGGGAGACTAAGGGGACACAGCGGGGACACAGCGGGACACAGCAGAAAACAGCGGGGCACAGAGCGTGACACAGTGTGGGACAGAGCGGGACACAGCAGGGACCCAGCGGGACACAGCGGGGGACACAGCGGGACACAGCTGAGGACACCGCTGGATCCAGCGTGGGACAGAGCGCAGACACATCGGGACACAGAGGGGACACAGGGGACACAGCGGGACACAGTGAGACACAGCGGGGGACACAGCGGTGGCACAGCGAGCACACAGCGGCAAACTGCGAGACACAGCGGGGGACACAGCGGGACACAGCGTGGGACACAGCGGGGGACAGAGCGGGACAACGCGGGACACTGCGAGACACATCGGGGGACACAGCGGGACACAGTGTGGGACAAAGCGGGTCACAGAGGGGACACAGCAGGGACACAGCAGGACAAGCGGGGACACAGCGGGTACACAGTGGGACACAACGGCACACGGCGGGGGTCACAGGGGGTCACAGTGGGACACAGCTGGACAGAGTGGGACTCAGTGGAGACACAGCGGGGACACAGCGGGACACAGCAGGGACACAGCGGGACACATCTTGGACACAGCGGGGGACACAGCGGGGGACACAGCGGGGAACACATCGGGGCACAGCGGGGACACAGCTGGACACAGCGGGATACAGAGTGGGACCGAGTGGGGACACAGCGAGGATACAGCGGGGACACAGCAGAGGACACAGAGGGACACAGCGGGACAAAGCGTGGTCTCAGCGGGACACAGCGGGGGACACTGCAGGGGACATAGCGGGACACAGCGGCGGACACAGAGAGAACACAGCGGGACACAGCGGGATACACCGGGGACACAACGGGGACACAGCTGGACACAGCGGGGACACAGCGGGGACACAGCTGGACACAGCGGCATACAGAACAGGACACAGCGGGGACACAGCGAGGACAAAGCGGGACACAGCTGGACACATCGGGACACAGCGGGACACAGCAGGGACACAGGGGACACAGCGGGACAAAGCGGGACACAGCGGGACACAGCGGGGGACACAGCGGGGACACAGCGGGACACAGCAGGGGACAGAGCGAGGAAACAGCGGCACACTGCGAGACACAGCGGGGGACACAGAGGGTTACAGCGGGGGACACAGGGGGGGACAGAGTGGTACAAAGCGGGACACTGCGAGACACATAGGGGGACACAGAGTGACACAGCGTGGGACACATCGGGGACCCAGCGGGGACACCGCGGGGAAACAGCGGGACAGAGCGGGGACACAGCGGGACACACATGGACACTGCGGGGGACACAGCGAGGACACAGTAGGACACAGCGTGATACAGCAGGACACAGCGGGACACAGTGGGGACAAAGAAGGACACATCGTCGACACAGAGGGGGGCAAAGCGGGGGACACAGCGGGGGACACAGCGGGGAACACAGCGTGACACAGCGGGGACACAGCTGGACACAGCGGGATACAGAGCGGCACTCAGCGGGGACACAGTGAGGACACAGCGGGGACACAGCAGAGGACACAGCGGGACACAACGGGACACAGCCTGGGACACAGCGGGACACAGCGGGGGACACTGCGGGAGACATAGCGGGACACAGCAGGGGACACAGAGAGAACACAGTGGGACACAGCGTGATACAGCGGGGCCACAACGGGATACAGCGGAACACAGCAGTGACACAGCGGTGACACAGCGGGAGACAACGGGACAGAGCGAGGGCAGAGCAGGACACCGCGGGGAATCAGCGGGACACAGCGGGGACACAGCGGGGACTCAGCAGGACACACAGGGACACTGTAGGGGACACAGTGAGGACACAGTAGGACACAGCGTGACACAGCAGAACACAGCGGGACACAGTGGGGACACAGCAGGACACATCTTCGACACAGAGGCGGGCACAGTGGGGGACACAGCGGGGGACACAGCGGGGAAAACATCAGGACACAGCCTGGGACACAGCAGGACACAGCGAGGGACACTCCGGGAGACATAGCGGGACACAGAAGGGGACACAGAGAGAACACAGCGGGATACAGCGGGGACACAATGGGACACAGCGGAACACAGCATTGACATAGCGGTGACACAGCGGGACACAGCGGGACACAGCGGGGACAGAGCAGGACACAGCGGGGGACACAGTGGGACACAGCCGGGACACAGAAGGACACAGCGGGACACAGTGGGACACAGCGGGGGACTCTGCGGGGGATATAGCGGGACACAGCGGTGGACACAGAGAGAACACAGCGGGAAACAGCCGGATACAGCGTCGGACACAACGAGGACACAGCGGGGGACACAGAGAAAACACAGCAGGACACAGCGGGATACAGTGGAGAAACAACGGGGACACATAGGGTGACACAGCGAGGACACAGCGGGACAGAGCGGGACACAGCAGGACACAGCGGGGACAGAGCAGGACACAGCGGGGGACACAGTGGGACACAGCCGGGACAAAGAAGGACACAGCGGGACACAGTGGGACACAGCGGGGACACCGCTGGTGACACAGCGGGACACAGCGGGGGACACAGCGGGGGACACAGTGGGACACAGCGGGGGACAGAGGGGTGGAAACAGGGGGGGACACAGATAGGACACAGAGGGACACAATGGGACATAGCAGGACACAGCGGGACAAACCGGGGAACAAAGCGTGGGTCACAGCGGGACACAGCGGGACACACCGGGGATCACAGCGGGAGACTACGGGGACACAGCGGGACACAGCGGGACACACCGGGGGTCACAGCGGGACACAGCTTGGGACAGAGCGGGTCACAGCAGGGACCCAGCGGGACACAGCGGGAGACACAGAGGGGACACAGTGGGACACAGCGGGACACAGCTGAGGACACCGCGAGATCCAGCGTGGGTCAGAGCGGGGACACAGCGGGACACAGCGGGGACACAGGGGACACAGCGGGACACAGCGGGGGACACAGCAAGAGACAGCGGGGGACTCAGCGGGGGACAGAGCGGGATTCAGTGGAGGACACGGCGAGGACACAGCGGGACACAGCGGGACACAGCGGGGACACAGCGGGGACACAGCGGGGACACAGCGGGACACAGCGGGGGACACAGCGGGACACAGAAGGACACATCGGGGACAGAGCTGACAAAGCGGGATACACGGAGGGAAACAGCGGGGACACAGTGAGGACTCAGCGGGACACAGCGGGACACAGCGCGTCACAGCGGGGGACACAGCGGGGGATACAGCGGGACACAGCGGGGGACACAGCGAGGACACAGCGGGACACTGCGAGACACAGCAGGGGACACAGCGGGACACAGCGGGGGACAGAGCAGGACAAAGCGGGACACTGCGAGACACATCGGTGGATACAGCGGGACACAGCGTCGGTCACAGCGGGGACACAGCGGGGACACAGCGGTGATACAGCGGGACACAGCGTGGGAAGCAGGGGGACACAGCGGGGGACATTGCGGGGGATATAGCGGGACACAGCGGGGTACACAGAGAGAACACAGCGGGAAACAGTGGGATACAGCGTCGGACACAATGGGGACACAGCGGGGGACACAGAGAAAACACAGCAGGACACAGTGGGATACAGCGGAGAACCAACAGGGACACATAGGGTGACACAGCGAGGACACAGCAGGACACAGCGGGACATAGCGGGACAGAGCGGGACACAACGGCACACTACGGGGGACAAAGGGGGTCACAGTGGGACATAGCTGGACAGAGTGGGACACAGTGGAGGCACAGCGGGGACACAGCGGGACACAGCAGGGACACAGCGTGACAAATCGTGGACACAGCGGGGGACATAGCGGGGGACACAGCGGGGGACACAGCGGGGAACACATCGGGACACAGCGGGGACACAGCTCGACACAGCGGGATACAGAGCAGGACAGAGCGGGGACACAGCGAGGACACAGCGGGGACACAGCAGAGGACACAGCGGGACACAGCGGGACAAAGCGTGGTCTCAGCGGGACACAGCGGGGGACACTGCAGGGGACATAGCGGGACACAGCGGCGGACACAGAGAGAACACAGCAGGACACAGCGGGATACAGCGGGGACACAACCGGAACACAGCTGGACACAGCGGGGACACAGCGGGACACAGCAGAGACACAGCTGGACACAGCGGCATACAGAGCGGATCACAGCGGTGACACAGCGAGGACAATGCAGGACACAGCGGGACACATCGGGATACAGCGGGACACAGCGGGGGACACAGCGGGGGACAGAGCGGGACAAAGCGGGACAATGCGAGACACATCGGGGGACACAGCGGGACACAGCGTGGGACACAGCGGGGACACAGGGATGACACAGCGGGGACACAGCAGGACACAGCGGGGACACAGCGGGGACACAGCGGGACACAACGGCACACTGCGGGGGACACAGGGGGTCACAGTGGGACACAGCTGGACAGAGTGCGACACAGTGGAGGCACAGCAGGGACACAGCGGGACACAGCGGGGACACAGCATGACACATCTTGGACACAGCGAGGGACACAGCGAGGGACACAGCGGGGAACACATCGGGACACAGCGGGGACACAGCTCGACACAGCGGGATACAGAGCGGGACAGAGTGGGGACACAGCGAGGACACAGCGGGGACACAGCAGAGGACACAGCGGGACACAGCGGGACAAAGCGTGGTCTCAGCGGGACACATCGGGGGACACTGCAGGGGACAGCGGGACACAGCGGCGGACACAGCAAACACAGCGGGACACAGCGGGATACAGCAGGGACACAACGGGGACACAGCTGGACACAGCGTGGACACAGCAGGACACAGCAGATACACAGTTGGACACAGCGGCATACAGAGCCGATCACAGCGGGGACACAGCGAGGACAAAGCGGGACACAGCGGGACACATCGGGACACAGCGGGACACAGAGGGGGACACAGCGGGGACACAGCGGGACACAGCAAGGGACAGAGCGAGGAAACAGCAGCACACTGCGAGACACAGCTGGGGACACAGCGGGTTACAGCGGGGGACACAGCGGGGGACAGAGCGGGACAAAGCGGGACACTGGGAGACACATAGCGGTACACAGCGGGACACAGTGTGGGACACAGCGGGGACCCAGGGGGGACACCGCGGGAAACAGTGGGACACAGCGGGGACACAGCGGGGACACATCGGGACACACAGGGACAATGCGGGGGCCACATCGAGGAAACAGTAGGACACAGCTTGATACAGCAGGACACAGCGGGACACAGTGGGGACACAGCAGGACACATCTTCCACACAGAGGGGGCACAGCGGGGGACACAGCGGAGGACACAGCGGGGAACACATCAGGACACAGCCGGGACACAGCTGGACACAGCGGGATACAGAGCGGGACACAGCGGGGACACAGCGAGGACACCGCGGGGACACAGCAGAGGACACAGAGGGACACAACGGGACACAGCGTGGGACACAGCGGGACACTGCGGGAGATATAGCGGGACACAGAAGAGGACACAGAGAGAACACAGCGGGACACAGCGGGATACAGCGGGGACACAATGGGACACAGCGGAACACAGCAGTGACACAGCGGTGACACAGCGGGACACAGCGGGAACAGAGCAGGACACAGCGGGGGACACAGTGGAACACAGAAGGGACACAGAAGGACACAGCGGGACACAGTGGGACACAGCGGGGACACCGCTGGTGAAACAGCGGGACACAGCGGGGGACACAGCGGGGGACACAGTGGGTCAAAGCGGGGGACACAGCGGGGTACAGAGCGGGACAAAGCGGGACACTGTGAGACACATCGGTGGACACAGCGGGACACAGCGTCGGTCACAGAGGGGACACAGCGGGAACACAGCGGTGATACAGCGGGACACAGCGTGGGAGACAGCGGGACACAGCTGGGGACACAGCGGGGGATATAGCGGGACACAGCGGGGGACACAGAGAGAACACAGCGGGAAACAGTGGGATACAGCGTTGGACAGAACGGGGACACAGTGCGGGACACAGGGAAAACACAGCAGGACACAGCAGGATACAGCGGAGAAACAACAGGGACACATAGAGTGACAAAGCTAGGACACAGCAAGACACAGTGGGACATAGCGTGACAGAGCGGGACACAGCAGGGACACAGCACGGGACACAGCGGGGGACACAGCGGGCTACAGCGGGGGACACAACGGGGGACACAGGGGGGACACAGAGAGGACACAGCGGGACACAGCGGGACATAGCGGGACACAGCGGGACACATCGGAGAACACAGCGGGGGACACAGCTGGACACAGAGGGACACAACCGGGATCACAGCGGGAGACAGCGGGTACTCAGCAGGGACACAGCAGGACACAGTTGGACACAGAGGGGGACTCAGCGGGACACAGCGTGGGACACAGCTGGACACAGCAGGGACCCAGCCGGATACGGTGGGGGACACAGAGGGGACACAGCGGGACACACCATGGGACACAGCGGGGACACAGTGTGGAACTCAGCGGGACAAAGTGCGGGACACAGCGGGACACAGCGGGGACGCAGCGGGACACAGCGGGACACTGTGGGGGACACAGCGAGGACACAGCGGGACACAGTGGGACACAGCGGAACACAGTGGGGTACACAGCGGGGAAACAGCGGGACACAGCGTGGGATAGAGCGGGAAACAGCGGAGGAAACAGCAGGACCCAGCGGGGGACAGAGCGGGGGACACAGCGGGGACACATTGGGACACAGCGGGGGACACAGCGGGGACACATTGGGACACAGCGGGAGACACAGAGGGGACACAGATTGGACACAGCAGGACACAGTGGGGACACATCGGGACACAGCGGGGGACACTGCAGGGGACATACCGGGACACAGCGGGGGACACTGCAGGGGACATAGCGGGACACAGCGGCGGACACAGAGAGAACACAGCGGGACACAGCGGGATACAGCGGGGACACAACGGGGACACAGCTGGACACAGCGGGGACACAGTGGGACACAGCGGGGACACAGCTGGACACAGCGGCATACAGAGCGGGACACAGCGGGGACACAGCGAGGAAAAAGCGGGACACAGTGGGACACATCGGGACAAAGCGGGACACAGCGGGGACACAGGGGACACAGCGGGACAAAGCGGGACACAGCGGGACACAGCGGGGGACACAGCGGGGACACAGCGGGACACAGCAGGGGACAGAGCGAGGAAACAGCGGCACACTGCTAGACACAGCGGGGGACACAGAGGGTTACAGCGGGGGACACAGGGGAGGACAGAGCGGGACAAAGCGGGACATTGCGAGACACATAGGGGGACACAGCGGGACACAGCGTGGGACATAGCGGGGACCCAGGGTGGACACCGCGGGGAAACAGTGGGACACAGCGGGGACACAGCGGGGACACAGCGGGACACACAGGGACACTGCGGGGGACACAGCGAGGACACAGTAGGACACAGCGTGATACAGCTGGCCACAGCGGGACACAGAGGGCACACAGCAGGGCACATCTTCGACACAGAGGGTGGCACAGCTGGGGACACTGCGGGAAACATAGCGGGACATAGCAGGGGACACAGAGAGAACACAGCGAGACACAGCGTGATACAGCGGGGACACAAGGGGACACAGCGGAACACAGCAGTGACACAGCGGTGACACAGTGGGAGACAGCGGGACACAGCGAGGACAGAGCAGGACACCGCGGGGAAACAGCGGGATACAGCGGATACACAGCGGGGACACAGCGGGACACACAGGGACTCTGCCTGGGACACAGCGAGGACACAGTAGGACACAGCGTGATACAGCAGGACACAGCGGGACACAGTGGGGACACAGCAGGACACATCTTCGAAACAGAGGCGGGCACAGCGGAGGACACAGCGGGGGACACAGCGGGGAACACATCGGGACACAGCGGGGACACAGCTGGACACAGCGGGATACAGAGCGGGACACAGCGGGGACACAGTGAGGACACAGCGGGGACACAGCAGAGGACACAGCGGGACCCAACGGGACACAGCGTGGGACACAGCGGGACACAGCGAGGGACACTGCGGGAGACATAGCAGGACACAGCAGTGGACACAGAGAGAACACAGCGGGACACAGCGGGATACAACGGGGACACAACGGGACACAGCGGAACACAACAGTGACACAGCGGTGACACAGCGGGACACAGCAGGGACAGAGCAGGACACAGCTGGGGACACAGTGGGACACAGCCAGGACACAGAAGGACACAGCGGGACATAGTGGGACACAGCGGGGACACCGCTGGTGACACAGCGGGACACAGCGGGGGACACAGCGGGGGACACAGTGGGACAAAGCTTGGGACACAGCGGGGTACAGAGCGGGACAAAGCTGGACACTGCGATAAACATCGGTGGATACAGCGGGACACAGCGTCGGTCACAGCGGGGACACAGCGGGGACACAGCGGTGATACAGCGGGACACAGCGTGGGAAACAGCGGGACACAGCTGGGGACACAGCGGGGGATATAGCGGGACACAGCGGGGGACACAGAGAGAACACAGCGGGAAACAGTGGGATACAGCGTCGGACACAACGGGGACACAGCGGTGGACACAGGGAAAACACAGCAGGACACAGCGGGATACAGCGGAGAAACAACAGGGTCACATAGAGTGACACAGCTAGGACACAGCAGGACACAGCGGGACATAGCGGGACAGAGAGGGACACCTCAGGGACGCAGCGCGGGACACAGCGGGGGACACAGCGGGATACAGCGGGGGACACAACGGGGGACACAGGGGGGACACAGAGAGGACACAGCGGGACACAGCGGGACATAGCGGGACACAGCGGGACACATCGGAGAACACAGCGGGGGACACAGCTGGACACAGAGGGACACAACCAGGATCACAGCGGGAGACAGCGGGTACTCAGCGGGGACACAGCAGGACACAGTTGGACACAGAGGGGGACTCAGCGGGACACAGCGTGGGACACAGCTGGACACAGCAGGGACCCAGCCGGATACAGTGGGGGACACAGAGGGGACACAGCGGGACACACCATGGGACACAGCGGGGACACAGCAGGGAACTCAGGGCGACAAAGTGCGGGACACAGCGGGACACAGCGGGGACGCAGCGGGACACAGCGGGACACTGTGGGGGACACAGCGAGGACACAGCGGGACACAGTGGGACACAGGGGAACACAGCGGGGGACACAGCGGGGAAACAGCGGGACACAGCGGGACACAGCGTGGACAGAGCGGGAAACAGCGGAGGAAACAGCGGGACCCAGCGGGGGACAGAGCAGGGGACACAGCGGGGACACAGCGGGACACAGCGGGGGACACAGCGGTGACACATTGGGACACAGCGGGGGACACAGTGGGGACACAGCTTGGACACAGCAGGACACAGCGGGGACACATCGGGACACAGCGGGGGAAACAGGGGGACACAGCAGCACACAGGGTGACACAGCGGGCGACACAGCGGAACACAGCGGGGGACACAGTGAGCCACAGCGGGGTACACAGCGGGCACACATCAGGACACAGCGGGTGACACAGCGGGGATACAGCTGGGACACAGCAGGACACAGCAGGGACATATCGGGACACAGCGGAACACAGCGGGACACAGCAGGGGACACAGGGAGACACAGCGGGACACATTGGGGGACACAGTTTGACACAGCGGGATACACGGTGGGACACAGCGGGGACACAGCGAGGACACATGGGGACACAGAGAGGACACAGCGGGACACAGCGGGACACAGCGGGGACACAGGGGACACAGCGGGACACAGCGGGACACAGCGTGGGAAACAGCGGGACACAGCAGAGGACACAGTGGCACCCAGCGGGGGACAGAGTGGGGGACACAGCGGGTCACAGCGGAGGAAACTGGGGACACATCGAGACACAGCCAGGGACACAGCGGGGACACAGCTGTGACACAGCAGGACCCAGCGGGGACACTTCGGGACACAGCGGGGGACACAGTGGCACACAGCGGGACACAGTGTGGGACACAGCGGGACACAGCGTGGGACACAGTGAGACACAGCGGGGGACACAGCGGGACACAGTGGGACACAGGGGAACACAGCGGGGGACACAGCGGGGAAACAGCGGGACACAGCGGGACACAGCGTGGACAGAGCGGGAAACAGCGGAGGAAACAGCGGGACCCAGCGGGGGACAGAGCAGGGGACACAGCGGGGACACAGCGGGACACAGCGGGGGACACAGCGGTGACACATTGGGACACAGCGGGGGACACAGTGGGGACACAGCTTGGACACAGCAGGACACAGCGGGGACACATCGGGACACAGCGGGGGAAACAGGGGGACACAGCAGCACACAGGGTGACACAGCGGGCGACACAGCGGAACACAGCGGGGGACACAGTGAGCCACAGCGGGGTACACAGCGGGCACACATCAGGACACAGCGGGTGACACAGCGGGGATACAGCTGGGACACAGCAGGACACAGCAGGGACATATCGGGACACAGCGGAACACAGCGGGACACAGCAGGGGACACAGGGAGACACAGCGGGACACATTGGGGGACACAGTTTGACACAGCGGGATACACGGTGGGACACAGCGGGGACACAGCGAGGACACATGGGGACACAGCGGAACACATTGGAACACAGCGGGACACAGCGGGGACACAGGGGACACAGCGGGACACAGCGGGACACAGCGTGGGAAACAGCGGGACACAGCAGAGGACACAGTGGCACCCAGCGGGGGACAGAGTGGGGGACACAGCGGGTCACAGCGGAGGAAACTGGGGACACATCGAGACACAGCCAGGGACACAGCGGGGACACAGCTGTGACACAGCAGGACCCAGCGGGGACACTTCGGGACACAGCGGGGGACACAGTGGCACACAGCGGGACACAGTGTGGGACACAGCGGGACACAGCGTGGGACACAGTGAGACACAGCGGGGGACACAGCGGGACACAGTGGGACACAGGGGAACACAGCGGGGGACACAGCGGGGAAACAGCGGGACACAGCGGGACACAGCGTGGACAGAGCGGGAAACAGCGGAGGAAACAGCGGGACCCAGCGGGGGACAGAGCAGGGGACACAGCGGGGACACAGCGGGACACAGCGGGGGACACAGCGGTGACACATTGGGACACAGCGGGGGACACAGTGGGGACACAGCTTGGACACAGCAGGACACAGCGGGGACACATCGGGACACAGCGGGGGAAACAGGGGGACACAGCAGCACACAGGGTGACACAGCGGGCGACACAGCGGAACACAGCGGGGGACACAGTGAGCCACAGCGGGGTACACAGCGGGCACACATCAGGACACAGCGGGTGACACAGCGGGGATACAGCTGGGACACAGCAGGACACAGCAGGGACATATCGGGACACAGCGGAACACAGCGGGACACAGCAGGGGACACAGGGAGACACAGCGGGACACATTGGGGGACACAGTTTGACACAGCGGGATACACGGTGGGACACAGCGGGGACACAGCGAGGACACATGGGGACACAGCGGAACACATTGGAACACAGCGGGACACAGCGGGGACACAGGGGACACAGCGGGACACAGCGGGACACAGCGTGGGAAACAGCGGGACACAGCAGAGGACACAGTGGCACCCAGCGGGGGACAGAGTGGGGGACACAGCGGGTCACAGCGGAGGAAACTGGGGACACATCGAGACACAGCCAGGGACACAGCGGGGACACAGCTGTGACACAGCAGGACCCAGCGGGGACACTTCGGGACACAGCGGGGGACACAGTGGCACACAGCGGGACACAGTGTGGGACACAGCGGGACACAGCGTGGGACACAGTGAGACACAGCGGGGGACACAGCGGCGGACAGAGTGGGACACAGCGGGGGACACAGCGAGGATACATCGAGACACAGCGGGACAAAGCGGGACACAGCGGGGAAACAGCAGGGACACAGCGGGACACAGCGGGGGACACAGCGGGACACAGCGGGAAAAAGCGGGGGACACAGATTGACACAGCGGGATACATGGCGGGACACAGCGGAGACACAGCGAGCAAACAGCGGGACACAGCGAAACACAGCGGGACACAGCGGGACACAGCGGGGACACAGGAGACACAGCGGGACACAGCGGGACACAGCGGGACACAGCGGGGGACACAGCAGAGACACAGCGGGACACAGCGGGGGACAGAGCGAGGAAACAGCGGCACACTGCGAGACACAGGGTGGGACACAGCGGGACATAGCGGGGGACACAGCGGGAGACAGAGCGGGACAAAGCGGGACACTGCGAGACACATAGGGGGACACAGTAGGACACAGCATGATACAGCAAGACACAGCGGTACACAACGGGGGACACAGCGGGGAACAAATCGGGACACAGCGGGCGGGGACAC
Source organism: Dipodomys merriami (assembly GCF_024711535.1). NCBI lineage: Eukaryota > Metazoa > Chordata > Mammalia > Rodentia > Heteromyidae > Dipodomys > Dipodomys merriami. The sequence goes on along the minus strand of NW_027206437.1, from coordinate 250,535 downwards.
AGCTGGACACAGCCGGATACAGAGCGGGGCACAGCGGGTACACAGCGAGGACACAGCGGGGACATAGCAGAGGACACAGTGGGACCCAGCGTCGGTAACAGCGGTGACACAGCGGTGATACAGCGGGACACAGCGTGGGAAACAGCGGGACACAGCTGGGGACACAGCGGGGGATATAGCGGGACACAGCGGGGGACACAGAGAGAACACAGCGGGAAACAGTGGGATACAGCGTCGGACACAACAGGGAAACAGCGGGGGACACAGGGAAAACACAGCAGGACACAGCGGGATAGAGCGGAGAAACAACAGGGACACATAGAGTGACACAGCTAGGACACAGCAGGACACAGCGGGACATAGCGGGACAGAGCGGGACACAGCAGGGACACAGCACGGGACACAGCGGGGGACACAGCACGGGACACAGCGGGGGACACAACGGGGGACACAGGGGGGACACAGAGAGGACACAGCGGGACACAGCGGGACATAGCGGGACACAGCGGGACACATCGGAGAACACAGCGGGGGACACAGCTGGACACAGAGGGACACAACCGGGATCACAGCGGGAGACAGCGGGTACTCAGCGGGGACACAGCAGGACACAGTTGGACACAGCGGGGGACTCAGCGGGACACAGCGTGGGACACAGCTGGACACAGCAGGGACCCAGCCGGATACAGTGGGGGACACAGAGGGGACACAGCGGGACACAGCATGGGACACAGCGGGGACACAACGGGGAACTCAGCGGGACAAAGTGCGGGACACAGCGGGACACAGCGGGGACACAGCGGGACACAGTGGGACACTGTGGGGGACACAGCGAGGACACAGCGGGACACAGTGGGACACAGCGGAACACAGCGGGGGACACAGCAGGGAAACAGCGGGACACAGCGGGACACAGCGTGGGACAGAGCGGGAAACAGCAGAGGAAACAGCGGGACCCAGTGGGGGACAGAGCGGGGGACACAGCGGGGACACAGCGGGACACAGCGGAGGACACAGCGGGGACACATCGGGACACAGCGGGGGAAACAGCGGGACACAGCAGCACACAGGGTGACACAGCGGACGACACAGCGGAACACAGCGGGACACAGAAGGACACAGCGGGACACAGTGGGACACAGCGGGCACACCACTGGTGATACAGCGGGACACAGCGGGGGACACAGCGGGGGACACAGTGGGACACAGCGGGGAACACAACGGGGGAAACAGGGGGAGACACAGAGAGGACACACCTGGACACAACGGGACATAGCGGGACACAGTGGGACAAAGCGGGGAACAAAGCGGGGGACACAGCGGGACACAGCGGGACACACCGGGGGTCACAGCGGGAGACTACGGGGACACAGCGGGGACACAGCGGGACACAGCGGGGCACAGAGCGGGACACATCGTGGGACAGAGCGGGACACAGCAGGGACCCAGCGGGACACAGCGAGGGACACAGAGGGGACACAGCGGGACACAACATGGGACACAGCGGGAAAAGCTGAGGACACCGCGGGATCCAGCGAGGTTCAGAGCAGGGACATAGCTGGACACAGCGGGGACACAGGGGACATAGCGGGTCACAGCGGGACACAGCGGGGGACACAGCGGTGGACACAGCGAGCACACAGCGGCAAACTGCGAGACACAGCGGGGGACACAGCGGGACACAGCGGGGGACACAGCGGGGGACAGAGCGGGACAACGCGGGACACTGCGAGACACATCGGGCGACACAGCGGGACACAGCGGGGGACACAGCGGGGGACAGAGCGGGACAACGCGGGACACTGCGAGACACATCGGGGGACACAGCGGGACACAGCGTGGGACACAGCGGGGACACAGGGATGACACAGCGGGGACACAGCAGGACACAGCGAGGACACAGGGGGGACAAAGCGGGACACAACGGCACACTGCAGGGGACACAGGGGGTCACAGTGGGACACAGCTGGATAGAGTGGGACACAGTGGAGGCACAGCGGGGACACAGCGGGACACAACGGGGACACAGCGTGACACATCTTGGACACAGCGGGGGACACAGCGGGGGACACAGTGGGGGACACAGTGGGGAACACATCAGGACACAGTGGGGACACAGCTCAACACAGCGGGATACAGAGCGGGACAAAGCGGAGACACAGCGAGGACACAGCGGGGACACAGCAGAGGACACAGGGGGACACAGCGGGACAAAGCGTGGTCTCAGCGGGACACAGCGGGGGACACTGCAGGGGACATACCGGCACACAGCGGCAGACACAGAGAGAACACAGCGAATCACAGCGGGATACATCTGGGACACAACGGGGACACAGCTGGACACAGCGGGGACACAGCGGGACACAGCGGCATACAGAGCGGAACACAGCGGGGACACAGCGAGGACAAAGCGGGACACAGCAGGACACATCGGGACACAGCGGGACACAGAGGGGACACAGGGGACACAGCGGGACACAGCGGGGGACTCAGCGGGGAACCCAGCGGGACACAGCAGGGGACAGAAAGAAGGAAACAGCGGCACACTGCGAGACACAGCGGGGGACACAGCAGGTTACAGCGGGGGACACAGCTGAGGACAGAGCGGGACAAAGCCTGACACTGCGAGACACATAGGGGGACATAGCGGGACACAGCGTGGGACACAGAGGGGACACAGCGGGAACACAGCGGGGAAACAGCGGGACACAGTGGGGACACAGTGGGACACACCTGGACACTGAGGGGGACACAGCGAGGACACAATAGGACACAGCGTGATACAGCAGGACACAGCGGGACACAGCAGGGACACAGCAGGACACATCTTCGACACAGTGGGGGGCACAGCGGGGGACACAGCGGGGGACACAGCAGAGAACACATCGGGACACAGAGGGGACACAGCTGGACACAGCGGGGGACACAGCAGGGAAACAGCGGGACACAGCGGGACACAGCGTGGGACAGAGCGGGAAACAGCAGAGGAAACAGCGGGACCCAGTGGGGGACAGAGCGGGGGACACAGCGGGGACACAGCGGGACACAGCGGAGGACACAGCGGGGACACATCGGGACACAGCGGGGGAAACAGCGGGACACAGCAGCACACAGGGTGACACAGTGGACGACACAGCGGAACACAGCGGGACACAGAAGGACACAGCGGGACACAGTGGGACACAGCGGGCACACCACTGGTGATACAGCGGGACACAGCGGGGGACACAGCGGGGGACACAGTGGGACACAGCGGGGAACACAACGGGGGAAACAGGGGGAGACACAGAGAGGACACACCTGGACACAACGGGACATAGCGGGACACAGTGGGACAAAGCGGGGAACAAAGCGGGGGACACAGCGGGACACAGCGGGACACACCGGGGGTCACAGCGGGAGACTACGGGGACACAGCGGGGACACAGCGGGACACAGCGGGGCACAGAGCGGGACACATCGTGGGACAGAGCGGGACACAGCAGGGACCCAGCGGGACACAGCGAGGGACACAGAGGGGACACAGCGGGACACAACATGGGACACAGCGGGAAAAGCTGAGGACACCGCGGGATCCAGCGAGGTTCAGAGCAGGGACATAGCTGGACACAGCGGGGACACAGGGGACATAGCGGGTCACAGCGGGACACAGCGGGGGACACAGCGGTGGACACAGCGAGCACACAGCGGCAAACTGCGAGACACAGCGGGGGACACAGCGGGACACAGCGGGGGACACAGCGGGGGACAGAGCGGGACAACGCGGGACACTGCGAGACACATCGGGCGACACAGCGGGACACAGCGGGGGACACAGCGGGGGACAGAGCGGGACAACGCGGGACACTGCGAGACACATCGGGGGACACAGCGGGACACAGCGTGGGACACAGCGGGGACACAGGGATGACACAGCGGGGACACAGCAGGACACAGCGAGGACACAGGGGGGACAAAGCGGGACACAACGGCACACTGCAGGGGACACAGGGGGTCACAGTGGGACACAGCTGGATAGAGTGGGACACAGTGGAGGCACAGCAGGGACACAGCGGGACACAACGGGGACACAGCGTGACACATCTTGGACACAGCGGGGGACACAGCGGGGGACACAGTGGGGGACACAGTGGGGAACACATCAGGACACAGTGGGGACACAGCTCAACACAGCGGGATACAGAGCGGGACAAAGCGGAGACACAGCGAGGACACAGCGGGGACACAGCAGAGGACACGGGGACACAGCGGGACAAAGCGTGGTCTCAGCGGGACACAGCGGGGGACACTGCAGGGGACATACCGGCACACAGCGGCAGACACAGAGAGAACACAGCGAATCACAGCGGGATACATCTGGGACACAACGGGGACACAGCTGGACACAGCGGGGACACAGCGGGACACAGCGGCATACAGAGCGGAACACAGCGGGGACACAGCGAGGACAAAGCGGGACACAGCAGGACACATCGGGACACAGCGGGACACAGAGGGGACACAGGGGACACAGCGGGACACAGCGGGGGACTCAGCGGGGAACCCAGCGGGACACAGCAGGGGACAGAAAGAAGGAAACAGCGGCACACTGCGAGACACAGCGGGGGACACAGCAGGTTACAGCGGGGGACACAGCTGAGGACAGAGCGGGACAAAGCCTGACACTGCGAGACACATAGGGGGACATAGCGGGACACAGCGTGGGACACAGAGGGGACACAGCGGGAACACAGCGGGGAAACAGCGGGACACAGTGGGGACACAGTGGGACACACCTGGACACTGAGGGGGACACAGCGAGGACACAATAGGACACAGCGTGATACAGCAGGACACAGCGGGACACAGCAGGGACACAGCAGGACACATCTTCGACACAGTGGGGGGCACAGCGGGGGACACAGCGGGGGACACAGCAGAGAACACATCGGGACACAGAGGGGACACAGCTGGACACAGCGGGATACATAGCAGGACACAGAGGGGACACAGCGGGACACAGCGTGGGACACAGCGGGACAAAGCTGAGAACACCGCGGGATCCAGCGTGGGACAGAGCGGGGACACAGCGGAGGACACAGCGGGGACACAGGGGACATAGCGGGTCACAGCGGGACACAGCGGGGGACACAGCGGTGGACACAGCGAGCACACAGCGGCAAACTGCGAGACACAGCGGGGGACACAGCGGGACACAGCGCGGGACACATCGGGGGACAGAGCGGGACAACGCGGGACACTGCGAGACACATCATGGAACACAGCGGGACACAGCGTGGGACACAGCGGGGACACAGGGGGGACACAGCAGGGACACAGCCGGACACAGCGGGGACACAGCGGGGACAAAGCGGGACACAACGGCACACTGCAGGGGACACAGGGGGTCACAGTGGGACACAGCTGGACAGAGTGGGACACAGCGGGGACACAAGGGGTACACAGCTGGACACAGCGGGGACACAGCAGGTCACAGCGGGGACACAGCTGGACACAGAGGGGACACAGCCGGACACAGCATGGGACACAGCGGGACAAAGCTGAGAATACCGCAGGATCCAGCGTGGGACAGAGCGGGGACACAGCAGGACACAGCGGGGACACAGCGGCAAACTGTGAGACACAGCGGGGGACACAGCGGGACACAGCGTGGGACACATCGGGGGACAGAGCGGGACAACACGGGACACTGCGAGACACATCATGGGACACAGCGGGACACAGCGTGGGACACAGCGGGGACACAGGGGGGACACAACGGGGACACAGCCGGACACAGCGGGGACACAGCGGGGACAAAGCGGGACACAACGGCACACTGCGGGGGACGCAGGGGGTCACAGTGGGACACAGCTGGACAGAGTGGGACACAGCGGGGACACAAGGGGTACACAGCTGGACACAGCGGGGACACAGCAGGACACAGCGGGGACACAGCTGGACACAGCGGCATACAGAGCGGATCACAGCGCGGACACAGCGAGGACAAAGCGGGACACAGCGGGGACACAGGGGACACAGCGGGACACAGCGGGACACAGCGGGACACAGCGGGGGACTCAGCGGGGACACAGCGGGACACAGCCCAGGACAGAGCGAGGAAACAGCGGCACACTGTGAGACACAGCAGGCGACACAGCGGATTACAGCGGGGGACACAGCGGAGGACAGAGCGGGACAAAGCGGGACACTGCAAGACACATAGTGGTACACAGCGGGACACTGCGTGGGACACAGCGGGGACCCAGGGGGGACACCGCAGGAAACAGCGGGACACAGCGGGGACACAGTGGGGACAAAGCGGGACACAGAGGGACACTGCGGGGGACACAGCGAGGACACAGTAGGACACAGCGTGATACTGCAGGACACAGCGGGACACAGTGGGGACACAGCAGGACACATCTTCGACACAGAGGGGGGCACAGCGGGGGACACAGCGGGGGACACAGTGGGGAACACATCGTGACACATCGGTGTCACAGATGGACACAGCGGGATACAGAGCGGGACACAGAGGGGACACAGTGAGGACACAGCGGGGACACAGCAGAGGACACAGCGGGAAACAACGGGACACAGTGTGGGACACAGCGGGACACAGTGGAACCGAGCAGTGACACAGCAGTGACAGAGCGGGACACAGCGGGACACAGTGGGGGCAGAGCAGGACACAGCGGGGGACAAGTTGGGACACAGCCGGGACACAGAAGGACACAGCGGGACACAGTGGGACACAGCGGGGACACCGCTGGTGACAAAGCGGGACACAGCGGAGGACACAGTGGGACACAGCGGGGGACACAGCGGGGGAAACAGGGGGGGACTCAGAGAGGACAGAGCGGGACAAAACGGGACATAGCGGGACACAGCGGGGCAAAGCGGGGAACAAAGGGTGGGTCACAGTGAGACACAGCGGGACACACCGGGGGTCACAGCGGGAGACTACGGGGACACAGCGGGGACACAGCGGGACACAGCGGAACACAGTGGGGGACAGAGCGGGACACATCTTGGGACAGAGCAAGTCACAGCAGGGACGCAGCGGGACACAGTGGGGGACACAGTGGGGGACACAGAGGGGACACAGCGGGACACAGCATGGGACACAGCGGGACACAGCTGAGAAAACCGCGGGATCCAGCGTGAGACAGAGCGGGGACACAGCGGGACAGAGCGGGGACACAGCGGGACACAGCGGGGACACAGGGAACACAGCGGGACCCAGCGGGGAACACAGCGAGACACAGCGGAGGACTCAGCGGGGCACAGAGCGGGATACAGCGGGGGACACGGCGAGGACACAGCGGGACACAGCGGGGGACACAGCGGGACAAAGCGGGGGTCACAGCGGGGTACAGAGCGGGACAAAGCGGGACACTGCGAGACACATCGGTGGACACAGCGGGACACAACGTCGGTCACAGCGGGGACACAGCGGTGACACAGCGGTGATACAGCGGGACACAGCGTGGGAAACAGCGGGACACAGCTGGGGACACAGCTGGGGATATAGCGGGAAACAGCGGGGGACACAGAGAGAACACAGCGGGAAACAGTGGGATACAGCGTCGGACACAACGGGGACACAGCGGGGGACACAGGGAAAACAGAGCAGGACACAGCGGGATAGAGCGGAGAAACAACAGGGACACATAGAGTGACACAGCTAGGACACAGCAGGACACAGCGCGACATAGCAGGACAGAGCGGGACACAGCAGGGAAACAGCGCGGGACACAGCGGGATACAGCGGGGGACACAACGGGGGACATAGGGGGGACACAGAGAGGACACAGCGGGACACAGCGGGACATAGCGGGACACAGCGAGACACATCGGAGAACACAGCGGGGGACACAGCTGGACACAGAGGGAAACAACCGGGATCACAGCGGTAGACAGCGGGTACTCAGCGAGGACACAGTTGGACACAGCGGGGGACTCAGTGGGACACAGCGTGGGACACAGCTGGACACAGCAGGGACCCAGTCGGATACAGTGGGGGACACAGAGGGGACACAGCGGGACACAGAATGGGACACAGCGGGGACACAGCGGGGAACTCAGCGGGACAAAGTGCGGGACACAGCGGGACACAGCGGGGACACAGCGGGACACAGCGGGACACTGTGGGGGACACAGCGAGGACACAGCGGGACACAGTGGGACACAGCGGAACACAGCGGGGGACACAGCGGGGAAACAGCGGGACACAGCGGGAGACACAGTGGGGACACAGCTTGGACACAGCAGGACACAGCGGGGACACATCGGGACACAGCGGGGGAAACAGCGGGGCACAGCAGCACACAGGGTGACACAGCGGACGACACAGCGGAACACAGCGGGGGACACAGTGAGACCCAGGAGGGTACACAGCGGTTACACATCAGGACACAGCGGGGTCACAGCGTGGATACAGCTGGGACACAGCAGGACACAGCAGGGACATATCGGGACACAGCGGGACACAGCGGGACACAGCAGGGGACACAGGGGGACACAGCCGGACACATTGGGGGACACAGTTTGACACAGCGGGATACACGGCGGGACACAGCGGGGACACAGCGAGGACACATGGGGACACAGCGGGACACATTGGGACACAGCGGGACACAGTGGGGACACAGCAGGACACATCTTCGACACAGAGGCGGGCACAGCGGGGGACACAGCGGGGGACACAGCGGGGAACACAGCGTGACACAGCGGGGACACAGCTGTACACAGCGGGATACAGAGCGGGACACAGCGGGGACACAGTGAGGACACAGCGGGGACACAACAGAGGACACAGCGGGACACAACGGGACACAGCGTGGGACACAGCGGGACACAGCGGGGGACACTGCGGGAGACATAGCGGGACACAGCAGGGGACACAGAGAGAACACAGTGGAACACAGCGGGATACAGCAGGGACACAACAGGACATAGCGGAACACAGCATTGACACAGTGGTGACACAGCGGGACACAGCGGGACACAGCGGGGACAGAGCAGGACACAGTGGGGGACACAGTGGGACACAGCCGGGACACAGAAGGACACAGCGGGACACAGTGGGACACAGCGGGGACACCGCTGGTGACACAGCGGGACACAGCGGGGGACACAGCAGGGGACACAGTGGGACACAGCGGGGGACACAGCGGGACACAGCGGGACACACCGGGGGTCAAAGAGGGAGACTATGGGGACACAGCCGGGACACAGCGGAACACAGTGAGGGACACAGCGGGACACAGCGTGGGACAGAGCGGATCACAGCAGGGACCCAATGGGACACAGCGGGGGACACAGAGGGGACACAGCGGGACACAGCATGGGACACAGCGGGACACAGCTGAGGACACCGCGGGATCCAGCGTGGGACAGAGCGTGGACACAGCGGGACACAGCGGGGACACAGGGGACACAGCGGGGGACACAGCGCACACACAGCGGCAAACTGGGAGACACAGCGGGACACAGCGGGGGACACAGCGGGGGACAGAGCGGGACAACGCGGGACACTGCGAGACACATCGGGGGACACAGAGGGGACACAGCGGGGAACACATCGGGACACAGCGGGGACTCAGGGGGACACAGCGGGGGACACAGCGGTACAAAGCGGGGACACAGCGGGACATAGCGGGGACACACCAGGGGAAAGCGGGGACACAGCGGGACACATCGGGGGACAGCAGGGACACAGCGGGTCACAACGGGACACAGCGGGACACAGCGGGTGGAGAGCGGGGACACAGCGGGACACAGTGGGGACACAATGGGGGACAGCGGGGACACAACGGGACACAGCGGGACACATCGGGGACACAGCAGGGTCACAGCGGGACACAGACGACACAGCGGCGACACAGCGGGAACACAGCTGGAAACAGCAGGATACACAGTGGGACACAGAGGGGACACAGCGAGGACACAGCAGGACACAGCGGGACACAGAGGGACAGAGCGGGGACACAGCGGGACACAGCGGGACACAGCTGGGGACACAGCGGGACACAGCTGGGGACACAGCGAGGACACAGCGGGACACATCGTGCACACAGTGGGGACACAGCGGGGGACACAGCGGATCAAAGCGGTGACACAGCGGCGACACAGGGGGGACACAGCAGGGGAATCAGTGGGGAACACAGCGGGACACAGCGGGGACACAGTTGGACACAGCGGGATACACACCGGGACAGATCGGGGACACAGCGAGGACACAGCGTGATACAGCAGGGGACACAGCGGGGGACAGAGCGGGACACAGCGGGGGACAGAGCGAGGACACAGCGGGGACACAGCGGGGACACAGCGGGACACAGCGGGACACAGCGTGGAACACAGCAGGACACAGCGGGGGACACAGAGGGACACAGCGGGGGACACAGTTAGGGCACAGAGGGACACAGTGGGACACATTGGGGCACAGCAGGTACACAGCGGGGGACACAGCGGGAAACAGCGTGGAAACAGCCGGCACACAGCTGGACACAGCGGGATACACAGCAGGACATAGCGGGGACACAGAGAGGACAAAGCGTGACACAGCGGGACACAGCGGGACACAGCGGGACACAGCGGGACATAGACGACACAGCGGCGACACAGCGGGAACACAGCTGGACACAGCGGGAATCACAGCGGGACACAGCAGGGACACAGCGAGGACACAGGGGGACACAGCGGGACAGAGCGAGCGACACAGCGGGACACAGCGGGACACAGCGGGGGACACAGCGTGACACAGCGGGGTACATAGCGGGACACAGCTGGGGACACAGCGAGGACACAGCGGGACACATCGCGGACACAGCGGGGATACAGCTGGACACAACGGGTTACAAAGCGGGACATAGCGAGGACAAAGCTTGACACGGCGGGACACAGCGGGGGACACAACGGGACACAGCGGGACACAGCGGGACATAGACGACACAGCGGCAACACAGCGGGAACACAGCTGGACATAGCGGGTTTCACAGGGGGACACAGCGAGGACACAGAGGGACACAGCGGGACAGAGCGGGTGACACAGCGGGACACAGCGGGACTCAGTGGGGGACACAGCATGACACAGCGGGGGACACAGCGGGACACAGCTGGGGACACAGCGAGGACACATCGGGAGACATCGGGGCACAGCGGGGACACAGCGGGGGACAAAGAGGATCAAAGCGGGGACACAGCGGGGACACAGTGGGGACACAGCAGGACACTTGTTGACACTGCTGGACACAAAGGGGACACAGCGGGGGACACAGGGAGGACACAGCGGGACACAGCAGGACACAGCGAGACACAGCGGGGACACAGCGGGGACACTCCATGGGACAGCGCGGACACAGTGGGACACAGCGGGGGACAGCAGGGACACAGCAGGTCACAGCGGGACACAGCGAGACACAGCGGGGAAACAGCGGGGGACAGCGGGGAAACAGCGGGACACAGAGGGGACACAGCGGGGATACAGCGGGGACACAGCAGGGACACATCGGGGGACACAGTGGGGGAAGCAGTGGGGAACACAGCGGGACACAGCGGGGACACAGTTGGACACAGTGGGACAGACAGCGGGACACATCGGGGACACAGCGAGGACACAGAGGGATACAGCGGGACAAAGTGGGACACAGCGCGACACAGCAGGGGACACAGCGAGACACAGTGGAGGACACAGCAGGACACAGCGGGGACACAGAAGGACACAGTGGGGACACAGCAGGGACACAGCGGTACACAGAGGGGGAAACAGCCGGGGACACATCGGGACACACCGGGACACAGCGGGACAGATCGGGACACAGTGAGGGAAACAGCGGCACACAACGGGGGCACAGCGAGGACACAGCGTGACACAGCGGGGACACAGTGGCTACTCAGCGGGGGACACAGCGGGGGACAAAACGGGACACCACGAGAAACAACAGGACACAGCAGGACACTGCAGGGACACAGCGGGGATACAGTGGGGCACACAGAGGGACACAGCGGGGAGAAAGCCCGGGACAAAGCGGGACACAGCGGGGGACACAGCGGGGACTCAGCGGGGGACACAGCTGGGGACAAACCGGAACACCACGGGAAACAGCGGGACACACAGGGACACAGCGGGGAAACAGCGGGGACAAAGCTGGGGACACAGCGGGACACAGCAGGCGACACAGCGGGACACATCGGGGACACAGCGGGGACACAGCCCAGGACACAGCGAGACACAGCGGGGACACACCTGGGACACAGCCCGGACACAACGGGGGACACAACAAGGACACAGCGGGACACAGCAGGGACACAGTTGGGACTCAGCAGGGGACAGAGCGGGGGACAAACCGGGACACCACGGGAAACATCGGGACACAGCGGGACACAGCGGGACACAGCGGGACACATTGGGGACACAGTGTGGACACAGCCCGGGACACAGCGGGACACAATGGGGGACACAGCGAGACACGGCGGGGACACAGCGGTGAATCAGCGGGGGACACAGCGGTGGACAAACCGCGACACCACGGGAAACAGCGGGACACAGCGGGGACACAGCAGGGTCAAAGCTGGGGACACAGCGGGACACAGCGGGACACAGCAGGACACAGCGGGGGACACAGAGGGACACAGCGGGACACAGCGGGGGAAACAGCGAGGACACAGCGGGACACAGCAGGACACATCGGGGGACACAGAGGGACACAGCGGGACACAGCTTGGACACAGCGGGACACAGTGCTGGACACAGCGGGACACAGCGGGGACACAGCAGGACACAGCGGGCCACAGCGGGCCACAGCGGAACACAGCGGGGACACAGCGGAACACAGCGAGAGACACAGCGGGGACACAGCGGGGAGCACAGCGGGACACAGCAGGGGACATAGCGGGGACACAGCTGGGACAAAGCTGGGGACACAGCGGGACACAGCCGGGGAAACAGCGAGGACACAGCGGGACACAGCGGGACACAGCGGGGACACAGCTGGACACAGCGTGATACACAGCGGGACAAGCGGGTATCAGTGAGGACACAGAGGGACACAGCGGGACACAGCAAGGACACAGCGGGATACAAAGCAGGACACAGCGGGGACAGAGCGAGGACACAGTGGAACACAGCGGGACACACAGGGACTGAGCGTGGGACACAGCCGGACACAGCGGGGGACACAGTGGGACACAGCAAGACACAGCGGGACACAGAAGGGTACTCAGCGGGACACAGCGGGGGACACAGCGGGACACAGAGGGACAAAGCGGCGTCACAGAGGGAACACAGCTGGACATAGCGGGATACACAGCGGGACACAGTGGGGACAGAGGGAGGACACAGCGGGACAGAGCTCGGGACACAGCGGGACACAGCGGGGAACACAGCGTGACACAGCCGGGGACACAGCGGGACACAATCGGGACAAAGCAGGGACACAGCAGGACACAGGGTGACACAGCGGGAAACAGCGGGGACACAGCGAGGGACAGCGGGGACACCACGGGACACAGCAGAGACACAAAGGGGTACAGAGGGGACACAGCAGGACATAAGAGGACACAGCGGTGACACAGCGGGACACAGCAAGGACACAGCGGGATACAAAGCGGGACACAGCGGGGACAGAGCGAGGACACAGCGGAACACAGCGGGACACACAGGGACAGAGCGTGGGACACAGGGTTACACAGCGGGACACAGCGGGGATAAACCGGGGGACACAGCTGGACACAGCAGGACACAGCGAGACACAGCGGGGACACTGCGGGTACACTCCAGGGGACAGCGGGGACACAGCGGGTCACAGTGGGGGACAGCAGGGACACAGCGGGTCACAGCGGGACACATCGGAACACAGCGGGGGACAGTGGGGACACAGCGGGACACAGCGGGGACACAGTGGGGGACAGCGGGGACACAACGGGACACAGCGGGACACATCGGGGACACAGCAGGGTCACAGCGGGGTACACAGCGCGACACAGCGGGGACACAGCGGGGACTCAGCGGGACACAGCTGGGACAAAGCGGGGGACACAGCGGGGGATTCAGTGGGGAACACAGCGGGGACACAGTTGGACACAGCGGGATACACAACGGGACACATGGGGAAACAGCGAGGACAATCCAGGGGACAGCGGGAAGAGAGCAGGACACAGCGGGAGACAGCAGGGACACACCGGGTCACAACAGTACACAGCGGGACACAGCGGAGGACAGCGGGGACACAGCAGGACACAGCGGGGGACACAGCGGGAACACAGCGGAACACAGCGGGGGACACAGCAGGACACAGCGGGGACAAAGCGGGACACAGCGGGGACACAGCGTGGACACAGCAGGTGACACAGCGGGGCACAGCGTGGGACACAGCGGGACACAGCAGGGACACAGCTGGACACATCTTGATACACAGCGGGAAACAGCGGGGGACACAGCGGAGGTCACTGTGGGAAACAATGGGGGACACAGCGGGACACAGCGGGGACACAGCGGGACACAACGGGACACAGTGGGGACACAGCGGGACACAGCGGGGATACAGTGGTGACAAAGCGGGACACAGCAGGTACAGAGCGGGGGGGAAAGAGCGGGGAACACAGCGGGAGACACAGCGCGACACAGCTGGGGACACAGTGGGTGTCACATTGGGACACAACAGGGGACACAGCGGGACACAGAGGGGACACAGCAGGGACACAGCGGGACACAGCGGAGAACACAGCGGGACACAGCGGGGACACATAAAGACACATTGGGGACACAGCGGGGACATAGCAGGATACAGCGGGACACTGCAGGCACACAGGGGGACACAACGGGGGATACAGCGGGACCCAGCGGGACATAGCAGGGACACAGCGGGGACACAGCGGGGACACAGCTGGACACAGAGTGATACACAGCGGGACAAGAAGGGACACAGCGAGGACACAGCGTGACACAGCGGGACACAGCAAGACACAGCGGGACACAGAAGGGTACTCAGCGGGACACAGCGGGGGACACAGCGGGACACAGAGGGACAAAGCGGCGTCACAGAGGGAACACAGCTGGACACAGCGGGATACACAGCGGGAACACCGGGGACAGAGAGAGGATACAGCGGGACACAGCGGGACAGAGCTCGGGACACAGCGGGACACAGCGGGGGACACAGCGTGATACAGCCGGGGACACAGCGGGACACAACCGGGACAAAGCGGGGACACAGCAGGACACAGGGTGACACAGCGGGACACAGCGGGGACACAGCGAGGGACAGCGGGGACACCACGGGACACAGCAGAGACACAAAGGGGTACAGAGGGGACAGAGCGGGACATAAGAGGACACAGCGGTGACACAGCGGGACACAGCGGGGACACAGCGAGGACACAGCGAGACACAGCAGGACACAGCGAGACACAGCGGGGACAGAGCGGGGACACTCCATGGGACAGCGGGGACACAGTGGGACACAGCGGGGGACAGCAGGGACACAGTGGGTCACAGCGAGACACAGCGGGACACATCGGGGACACAGCGGGGAACATCGGGGAAACAGCGGGACATAGAGGGGACACAGCGGGGACACAGCGGGACACAGCGGGGACACAGTGGGTGACAGCCCGGACACAACAGAACACAGCGGGACACAGAGGAGACACAGCAGTAACACAGCGGGGACACAGCGGAGGAATTAGTGAGGAACACAGCGGGACATAGCGGGGACACAGTTGGACACAGCGGGATACACAGCGGGACAGATCGGGGACACAGCGAGGACACAGCGGGACACAGCAGTGGACACAGCGGGGGACACAGCGGGACACAGCGGGGGACAGAGTGAGGACACAGTGGGAACACAGCGGGGACACAGCGGGACACATCAGGACACAGCGTGAAACACAGCAGGACACAGCGGGGGACACAGAGGGACACAGTGGGGGACACAGCGAGACACGCTGCGGACACAGCGGGGACTCAGCGGGGTCACAGCGGGGGACAAACCGGGACACCACGGGAAACAGCGGGACACACCGGGACACAGTGGGGAAACAGCGGGGACTAAGCTGGGGACACAGCGGGACACAGCTGGGGAAACAGCGAGGACACAGCGGGACACAGCTTGACACAGCGGGACACAGCAGTGACACAGCGGGGACACAGCCCGGGACACAGCGAGACACAGCGGGGACACAGCGGGGACACAGCTGCACACAGCGTGATAAACAGCGGGACACAGCGGGGACACTCCAGGGAACAGCGGGGACACAGCTTGACACAGCGGGGGAAAGCAGGGACACAGCGGGTCACAGCGGGAAACAGAGGGGACACAGCGGGGGACAGCGGGGAAACACCGGGACACAGAAGTGACACAGCGGGGACACAGTGGGACACAGTGGGGACACAGTGGGTGACAGCGGGGACACAACAGGACACAGCGGGACACATCGGGGACACAGCACGGTCACAGCGGGGGACACAGCTCGACACAGCGGGGAAACAGCGGGGACACAGCGGGGACACAGCGGGGGAATCAGTGGGGAACACAGCGGGACACAGCGGGGACACAGTTGGACACAGCTGGACACACAACGGGACACATCGTGGACACAGCGAGGACACAGGGACACAGTGGAACAAAGCGGGACACAGCGGGGACACAGTAGTGATACAGCGGGACACAACGGGGGACACAGCAGGGGACACAGCGGGGGACACAACGGGGAACACAGCGGGACACAGCGGTACACAGCGGGGACACAGCGGGGGACAAAGCGGGGGACACAGCGGGACACAACGCGGGACACAGCGAAGACACAGCAGGATATGGTGGGAAACACAGGGGGGACACAGCGGGACACAACGCAGGACACAGTGAGGACACAGCAGGATTTGGCGGGGACACAGCGGGACACAGCAGGGACACAGGGTGGGACACAGCTGGACACAGCGGGTTACACAGCGGGTCACAGTGGGGACACAGCAGGGACACAGCGGGACACAGCGAGAAACAGCGAGGACACAGCGGGGACACTCGAGGGGACAGCGGGTACACAGGACACAGCGGGGGACAGCAGGGACAAAGCAGGACACAGCGGGGGACAGAGCAGGACACAGCGGGGGACACAGCGGGACACAGCGGGGGACACAGCAAGACACAGTGGGGACACAGCGGGGACACAGCGGGATACAGCGGGTACACAGCGGGACACAGGGGGGACACAGCGGGGGACACAGCTGGACACAGCGGGATACACAGCGGGTCACAGTGGGGACACAGCAGGGACACAGGGGGACACAGCGTGGAACACAGCAGGACACAGCGGGGACACAGCGGGGACAGAGCAGGGACAGAGCAGGACACAGCGGGGACAGAGCGGTAGACAAAGCGGGACACAACGGGAAACAGCGGGCACACATCGGAGACACAGCAGGGACAAAGCGAGGACACAGCAGGACACAGTGGGGACAGAGCGGGGGACACAACGGGACACAGTGGGGCCACAGCTGGGAGCCCAGTGGGACACAGCGGGGGATATAGCGGGGACACAGCTGGGACAGAGCGTGTCACAGCGGGGTCACAGCGGGACACAGTGGGGCACACAGCGGGACATAGCAGGACACAGTGGGACAAAGTGTGGGACACAGGGGGACACAGTCGGACACAGTGGGGACAAAGCGGGAGACACAGTTGGGGACAGAGCAGGACACAGCGGGGGACGCAGGGAGGACCAGGCGGGACACAGCGGGGACAGAGCGGGGCCTCAGTGGGGCACATAGCGGGGGACAAAGCAGGACACCACGGGACACAGCGGAACACAACGGAACACAGAGGGGGACACAGGGCGGACACAGCGGGACACAGCGGAGACACAGCGGGAACACAGCGGAGGACACAGCGGGGGACACAGCGTGGGACACAGTGAGGACAGAGCGGGACACAGCAGGACACAGCGGGGGACACAGCGCTACACAGCGGGGAACACAGTGAGGACAGAGCGGGACACAGCGGGGAACACAGCGAGAACACAGCGGGACACAGCAGAAAACAGCGAGGACACAGCGGGACACAGCATGGGACACAGCGGGACACAGCCGAAGACACAGCGGGATCCATCGGGGGACACAGCGGTACACAGCGGGGGACACAGCGAGACACACCAGGACACAGCGGGACACAGCGGGGACACATCGGGACACAGCGGGGGACACAGCGGGACACATCGGGGGACAGAGCTTGACACAGCGGGATACACGGCGGGAGACAGCGGGAACACAGCGAGGACACATCGGGACACAGCGGGACACAGCGGGGACACAGGGGACACAGCGGGCCACAGCGGGGGACACAGGGGGAACACAGCGGGGACACAGCGAGACACTGCGGGGGATACAGCGTGGACACAGCTAGATATGGCGGGATAGAAGGCGGGACACAGCGGGGACAGAGCGAGGACACAGCGGGACACAGCGGGACACATCGGGACTCAGCAGGACACAGCGGAGACACAGGGGACATAGCGGGACACATCGGGAACCAGTGGGACACAGGGGGGGACACAGCAGGGGACACAGCGGGACACAGCGGGGACACAGCAGGGACACAGCTTGGACACAGATGGACACAGAGCGGACACAGCGGGGACACAGCGGGGAAACAGCGGGACACAGCATGACACAGTGGGGGACACAGCGGGACACAGCGGGACACAGCTGGGACACATCGGGACACAGCGGGGGACATAGCGGGACACAGCCTAACACAGTGGGGACACATCGGGACACAAAGCAGGACACAGTGTGGACACATCGGTACACAGCGGGGGACACAGCGGGTCACAGCGGCACACAGCAGGACACAGCGTGGGACACAGCGGGACTCAGCCGGGGACACAGCGAGACACAGCGGGGGACACAGTGGGGACATATCAGGACACAGCGGGACACATCGCGGGACATAGCTTGACACAGTGGGATACACGGAGAGACACAGCAGGGACACAGCGAGGACACAGCGAGACACCGCGGGACACATTGGGACACATCGGGACACATCGGGGACACAGGGGACACAGCAGGACACAGCGGGACACAGCGGGGACACAGCGGGACATAGCGGGACACTGCGGGGACACATCGGGACACAGCGGAGGACACAGCAGGACACAAAGGGGACACATCGGTACACGGCAGGGGACACAGCGGGACAAAGCGGCACACAGCGGGACACAGCGTGGTACACAGCAGGACACAGCGGGGGACATAGCGAGACACAGCTGGGGACACAGCAGGGACAAATTGGGACACAGCGGGACACATCGGGGGACACAGCTTGACACAGCGGGATACATGGCGGGACACAGCGGTGACAGAGCGAGGACACAGCGGGACACAGCGGGACACATCGGGACACAGTGGGACACAGCGGGGAGACAGCGGGGGATACAGCGTGGAAACAGCGGGACACAGTGGGGGACACAGCGGGACACAGAGGGACACAGCGTGGGAAACAGCGGGACACAGCTGGGGACACTGTGGGGGACATAGCGGGACACAGCGCGGGACACAGGGAGGACACAGCGGGACACAGCGGGATACAGCGAGGTCACAACGGGGACACAGCGGGAGACACAGAGAGAACACAGAGGTACACAGCGGGATACAGCGGGGACACAATGGGGACACAGCGGGGGACACAGCGAGGACACAGCAGGATACAGCAGGACACAGCGGGACACAGCGGGGGATACAGCGGAGGACACAGGGGGGGAAGGGCGGGGACAGAGCAGGGACACAGAAGGACACAGCAGGACACAGCAGGGTACTCAGCGGGACACATCGTGGGACACAGCGGGACACAGCAGGGGACACAGCAGGACCCAGCGGGGGAAACAGCGAGGACACAGCGGGACACAGCGGTACACAGTGTCGACAAAGCGGGGACACAGTGGGACACAGCTAGTGACACAGCAGTGGACACAGTTGGACACAAAGGGGGACACAGCGGGACACAGCAAGACACAGCAGGGACATAGCGGGGGACACGGAGAGGACACAGCGGGACACAGGATGAACCAGCGGGACACAGCGGGACACAGCAGGGGACACAGCGGGGGACAGCGGGGGAGACAGTGGGGGACAGTGTGGACACACCGGAGGACAATGGGGACAGAGCGGGACACAGCGGAACACAGCATGGGACACAGCGAGGACACAGTGGGTAACACAACGGGGGACACAGCGGGACACAGCGAGGACACTGCGGGACCCAGCAGGGACACAGCGGGGCACAGCAGGCGACACAGTGGGGGAAACAGTGCGACACAGCGGAGACACAGAGGGAAATAGCAGGGGACACAGCGGGGGATACAGCGGTGGACAAACCGGGACACTGCTGGGGACAAAGCGGGACAAAGCGGGGACACAGCGGACACAGCGGGGGACAGAGCGGGCGACACACCGGGACACTGCTGGGGACAAAGAGGGACAGAGCAGGACACAGCATCGACACAGCGGGGACACAGCGGGACACAGCAGGGGACACAGCAGGGGACACAGCAGGGGACACAGCGGGACATAGCGGGGGAAACAGTGGAACACAGCGGAGACACAGCGGGACACAGCGGGACACAGCTGCGGACACAGCGGGACACAGCGGTGACAAGGCGGGGGAAACAGTGCGACACAGCAGGTACAATGCAGGACACAGCAAGGGACACAGCGGGGGACACAGCGGGACACAGCGGGACACAGCGGGGAAACAGCGGGAGACACAGAGGGACACAGAGGGGACACAGCGGGGACACACCAAGGAACATAGCATGCACACTGCGGGACATTGCGGGGGACACAGCGGGGACACAGCGGGGGAAAGCGCGGGGACACAGCGGGACACAGAGGGGGACACAGCGGGACACAGCGGGAAAAAAGCGGGACACAGCGGGGACAAAGCGGGGACACAGCGGGACACAGCCGGGGACACACCGGGATACTGTGGGACACAGCCGTCGACACAGCGGGACTCAGCTGGGGACACAGCTAGACACAGCGATGACACAGCGGGGGACACAGCGGAACAGATCGGGGACCCAGCTGGACACAGCGGGGGACACAGCGGGGGACACAGCGGGGACACAGCGGGGACAAAGCGGGACACTGCGGGACACAGCGGCGACACTGGGACACATCGAATGACACAGCGGGGACACAGCTGGGACACAGCGGGACACAGCATGGTCACAGCGGGACACAGCTCGGGACACAGCGGGACATAGCAGTACACAGTGGGACAAAGCGTGGGACAGAGTGGGACACAGTGGGACACAGCGGGACACAACGGGACACAGCGGGACACAGGGGGACACAGCGGGATACATCGGGGACACAGCGGAGACACAGCGGGACACAGCGTGGGACACAGCGGGGCACAGCTGAACACAGCATTAGACACAGCGGTACACAGCGGGAGACACAGCGGGAAATAGTGGGGGACAGAGGGGGGGACACAGCCGGACACATCGGGGACACAGCTGGACACAGCGCGGTACAGAGCGGATCACAGCGGGGACACAGCGTGACACAGCGGGGGACACAGCGGGGACACAGCGAGGGACAGAACCTGGGACACAGCGGGACACAGCGGGGGACACAGCGGGACAGCGCGGACACAGAGGGACACAGCGGGGGACACAGTGGGACACAGCGCGGACACAAAGGGACACAGCGGGGGACACAGCGGGACAAAGCAGGACACAGCGAGGACACAGCGGGGACACAGTAGGTGACACAGCGGGACACAGCAGGACAAAGCAGGACACAGCGGGGGCCACAGCTGGACACAGTGGGGGCAAAGCGGGAGACACAGCGGGAAACATAGCGGGACACAGCGGGTCAAAGCTGGGGAAACAGCGGGACACAGTGGGACACAGCAGGACACAGCGGGGACGTAGCGGGGACACTCCGGGGGACAGCAGGGGACAGCGGGGACACAGCGGGACACAGGGGGACACAGCGGGGGACACAGCGGGACACAGCGGGACACCATGGGGGACACAGTGGGACACAGCGGGGCACACAGCGGGACACAGCGGGGAACACAGCGGGACATAGCGCGGACAAAGCGGAGACAGAGCCGGGACACAGCAGGATACAGCAGGGACAGAGCGGGGGACAAAGCGTGACACAGCGGGACACAGCAGGGATACAGCGGGACCCAGTGGGGGACTCAGCGGGGGACACAGCGAGGACACAGCGGGGATATAGCGGGAAACAGCGGGGCATACAGCAGGACAAAGCGGGGATACAGCGGGGTCACAGTGGGGGACACAGCGGGACACAGCGGGGACACAGTGGGAACACAGCTGGGACACAGCTGGACACAGTGGGGTACAATGGGGGACTCATAGGGGGACACAGCGGGACACAGCGGGAACACATCTTGGACACAGCAGGACACAGCGGGACACAGCGGGACACAGAGGGGGACACAGTGGGGGACAGCGTGGACACACAGGAGGACAATGGGGACAGAGCGGGACACAGCGGGGGACAACGGGGACAAAGAGGGACACAGCGTGACATAGCAGGACACAGCGGGACACAGCGGGACACCGCGAGGAACACAGCGGGAGACCCAGCAGGACACAGCATGACACAGCCGTGGACACAGTGGGACACAGGGAGGACACAGCTGGGACACAATGGGGACACAGCGGGGAAAAAGCAGGACACAGCGGGAAACAGTGGGGACACAGTGGGGACACAGTGGGACACAGAGGGGACACAGCGGGGGACACAGCGGGACACAGCGGGGACACAGCGGCGGACACAGCGTGGGACACAGTGGGGGACAAAGCGGGATACCACGGGACACAGCGGGATACAACGGGGGACAGAGCGGAACAGCAGGACACAGCGGGGACACAGCAGGTGACACAGCGGGACACAGCAGGACAAAGCGGGATACAGCAGGGGCCACAGCTGGAAACAGTGGGGGACAAAGCGGGAGACACAGCGTTAAACATAGCGGGAAACAGCGGGACAAAGCTGGGGACACAGCGGGACACAGCAGGACACAGCAGGTCACAGCGGGGACATAGCGGGGACACTCCGGGGGACAGTGGAGGACAGCGGGGACACAGCGGTACACAGGGGGACACAGCGGGACACAGGGGGACACAGCGGGGGACACAGCGGGACACAGCGGGACACCACGGGGGACACAGCGGGACACAGCGGGGCACACAGCGGGACACAGCAGGGAACACAGCGGGACATAGCGCGGACACAGCGGAGACAGAGCCGGGACACAAAAGGATACAGCGGGGACAGAGCGGGGGACAAAGCGTGACACAGCGGGACACAGCAGGGATACAGCGGGACACAGTGGGGGACACAGCGGGGGACACAGCGGGGACACAGCGGGGATATAGCGGGACACAGCGGGGCACACAGCAGGACAAAGCGGGGATACAGCGGGGTCACAGTGGGGGACACAGCGGGACACAGCGGGGACACAGCAGGGTCAAAGCGGGAACACACAGTGAGGACACAGCGGGACACAGGTGGGACACAGCGGAAACACAGCTGGGACACAGCTGGACACAGTGGGATACAATGGGGGAAACAGAGGGGGACACAGCGGGGACACAGCAGGGACACAGCGGGAACACAGCGGGACACAGCGGGACACAGCGGGACACAGCGGGAACACAGCTTGGACACAGCAGGACACAGCGGGACACAGCGGGACACAGCGGGGGGCACAGTGGGGGACAGCGTGGACAAACCGGAGGACAATGGGGACAGAGCGGGACAGAGCAGGGGACAACGGGGACAAAGAGGGAAACAGCGTGACATAGCAGGACTCAGCGGGCACACAGCGAGGACACAGCGGGACACAGCAGGACACAGCGGGACACGGCGAGGAACACAGCGGGAGACCCAGCAGGACACAGCATGACACAGCGGTGGACACAGTGGGACACAGGGAGGACACAGCGGGGACACAATGGGGACACAGCGGGGACAAAGCAGGACACAGCGGGAAACAGTGGGGTCACTGTGGGGACACAGCGGGACATAGGGGAGCACAGCTGCACACAGCGGGAGACACAGCGGGACACAGCAGGGGACACAGCAGGACCCAGAGGGGGAAACAGCGAGGACAAAGCGGGACACAGCGGTACACAGTGGCGACAAAGCGGGGACACAGTGGGACACAGCTGGTGACACAGCGGTGGACACAGCGGGACACAATGGGGGACACAGCGGGACACAGTGGGACACAGCAAGACACAGCAGGGACATAGCGGGGGACACGGAGAGGACACAGCGGGACCCAGCAGGGACACAGCGGGGGACACAGCGGGGGACAGCGGGGGAGACAGTTGGGGACAGAGTGGACACACCAGGGGACATTGGGGACACAGCGGGACACAGCGGGACACAACGGGAGACACAGCGAGGACACAGTGGGTAACACAGCGGGGGACACAGCGGGACACAGCGAGGACACTGCGGGACCCAGCAGGGACACAGTGGGGCACAGCAGGCGACACAGTGGGGGACACAGTGCGACACAGCAGAGACACAGCGGGACATAGCAGGGGACACAGCGGGGGATACAGCGGTGGACAAACCGGGACACTGCTGGGGACAAAGTGGGACAGAGCGGGGAAACAGCGGACACAGCGGGGGACAGAGCGGGGGACACACCGGGACACTGCTGGGGACAAAGCGGGAAACAGCGGGACACAGCATCGACACTGTGGGGACACAGCGGGACACAGCGGGGGACACAGCAGGGGACACAGCGGGACACAGCGGGGGACACAGTGGGACACAGCAGGACACAGCGGGACACAGCAGGGGACACAGCAGGACACAGCTGCGGACAAAGCGGGACACAGCAGTGACAAGGCGGGGGACACAGTGCGACACAGCAGGTAAAATGCAGGACACAGCAAGGGACACAGCGGGGGACACAGCGGGACACAGCGGGACATAGCGGGGAAACAGCGGGAGACACAGCGGGACACAGAGGGGACACAGCGGGGGACACAGTGGAACACAGCGGGGACACAGCAGGGGACACAGCGTGGGACAAAGTGGGGGACAAAGCGGGATACCACGGGACACAGCGGGATACAACAGGGGACAGAGCAGAACAGCGGGACACAGCGGGACACAGCGGGGACACAGTGAGGGACACAGCGAGGACACAGCGGGAAACAGCGGGATACAGTGGGGGACACACCGGGGGACAGCGGAGACACTCCGTGGGACTGCGACGACACAGCGGGACACAGCAGAGGACAGCGGGGACACAACAGTGGAAACAGCGAGGACACAGCGGGACACAGCAGGAAACAGCGGGACACAGCGGGGGATACAGCGGGCCACAGGGGAGACACACCGGGGGAAAGCGGGAACACAGTGGGAAACAGCGGTGACACAGCAGGGACAGAGCGGGACACAGCGGGGACACAGCGGGACACAACAGGGGACACAGCGAGGGACACAGCAGGACACAGCGGGGACACAGTGGGGGACACAGCGGGACACAGGGTGAAACAGCGGGAAACAGCGGGACACAGCGGGGGACACAGCGGGGGACAGCGGTGACACATCGGGGGACAGTGGGGACACAGCGGGACACAGCGTGGGACACAGCGGGACACAATGGGAGACACAGCAAGGACACAGTGGGTAACACAACGGGGGACACGGCGGGACACAGCAAGGACACTGCGTGACCCGGCAGGGACACAACGTGGCACAGCAGTCGACACCGCGGGGGACACATTGCGACACAGCGGAGACACAGCGGGACACAGCAGGGGACACAGCGGGGGACACAGCGGTGGACACACCGGGACACTGCTGGGGACAAAGCGGGACAGAGCGGGGACACAGCGGACACAGTGGGGGACACAGCTGGGGACACAGCGGGACAAAGCGGGACACAGCGGGGGACACAGCAGGGGACACAGCGGGACACAGCGGGGGACACAGTGGGACACAGTGGGGACACAGCGGGACACAGCGTGACACATTGGGGGACACAGCGGGACACAGCTGCGGACACAGCGGTGACAAGGCGGGGGACACAGTGCGACAAAGCGGGTACAATACAGGCCACAGCAAGGGACACAGCGGGGGACACAGCGGGACACAGCGGGACACAGCAGGGACACAGCGGGAGACACAGCGAGAGACAGAGGGGACACAGCGGGGGACACAGCGGGACACAGCGGGGACACAGCAGGGGACACAGCGTGGGACACAGTCGGGGACAAAGCGGGATACCACGGGACACAGCGGGATACAACGGGGGACAGAGCAGAACAGCGGGACACAGCGGGACACAGCGGGGACACAGTGGGGGACACAGCGAGAACACAGCGGGAAACAGCGGGACACACCGGGGAAAGCGGAGACACACCGTGGGACTGCGGGGACACAGCGGGACACAGCAGAGGACAGCGGGGACACATCAGTGGAAACAGCGAGGACACAGCGGGACACAGCAGGAAACAGCGGGACACAGCGGGGGATACAGCAGGGGACAGCGCGGAAACACCGGGGGAAAGCGGGTACACAGCGGGACACAGCGGTGACACAGCAGGGACAGAGCAGGACACAGCGAAACACAGCAGGGGACATAGAGGGGAACACAGCAGGACACAGCGGGGACACAGCGGGGGACACAGTGGGACACATTGGGGACACAGCGGGGGACATAGCGAGGGACACAGCTGGGGACAAATCGGGACACCACGGGCGACAGCGGGACACAACGGGGGACACAGCGGGACACAGGGAGGGACACAGCTGGGGACAAAGTGGGACAACACAGGACACAGTTGGACAAAACGGGGAAATCAGCGGGACACAGAAGGGGACACAGAGGGGACACAACGGGACACAGCCGGACATAGCGGGGGACACAGCGGGACACAGCATCGACACAGCAGGGACACAGCGGGTCACAGCGGGGCAGAGCGGGGGACACAGCGGGAGACAGAGGGGAAACTCCGTGGGAGAGAGGGGAACACAGCAGGACACAGCGGAGCACAGCGGGGACACAGCGGGGGACACAGCGAGGACACAGCGGGACACAGTGGGAACCAGCGGGACACAGCGCGACACAACGGTGGACACAGCGGGACACAGCGGGACACAGCAGGAACCAGAGGGACACAGAGGAACACAAAGGGGGAAACAGCGGGACACAGCGGGACACACCGGGGGACACAGCGAGGACACAGCGGGATACAGCAGGACACAGCGGGGGACACAGTTGGCGACACAGAGGGGACACAGCGGGTACACAGCGGGACACAGCGGAGACACAGCGGGACACAGCGGGGACACAGTGGGTAACAGCGAGACACAGAGGGGACACAGTGGGGACACAGCGGGGACACAGTGGGACACAGCGGGGACACAGTGGGACAAAGCGAGAGACACAGCGTGGGACACAGCGGGGACACAGAAGGGGACACAGCGGGTACACAGCGGGGCTACATCGGGACACAGCGGGACACAGCGGGGACAGAGCGAGACACTGTGTGACACATCGCAGACACAGCGGGACACAGCGGGACACAGCGGGACACAGTGGAGACACAGCGCGGACACAGCGGGGGACACAGCGGGGGACACAGCGAGGTCACAGCTGGAAACAGCGGAACAAAGAGGGACACAGCTTAGACACAGCGGGGACACAGCGGGGGACACAGCAGGACACAGCGGGACACAGGTGCAACACAGCGGCGATACAGCGGGACACAGCATTACACAGTGGGGACACAGCGGGGCACAGCAGGGACACAGCGGGACACAGCGGGGAACACAGCTGGACACAGCGGGACACAGCCGGGGACACAGCGGGACATAGCGGGGGACAGAGTGGGTGACACAGCGGGACACAGAGGGACACAGCGGGGGAGAGAGCGGGACACAACGGGGGACAGAGCGGGGAACACAGCAGGACACAGTGGGGACACAGCGGGACACAGCGGGGTACACAGTGGGACACAACAGGCACAGACGGGGACACAGTGGGATACAGCGGTGGACACAGTGGGGGAGAGAGCAAGGACACATCGGGACACAGCGGAACACAGCTGGGGACAAAGCGGGGGACAGCCGCGGACACAGCGAAGACACAGCGGGACACAGCGAGGACATAGAGGGGACTCAGCTCCGGACACAGCGGGGGACAAACCTGGACACCACAGGACACAGCAGGACACAGGGGGACACAGCAGTGACAATGCGGGGACACAGCGGGACAAAGCAGGGGACACAGCGGGACCCAGCGGGACACAGTGGGGGACACAGCGGGACACAGCGGGACACAGCGGGGAAACAGTGGGACACAGCGAGAGACACAGCGGGGACACAGCGGGGAGCACAGCGGTACAAAGTGGGGGACATAGCGGGGACACAGCTGGGAAACAGCGGGACACAGCGGGGTCACAGCGGGACACAGCGGGGGACACAGCGGGGCATAGCAGGACACAGCAGGACAAAGCGTGGGACACAGTGGGACACAGTGGGACACAGCGGGACACAGCGGGACACAGCGGGGGACACAGGGGTGGACACACCGGGACACTGCGGGGGACAAAGCGGGACAGAGCGGGGACACAGCGGACACAGCAGGGGACACAGCGGGGGACACAGCGGAACAAAGCGAGACACAGCGGGACACAGCATCGACACAGTGGGGACACAGCGGGACACAGCGGTACATAGCGGGGTACACAGTGGGACACAGCGGGGACACAGCGGGACACAGCGGGACACAGCGGGGGACACAGCGGGACACAGCTGCGGACACAGCGGGACACAGCGGTGAGAAGGCGGGGGACACAGTGCATCACAGTGGGTACAATGCAGGACACAGCAGGGGACACAGCGGGGGATAGCGGCGACACAGCGGGACACAGCGGGGAACACAGCTGGACACAGTGGGACACAGCGGGGGACACAGCGGGACATAGCGGGGGACAGAGTGGCTGACACAGCGGACACAGAGGGACATAGCGGGCGAGAGAGTGGGACACAGCGGGAGACAGAGGGGGGACACAGCTCGACACAGCGGGGACACAGCGGGACACAGCAGGGTACACAGCGGGACACAACGAGCACAGACGTGGACACAGCGGGACACAGCGGAACAGAGCTGGGGACAAAGCGGGGGACAGCCGCGGACACAACGAAGACACAGCGTGACACAGCGAGGACACAGAGGGGACTCAGCGGGGGACACAGCGGGGGACAAAGCTGGACACCACGGGACACAGCGGGACAAAGCGTGGGACACAGTGGGACACAGCGGGACACAGAGGGACACAGCGGCGATACAGCGGGACATAGCGGTGTACACAGCTGGGGACACAACGGGACACAGAGTGCGACACAGCGGGACATAGCGGGACAGAACGGGACACAGAGTGGGACACAGCAGGACACAGCGGGACACAGCGGGACACAGCAGGGACACAGCGAAGACACAGCGGGACACAGCGTGGACACAGAGGGGACTCAGCGGGGGACACAGCGGGGGACAAACCTGGACACCCCGGGACACAGCGGGACACAGCGGAACACAGTGAGGACACTGCGGGGACACAGCGGGACACAACGAGGGACACAGCGGGGCACAGCGGGACTCATCGGTGAACACAAGGCAACACAGAGGGGGGAAACAGCGGGAGACACAGCGGGGACACAGCGGGGGACACAGAAGGGGACACAGCGGGGACACAGCGGGGCTACATCGGGACACAGCGGGGACACAGTGGGACACAGCGGGGACACAGCGGGACACTGTGTGACACATCGGGGACACAGTGGGACACAGCGGGACACAGCGGAGACACAGCGGGCACACAGCTGGGGACACAGCGGGGGACACAGCGAGGTCACAGCTGGAAACAGCGGAACACAGCGGAGACACATAGGAGACACAGCGGGAGACAAAGCAGGACACAGAGGGACACAGGTGCAACACAGCGGCGATACAGCGGGACACAGCATTACACAGCGAGGACACAGCGGGGGACAGCAGGGACACAGCGGGACACAGCGGGGAACACAGCTGGACACAGCGGGACACAGCGGGGGACACAGCGGGACATAGCGGGGGACAGAGTGGGTGACACAGCGGGACACAGAGCAACACGTTGGGGGAGAGAGCGGGACACAGCGGGGGACAGAGCGGGGGACACAGAGGGACACAGCGGGGACACAGCGGGACACAGCGGGGTACACAGCGGGACACAATGAGCACAGACGGGGACAGAGCGGGACCCAGCGGGGGACACAGCGGGGGACAGAGCGAGGACACAGCGGGACACAGTTGGACACAGCTGGGGACAAAGCGGGGGACAGCCGCGGACACAGCGAAAACACAGCGGGACACAGCGAGGACACAGAGGGGACTCAGCGGGGGACACAACGGGGGACAAATCTGGACACCAGGCGACACAGCGGGACACAGGGGGACACAGCAGTGACAATGTGGGGACACAGCGGGACAAAGCAGGGGACACAGCGGGACCCAGCGGGACAGAGCGGGGGACACAGCGGGGTCACAGCGGGACACAGCGGTACACATCGGGGAAACAGTGGGACACAGCGAGAGACACAGCGGGGACACAGCGGGGAGCACAGCGAGACACAGCGGGGGACTTAGTGGGGACACAGCTGGGACACAGCGGTACACAGCGGGGTCACCGCGGGACACAGCGCGGGACACAGCGGGACATAGCAGGACACAGTGGGACAAAGCGTGGGACACAGTGGGACACAGGGACACAGCGGGACACAGCGGCGATACAGCGGGACATAGCGGTGTACACAGCTGGGAACACAACCGGACACAGAGTGGGACACAGCGGGACACAGCGGGACAAAACGGGACACAGAGTGGGACACAGCGGGACACAGCGGGACACAGTGGGTACACAGCGAGGGACACAGCGAGGATACAGCTGGAAACAGCGGAACACAGCGGGACACAGCGGAGACACAGCGGGGACACAACGGGGGACACAGTGGGGACACAGTGAGGACACAGCGGGACATAGCGGGACACAGCGGGGTACACAGCGCTACACAGCGTCGAACAAAGCGAGGACACAGCGAGACACAGCGGAAAACAGCAAGGACACAGTGGGACACCGAGAGGACACAGCGGGGTACACAGCGTGACACAGCAGGGGAAACAGCGAGGACACAGTGGGACACAGATGGGATACAGCGGCGACACAGCGAGACACAGCATTACACAGCGGGGACACAGCGGGAGACAGCGGGGACACAGCGGGACACAGCGGGGAACACAGCGGGACACAGTGGGACACAGCGGGGGACACAGTGGGACATAGCGGGGGACAGAGTGGGTGACACAGCGGAACACAGAGGGACACAGCGGGGGAGAGAGGGGGACAGAGCGGGGGACAGAGCGGGGGACACAGCGGGACACAGCGGGGACACAGCGGGACACAGCGGGGTACACAAGGGGAAACAACGAGCACAGACGGGGACACAGCGGGACATAGCGGGGGACACAGCGGGGGACAGCGAGGACACAGCGGGACACAGCGGGACACAGCTGGGGACAAAGCGGGGGACAGCCGCGGACACAGCGAAGACATAGCGGGACACAGCGGGGACACAGTGGGGGACAGCGGGAACACAACGGGACACAGCGGGACACATCGGGGACACAGCAGGGGATTCAGTGGGGAACACAGCGGGACACAGAGGGGACACAGTTGGACAGAGCGGGATACACAGCTGTACACATCGGGGAAACAGCGGGTACAATCCAGGGGACAGCGGGAACACAGCAGGACACAGCGAGAGACAGCAGGGATACAGCGGGTCACAGCAGTACACAGCGGGACACAGCGGGGGACAGCGGGGACACAGTGGGACACAGCGGGGGACACAGCGGGGACACAGCGGGACAGAGCGGGGGACAGAGCGGGACACAGCATAGGACACAGTGGGACACAGCAGGACACAGCGGGGACACAGGGGGACACAGTGGGGACACTCAGGGGGACAGCGGGGACACAGCGGGACACAGCTAGGGACAGCGAGTACATAGCAGGACACAGCTTGACACAGGCGGATACAGCAGGGATACAGTGAGGGACAGCGAGGACACCGCGGGACCCAGCGGAGACACAAAGTTGAACACAGGGGACACAGCGGGGCGAAACTGGACACAGCGGTGACAGAGCGGGGACACAGCGGGTGACACAGCGGGACACAGCGGGGGACACATCTGGACACAGAGGCGGACACAGCGAGGAACACAGCGGGCGACACAGCGTGGGACACAGCGGGACAAAGCGGTACACAGCGGGACACAGCAGGACAAAGCGGGGACACAGCGGGGGACACAGCAGGACACAGCGGGGAAAGAGCGGGACACAGCGGGACACAGCGAGACACACCGGGTCACAGCAGCGGAAACAGCGAGGACAGAGCGGGACACAGCATGAAACAGTGGGACAGAGCGGGGGACACATTGGGACACAGCGAGACACAGCAGGACACAGCTGGAGACACTGCAGGACACTGCGGGGGACAAAGCAAGACACAGCGGGGGACACAGCGAGGACACAGCGGGTCCCAGCGGGACACATGGGGGACACAGCGGGGACACAGCGGGGGACACAGCGGGACACAGCGGGGACACAGCAGGTACACAGCGGGGACACAGCTGGACACAGGCGGATTCACAACGGGCCACAGCGTGGACACAGCGAGGACACAGCGGGACACAGCGGGGGACAGAGTGAGGACACAGCGGGACACAGCGGGTACAGAGCGACGACACAACAGGACACAGCAGGGACAGAGAGGGGGACAGAACAAGAGATAGCGGGACACAGCAGGGACACAGCAGGACACAGCGGGGGACACAGCCTGGGACACAGCGGGACACAACGGGGGATACAGCGGGACAAAGCGGGACACAGCGGGGACACAGCAGGGGACACAGTGGGAACACAGCGAGACACAACGGGGGACACAGCGAGGACACAGCGGGACACAGCGGGGACACAACGGGGACTCAGCGGGGGACACAGTGGGGGACAAACCGGGACACCAAGGGAAACAGCGGGACACACCGGGACACAGCAGGGACACAGGGGGGACAAAGTGGGGGACACAGCGGGACACAGCAGGGGACACAGCGAGGACACAGCGGGAAACAGCGGGACACATCTGGGACACAGAGGGGACACAGACCGGTGCACAGCGGGACACAGCGGGGGACACAGCAGAACACGTCGGGGACACAGCGCGGACTCAGCGGGGGACACAATGGGGGACAAACCGGGACACCACGGGAAACAGCGGGACACACCGGGACACAGCGGGGACACAGCGGGGACACAGCGAGTCACAGCAGGGAAAAAGGGGGGGCACAGCGGGGGAATCAGTGGGGAACACAGCGTGACACAGCGAGGACACAGTTGGACACAGCAAGATACACAGCAGGACAGATCGGGGACACAGCGGGGACACAGCGGGACAAAGCAAGACACAGAGGGACACAGGGGGACACAGCGGGGACACAGCATTGGACACATCGTTACACAGCGAGACACAGCGGGACACAGCTGGGGACACAGCGGGACACAGCGGAGTACACAGCGGGACACAGCGGGACACAGAAGGACACAGTGGGGACACAGCGGGGACACAGCAGGATACAGCTGGGACACAACAGGCACAGCGGGGACACAGCGGGGCACAAAGCGGCGGACACAGCGGGGGACACAGCGGGACACAGCGGGAGACACAGCGGGACACAACGGGGGACACAGCGGGCCACAGCGGGCCACAGCGTGACACAGCGGGGACACAGCGGGGGACAAAGCGGAGACACAGTGGGACACAGCCGGGACACAGCCGGCACACAGCGGGACACAGCAGGACACAGCGGGAAGAGCAGGACACAGTGGGCACACAGCGTGGACACAGCAGGTGACACAGTGGGACACAGCTGGACACAGCGGGGCACAGCTTGGGACACAGCGGGACACAGCGGGACACAGCGGGGACACAGCGGGGACACAGCGGGCAACACAGCGGGACACATAAGGGACACAGCGGGACACAACGGGGACACAGCGAGACACAGGGGGACACAGCGGGGACTCAGCGGGGGACACAGTGGGGGACAAACCGGGACACCAAGGGAAACAGCGGGACACACAGGGACACAGCGGGGACACAGCGGGGACAAAGTAGGGGACACAGCGGGACACAGCGGGGGACACAGTGAGGACACAGCGGGACACAGCGGGACACATCTGGGACACAGCGGGGACACAGACCGGTACACAGCGGGACACAGCGGGGGACACAGCGGTACACGTCGGGGACACAGCAGGGACTCAGCGGGGGACACAATGGGGGACAAACCGGGACACCACGGGAAACAGCGGGACACAGCAGGGACACAGCAGGGACACAGCGAGACACAGCGGGGACACAGCGGGGGACACAGCGGGGGAATCAGTGGGGAACACAGCGGGACACAGCGGGGGACATAGAAGGGGACACAGCGGGTACACAGTGGGGCTACATCAAGACACAGCGGGGACACAGTGGGACACAGCGGGGACACAGCGGGACACGGTGTGACACATCGGGGACACAGCGGGACACAGGGGAGACACAGCGGGGACACAACGGGGGACACAGCGGGGGACACAGCGGGGGACACAGCGAGGACACAGCGGGACACAGATGGAGACAGCGGGGGACAGAGCGCTACACAGTGGCGAACACAGCAGAACACAGCGAGGACACAGTGCGACACCGAGGGGACTCAGCAGGGGACACAGTGGGACACAGGGAGGGACACAGCGGGGACACAGCGGGGGACACAGCGGGACACAGCAGGGACACAACAGAGACACAGCCGGGGACACAGCGGGGGACACAGCAGGACACAGCGGGACACAGGTGAGACACAGTGGCGACACATCGGGACACAGCATTACACAGGGGGGACACAGCGAGGGATAGCGGCGACACAGCGGGACACAGCGGGGAACACATCTGGACACAGTGGGACACAGCGCGGGACACAGGGGGACATAGCGGGGGAAAGAGTGGGTGACACAACGGACACTGAGGGACACAGCGGGGGAGAGAGCGGGACACAGCGGGAGGCAGAGGGGGGGACACAGCGCGACACAGCGGAAACACAGCGGGACACAGCGGGGTACACAGCGGGACACAATGAGCACAGACGGGGACACAGCAGGACACAGCAGAACACAGCTGGGGACAAAGCGGGGGACAGCCGCGGACACAGCAAAGACACAGCGGGACACAGCGAGGACACAGAAGGGACTCAGCGGGGGACACAGCGGGGGACAAAGCTGGACACCACGGGACACAGCGGGACACAGGGGGACACAGCAGTGACAATGCGGGGACACAGCCGGACAAAGCAGGGGACACAGCGGGACCCAGCGGGACCCAGCGGGGGACACAGCGGGGTCACAGCGGGACACAGCGGGACACAGCGGGGAAACAGTGGGACACAGCGAGAGACACAGCGGGGACATAGCGGGGAGCACAGCGAGACACAGCGGGGGACATAGCGGGACATAGCAGGACACAGCGGGACAAAGCATGGGACACAGTGGGACACAGCGGGACACAGCGGGACACAGTGGCGATACAGCGGGACATAGCGGTGTACACAGCTGGGGACACAACGGGACACAGAGTAGGACACAGCGGGACACAGCGGGACACAACGGGACACACATTGGGACACAGCGGGACACAGCGGGACACCGCGGGACACAGCGGGGACACAGCCGGGACACAGCGGGACACAGCGGGACACAGCAGGGACACAGTGGGACACAGCGGGAGACACAGCGGGGGACAGAGTGGGACACATCGGGGGACACAGTGAGGACCCAGCGGGACACAGCGGGGACACAGCGGGGACTCAGCGGGGGACATAGCGGGGGACAAAGCCGGACACCACCGGACACAGCGGAACACAGTGGGGACACTGCGGGGACACAGCGGGACACAGTGGGACACAGCGGGGACACAGTGGGACAAAGCGAGAGACACAGCGTGGGACACAGCGGGGACACAGCGGGGGACACAGAAGGGGACACAGCGGGGACACAGCGGGGCTACATCGGGACACAGCGGGGACACAGTGGGACTCAGCGGGGACACAGCGGGACACTGTGTGACACATCGGGGACACAGTGGGACACAGCGGGACACAGTGGAGACACAGCGGGCACACAGCTGGGGACACAGCGGGGGACACAGCGAGGTCACAGCTGGAAACAGCAGAACACAGCGGGACACAGCAGAGACACATCGGGGACACAGCGGGGGACACAGCAGGACACAGCGGGACACAGGTGCAACACAGCGGCGATACAGCGGGACACAGCATTACACAGCGGGGACACAGCGGGGGACAGCAGGGACACAGCGGGACACAGCGGGACACAGCGGGGGACACAGCGGGACACAGCAGGGACACAGCGGAGACACAGCCGGGAACACAGCCGGGGAAACAGCAGGACACAGCGGGACACAGGTGGGACACAGCGGGACACAGCATTACACAGCGGGGACACAGCGGGGGATATCGGCGACACAGAGGGACACAGCGGGGAACACAGCTGGACACAGTGGGACACAGCGGGGGACACAGCGGGACATAGCGGGGGACACAGTGGGTGACACAGCGGACACAGAGGGACACAGCAGGGGAGAGAGCGGGACACAGCGGGGGACAGAGCGGGGGACACAGCGCGACACAGCGGGGACACAGCGGGACACAGCGTGTTATACAGCGGGACACAACGAGCACAGACGGGGACACAGCGGGACACAGCTTGGGACACAGAGGTGGAAAGAGCGAGGGCACAGCGGGACACAGCGGGACTCATCGGTGAATACAACGGAACACAGAGGGGGGACACAGCAGGGACACAGCGATCACACAGCGGGATACAGCGGGACACAGCGGGGGACACAGTTGAGGACACAGCGGGACACAGCGGGACCCAGAGGGGACAAAGTGGGAGATACCGGGGCGGACAGAGCGGGACACAGCGCGGGACACAGGGAGGACCCAGCGGGACACAGCGGGGACACAGTGGGGACTCAGCGGGGGACATAGCGGGGGACAAAGCATGACACCACCGGACACAGCGGAACACAGCGGAACACAGAGGGACTCATCGGTGAACACAACGGAACACAGAGGGGGACACAGCAGGGGACACAGCGGGACACAGCCGGGACTAAGCTGCACACAGAGGGGTATACAGCGTGACAGAGCGGGGACACAGCGGGGACACAGCAGGACACTGTGTGACAGATCGGGGACACAGCAGGACAGAGCGGGACACAGCGGAGACACAGCGGGGACACAGCGGGGGACACAGCGAGGACACAGCTGGAAACAGCGGAACACAGCGGGACACAGCGGAGACACAGCGGGGACACAACGGGGGAAACAGCGGGGGACAGAGCGAGGACACAGCGGGACACAGCGGGAGACAGTGGAGCACTGCGGGACACAGCGGGGACACAACGAGGGGCACAGCGGGGGACACAGCGAGGACACAGTGGGACACAGCGGGAGACAGCGGGGGACACAGCCCTACACAGCGGCGAACACAGCGAGGACAAAGTGGGACACAGCAGAACACAGCGAGGACACAGTGGGACACCGAGGGGACACAGCGGGGGACACAACGAGGACAAAGCGGGACACAGAAGGAGACAGCAGCGGACACAGCGGGACACAGCGGGACATAGCGGGGACACACCGGGACACAGCGGGACACAGCGGGTACACAGTTGGACACAGTAGGACACAGCGGGGACACAGCGGAGACACAGTCGAGGACACAGCGGGGGACACAGCAGGACACAGTGGGTCACAGGTGGGACACAGCGGCGAAACAGCGGAACACAGCATTACACAGCGGAGACACAGCGGGGGATAGCGGCAACACAGCGGGACACAGCGGGGAACACAGCTGGACACAGTGGGACACAGCGGGGGACAAAGAAGGACATAGGGGGGGACAGAGTGGGTGACACAGCGGACACAGAGGGACATAGCGGGGGAGAGAGCGGGACAGAGCGGGGGACAGAGCGGGGGACACAGCGCGACACAGTGGGGACACAGCGGGACACAGCGGGGTACACAGCGGGACACAAGGAGCACAGACGTGGACACAGCGGGACACAGCGTGGGACACAGCGGTGGACAGAACGAGGACACAGCGGGACACAGCGGGGGACACAGCGGGACATAGCAGGACACAGCCGGACAAAGCGTGGGACACAGTGGGACACAGCGGGACACAGAGGGACACATCGGCGATACAGCGGGACACAGCATTACACAGTGGGGACACAGCAGGGGACAGCAGGGACACAGCGGGACACAGTGGGGAACACAGCTGGACAAAGCAGGACACAGCGGGGGACACACTGGGACACAGCGGGGGACACAGCGAGGAAAAAGCTGGAAACAGCGGAACACAGCGGGACTCAGCGAAGACATAGCGGGGACACACCGGGGGACACAGCAGGACACAGCGGGACACAGGTGCAACACAGCGGCGATACAGCGGGACACAGCATTACACAGTGGGGACACAGCGGGGCACAGCAGGGACACAGCGGGACACAGCGGGGAACACAGCTGGACACAGCGGGACACAGCAGGGGACACAGCGGGAAATAGCGGGGGACAGAGTGGGTGACACAGCGGGACACAGAGGGACACAGAGGGGGACACAGCGGGACACAGTGGGGAAACAGTGGGACACAGCGAGAGACACAGCGGGGACACAGCGGGGAGCACAGCGGGACACAGGGGGGCACATAGCGGGGACACAGCTGGGACACAGCGGTACACAGCGGGGTCACAGCGGGACACAGCGGGGGACACAGCAGGACATAGCAGGACACAGCGGGACAAAGCGTGGGACCCAGGGAGACACAGCGGGACACAGCGGGGATACAGCGGGACATAGCGGTGTACACAGCTGGGGACACAACGGGACACAGAGTGGGACACAGCAGGACACAGCGGGACACAGCGGGACACAGCAGAACACAGCTAGGACACAGTGGGACACCGAGGGGACACAGCGGGGTACACAGCGGGATACAGCGGGGGAAACAGCGAGGACACAGCGGGACACAGCGGGACACAGGGGGTACACAGCGGGACACAGCGGGACACAGCGGGGTCACAGCGGGACACAGCGGGGACACAGCTGGACACAGCGGGGACACAGCAGGGACACAGCGGGACACAGCGGGACACAGCGGGGACACAGTGGGACACAGCTAGAGACACAGCGGGGACAAAGGGTGGGACACAGCGGGACACTGCGGGGACACAGCGGGACACAGCGGTGTACACAGCTGCTGACACAACGGGACACAGAGTGGGACACAGCGGGACACAGCGGGACCCAGTGGGGACAAAGTGGGAGACACAGCGGGGGACAGAGCGGGACACAGCGCGGGACACATTGAGGACCCAGTGGGACACAGCGGGGACTCAGCGGGGGACATAGCGGGGGACAAAGCATGACAACACCGGACACAGCGGAACACAGCGGAACACAGTGGGTACACTGCGGGTACACAGCGGGACACAGCGGGTGACACAGCGTGACTCATCGGTGAACACAACGCAACACAGAGGGGGACACAGCGGGGGACACAGCGGGACACAGCGGGGACTCAGCTGCACACAGCGGGTTATACAGCGTGATAGAGCGGGGAAACAGCGGGGACACAGCGGGACACTGTGTGACAGATCGGGGACACAGGAGGACAGAGCGGGACACAGCGGAGAGACAGCATGGACACAGCGGGGGACACAGCGGGGGACACAGCGAAGACACAGCTGGAAACAGCGGAACACAGCGGGACACAGCGGAGACACAGCGGGGACACAACCGGGACACAGCGGGGGACACAGCGAGGACACAGCGGGACAAAGCGCGAGACAGCGGAACACAGCGGGACTCAGCGGGGACACAGCGGGGACACAGCGGGGACACAGCGGGACACAGTGGTACACAGCCGTGACACAGCGGGGCACAGCGAGAGACACAGCGTGGGACACAGCGGGGTCACAGCGGGGGACACAGAAGGGGACACAGCGGGTACACAGCGGGGCTACATCGGGACACAGCGGGGACACAGTGGGACACAGCAGGGACACAGCGGGACACAGCGGGACACAGCGGGACACAGCGGGACACAGCGGGGACACAGTTGGACACAGCGAGAGACACAGTGGGGACAAAGCGGGACACAGAGGGGGACATAGCAGGGACACAGCTGGGACACAGCGGGACACAGCGGGGTCACAGCGGGACACAGCGGGGGACACAGCGGGATATAGCACGACACAGGGGGACAAAGCGTGAGACACAGTAGGACACTGCGGGGACACAGCACGACGCAGCGGTGTACACAGCTGGGGACACAACGGGACACAGAGTGGGACACAGCGTGACACAGCGGGACACAGTGGGCACAAAGTGGGAGATACAGCGGGGGACAGAGCGGGACACAGCGCGGGACACAGGGAGGACCCAGCGGGACACGGCGGGGACACAGCGGGGACTCAGCGGGGAACATAGCGGGGGACAAAGCATGACACCACCGGACACAGCGGAACACAGCGGAACACAGTGGGTACACTGCGGGGACACAGCGGGACACAGTGGGGGACACAGCGAGACACAGCGGGACTCATCAGTGAACACAACGGAACACAGAGGGGGACACAGCGGAGGACACAGCGGGACACAGCGGGGACTCAGCTGGACACAGCGGGGTATACAGCGTGACAGAGCGGGGACACAGCGGGGGACACAGCGGGACACTGTGTGACACATCGGGGACACAGCAGGACAGAGCGGGACACAGCGGAGACACAGCGGGGACACAGCGGGACACAGCGGAGACACAGCGGGGACAGAGTGGGTAACTGCGAGACACAGCGGGTACACAGCGGGGACACAGAGGGACACAGTGGGACACAGACGTGACACAGCCGGACACAGCGAGAGACACAGCGAGGGACACAGCGGGGTCACAGCGGGGGACACAGAAGGAGACACAGCGTGTACACAGCGGGGCTACATCGGGACACAGCGGGGACACAGTGGGACACAGCGGGGACACAGCGGGACACAGTGGGGACACAGCGGGGGACACAGCGAGGACACAGCGGGACAAAGCAGAGGACAGCGGGGACACATCGGTGTAAACAGCGAGGACACAGCGGGACACAGCAGGAAACAGTGGGACACAGGGGGATACACAGCGGGGGACAGCGGGGACACACCGGGGGAAAGCGGGAACACAGCGGTGATAAAGCGGGGACAGAGAGGGACACAGCAGGGACACAGCGGAACACAGCGGGGGACACAGCGGGGGACACAGCCAGGGACAGAGTGGGACACAGCGGGGGACACAGCGAGGGACATAGCTGGGGACAAAGCGGGACACAACGGGACACAATGGGGGACACAGCGGGACACAGTGAGTGATACAGCTGGGGACAAAGCGGGACACCACGGGACACAGAGGGACACAACGGCGAAATCAGCGGGACACAGCAGGGGACACAGAGGGGACACAGCGGGACACAGGCGGACACAGCGGGGGACACAGGGGGACACAGCGTCGACACAGCGGGGACACAGCGGGTCACAGCGGGGACAGAGCAGGGGACACAGCAGGACACAGCAGGGAAACTCTGTGGGACAGCGGGAACAAAGCGGGACACAGCGGAGGACAGCGGGGACACAGCGGGGGACACAGCGAGGACACAGCGGGACACAGCCGGAACCAGCGGGACACAGGGCGACACAATGGTGGACACAGCGGGACACAGCGGGACAAAGCGGGAAACAGCGGGACACAGAGGGACACAAATGGGGACACAGCGGGACACAGCGGGACACACCGGGGTACAGCGTGGGAAACAGCAGGGGAAACAGCGGGACACAGTGGGGACAAAGCGGGACAAAGTGGGGGACACAGCGGGATGCAGTGGGGGACAAAGCGGGCGACAGAGCGGGGACCCAGAGGGACACAGTGGGGGACAAAGCGGGACACCATGGGACACAGTGGGGGACACAGCATGGGTCAAAGCGGGACACATCGGGGGACACAGCAGGACACAGGAGGGTACACAGCGGGGACAGAGCGGGACACAGTGTGACACAGCGGGATACAGCGGGACACAGCGGGAACCAGTGGGACACAGCGTGACACAGGGCGGGACACAGCGGGACACAGTGGGACACAGTGGGGACACAGCGGGGGACACAGCGAGGACACAGCGGGACACATCGGGGACACAGCGGGACAAGCGTGGACACAGCAGGGAAACAGCAGGACACAGCGGGGGACACAGCGGGTCACAGCGGGATACAGCAGGACACAGCAGGGACACAGAGGGAGACACAGCGGGACACAGAGGGGACACAGCAGGGGACACAGTGGGGGACAAAGCGGGATACCACGGGACACAGCGGGATACAACGGGGGACACAGCGGGACACAGTGGGGACACAGCGGGGGACACAGCGAGGACACAGCGGGAAACAGCGGGACACAGGGGGACACATCGGGGGACAGCGGAGACACTCCGTGGGACAGCGGGGACACAGCGGGACAAAGCAGAGGACAGCGGGGACACATCGGTGTAAACAGCGAGGACACAGTGGGACACAGCAGGAAACAGTGGGACACAGGGGGATACACAGCGGGGGACAGCGGGGACACACCGGGGGAACGCGGGAACACAGCGGGACACAGCGGTGACAAAGCGGGGACAGAACGGGATACAGCGGGGACAGAGCGGAACACAGCAGGGGACACAGCGGGGGACACAGCAGGACACCGCGGGGACACAGCCGGGGACAGAGTGGGACACAGCGGGGACACAGCGGGGGACACAGCGAGGGACACAGCTGGGGACAAAGCGGGACACCACGGGACACAATGGGGGACACAGCGGGACACAGTGAGGGATACAGCTGGGGACAAAGCGGGAGACAACGGCGAAATCAGCGGGACACAGCGGGGGACACAGAGGGGACACAGCCGGACACAGGAGGACACAGCGGGGGACAGAGGGGGACACAGCGTCGACACAGCGGGGACACAGCGGGTCACAGTGGGGACAGAGCAGGGGACAGAGCGGGACACAGCGGGGAAACTCTGTGGGACAGCGGGAACAAAGCGGGACACAGCGGAGGACAGCGGGGACACAGCGGGGGACACAGGGAGGACACAGCGGGACACAGCAGGAACCAGCGGGACACAGAGAGACACAAACGGGGCCACAGTGGGACACAGCAGGACACACCGGGTACAGCGGGGGACACAGCGGGGGACAAAGTGGGGACAAAGAGGGAAAAAGTGGGGGACACAGCGGGACGCAGTGGGGGACAGAGCTTGCGACAGAGCGGAGGACAGAGTGGGACACAGAGGTGGACACAGCGGGGGACACAGTGGGACACAGCGGGGACAGAGCAGGACCCAGCGGGGGACACAGCGGGAACCAGAGGGGGACACAGCGGGGGACACAGCGGCGACACAGCTGGACACAGCGGGGGACACAGCAGGGAACACAGCCGGGACATAGCGCGGACACAATGGGATACAGCAGGATACAGCGGGACACAGCGGGGGACAGCGGTACACAACGGGACACAGCGGGATACAGCGGGGAACACAGCTGGGGCCAGCTGGGAAACACCGGAGGAAAG
Source organism: Dipodomys merriami (assembly GCF_024711535.1). Classification (NCBI taxonomy): domain Eukaryota; kingdom Metazoa; phylum Chordata; class Mammalia; order Rodentia; family Heteromyidae; genus Dipodomys; species Dipodomys merriami. Next base: position 206,675 of record NW_027206437.1, on the reverse strand, counting down.
CGGGGACACAGCGGGACACAGTGGGTACACAGCAGGGACACAGCAGAACACAGCGGGACACACGGGAAACACCGGGACACAGCGTGGGACACAGTGGGGGACAGCGGGGACACAGCGAGGGACAGACGGGACACACCGGGACACAGCTAGGGACAGCGGGAACACAGCGGGGACACAGCAGGGACACATCGGGACACAGCGGGGACACAGCGGGGACACTGCGGGACACAGTGGGGACACAGGGGGACACAGGGGGGACACAGCGGGGTCACAGCGGGACACAGCGGGGGACACAGCGGGACACAGTGGTACACAGCCGTGACACAGCGGGGTACAGCGAGAGACACAGCGTGGGACACAGCGGGGTCACAGCGGGGGACACAGAAGGGGACACAGCGGGTACACAGCGGGGCTACATCGGGACACAGCGGGGACACAGTGGGACACAGCAGGGACACTGCGGGACACAGCGGGACACAGCGGGGACACAGCGGGGACTCAGCGGCGGATAGAGGGGACACTGCGGGACACATAGTGGGGACACTGCGGGGACACAGCGGGGGAAACAGCAAGGACACAAAGGGACACAGCGGGACACATTGGGGCCACAGCTGGGACACAGCGGGACACAGCGGGACATAGCAGGGACACAGTGGGGATACAGCGGGACACAGCGGGTGACACAGCGGGGACAAAGCAGAACACAGCGAGTACAAAGCGGGACACAGCGGGACCCCAGCGGGGGACAAAGTGGGGGACACAGCAGGACACAGCGGGGGACACAGCGAGTACAGAGCAGGACACAGCGGGACAGAGCGGTACACAATGGTGACAAAGTGGGGACACAGTACAACACAGCGGGACACAGCGGGACACAGCGGGGACACAGAGGGGAACAGTGAGGACACAGCTGGCTACAGAGCAGGACACAGCGGGGGACACAGCGGGACACACTGGGGACACAGCGGGACACAGCAGGGGACAGAGTGGGACACAGCGGGGGACATAGCGAGGACACAGCGAGACACAGCGGGATACAGCGAGGACACAGCGGGGGACACAGCGGGAGACAGATCGGGACACAGCGGGGGACACACTAGGACACAGCAGGACACAGCGGGGACACAGCGAGACACAGGGCAGACACAGCGTGGGACAGAAGGGACACAGAGGGACATAGTGGGAACACAGCAGGAACACAGCGGGGGAAACAGCGGGGGACACAGCTGGACGCAGCGGGGTCCCAGATGGACACAGCAGTGGACAGAGCGGGGACACAGCAGGACACAACAGGGGACAGAGCAAGGACTTTGCGGGACAAAGTGGGGACACAGTGGGGACTCAGCGGGGGACAGCGGGGACACAGCTGCACACAAAGCAGGGACAATGCGGGGACACAGCCGGGGAAACAGCAAGGACACAGTGGGACACAACGGGGACACAACGGGGGACACAGCGGGACACAGCGGGGACACAGTGGGGGACAGACAGGACACACCGGGACACAGCGAGGGACAGCGGGAACACAGCAGGGACACAGCGGGGACACTTCGGGACACGGCGGGACAAAACGAGGGACACAGCGGGAGACAGCAGGGACACAGCGAGACACAACGTGACACAGCGGGGTCACAACAGGACACAGCGTGGGACACAGCGGGACCCAGCGGGGACACAGCGTGGACACAACGGGGGACACAGCGGGACACAGCGTGGGACACAGGGGTACACAGCGGGGACACAGTGTGGACACAACGGGGGACACAGCGGGACACAGCGTGGGACACAGCGGGACAGAGTGGGACACAGCGTGACAAAGCGGGACACAACCGGGACAAAGCAGGAGACACAGCGGGACACAGCGGGGCCACAGCCGGACACAGCGGGACACAGCGGGACACAGCAGGACACAGTGGGAGACACAGCGGGGAGTTAGCGGGGGACACAGCGGGAGACAATGCGGGACTCCACGAGTCACAATGGGACACAGCGGGAAACAGCACGGACACAGCAACACACAGCGGGACACAGCGGGGGACACAGCGGGACACAGCGGGACACAATGGGACACAGCGGGACACAGCGGGGGACACAGCGGGACACAGTGGGGACACAGGGGGACACAGTGGGACACAGCGGGACACAGCGGGACACAATGTTGACAAAGTGGGGACACAGTAAAACACAGCGGAACACAGCGGGACACAGCGGGGATACAGCGGGACACAGCGGGGGACACAGCGAGACACAGCTGGGGACACAGCGGAGGACACAGCGGGACACAGCGGGACACAATGGTGACAAAGTGGGGACACAGTAAAACACAGCGGGACACAGCGGGACACAGCGGGGACACAGAGGGGAACAGTGAGGACACAGCGGTCTACAGAGCAGGACACAGCGGGGGACACAGCGGGACAAAGCGGGGACACAGCAGGACACAGCAGGGGACAGAGCGGGACACATCGGGGGACATAGCGAGGACACAGCGTGACACAGCGGGATACAGCGAGGACACAGCGGGGGACACAGCGGGAGACAGTTCAGGACACAGCGGGGGACACAGCAGGACACAGCAGGACACAGCGGGACACAGCGGGGGACACAGCGGGACACAGCGGGGACACAGCGGGGGACACAGCGAGGACACAGAGGGACACAGCGGGGGACACAGCGGTACACAGGGGGACACAATGGATACAGCGGAATACAGCGGGACACAGCGGGGGACAGCGGGACACAACGGGACACAGTGGGATACAGCGGGGCACACAGCTGGGACACACCGGAGGAAAGCGGGGACACAGCGGGACACAGTGGGTACACAGCAGGGACACAGCAGAACACAGCGGGACACACGGGAAACACCGGGACACAGCGTGGGACACAGTGGGGGACAGCGGGGACACAGCTGGGGACAGATGGGACACAACGGAACACAGCGAGGGACAGCGGGAACACAGCGGGGACACAGCGGGGACACTGTGGGACACAGTGGGGACACAGCGGGGACACAGCGGAACACAGCGGGGGACACAGCGGGACACAGCGGGGACACAGGGGGACACAGCGGGGGACACAGTGGGGACACAGCGGGAGACACAGCGGGAGACACAGCGGTGGACAGAGAGGCGGACACAGCCCCACACAGCAGCACACAGCAGGATACAGCGGGACACAGCGGGGACACAGCGGGTGACATAGCAGGGAGCAGCGGGGACACAGCTGGGCACAGCGGTGGACAGAACGGGGACACAGCGGGAAAAGCGGGCGACACAGCAAGGACACAGCGGGACACATCGGGGAAACAGCGGGGACTCAGCGGGGGACAGCGGGGACACTGCGAGACACACAGCGGGGACACTGCGGGGACACAGAGGGGAAACAGCAAGGACACAAAGGGACACAGCGGGGACACATTGGGGCCACAGCTGGGACACAGCAGGACACAGCGGGACACAGCGGGGACACAGCGGGGACACAGTGGGGACACAGCGGGACACAGCATGTGACACAGCGGGGACAAAGCAGAACACAGCGAGTACAAAGCAGGACACAGCGTGACACAGCGGGGACACAGCCGGGGACAAATTGGGAGACACAGCAGGACACCGCGGGGGACACAGCGAGTACAGAGCAGGACACAGCAGGACACAGCGGGGACAGAGCAGGACTCAGCGGGGTACACAGCATGGGACACAACGGGACACAGCAGGGACACAGCGGGGGAAAGAGGGGACACAACGGGGGACAACGGGGACACAGCGGGAGACAGCCGGGACACAGCGGGACACAGCAGGACACAGCGGTTGACCCAGCGGGGGACACAGTGGGACACAGGGTAGGACACAGCGAGGAAACAGCGAGGACACAACGGGGACACAGCGGGACACAGCGGGGACATAGCAGGGACAAAGCGAGACACATCGGTGACACAGCGGGACACAGCGGGACACAGTGGTGACACAGCAGGACACAGAGGGACACAGCGTGATCAAAGCGAGGACACAGCGGGACACAGAGGGACACAGCGGGAGACACAGCGGGGGACACAGCAGGACACTGCGGGACAAAGCGGGACACAGCGGGGACACAGAGGGGGACACAGCGAGGACACAGCCTGACACTGCGGGACACAGCAGGACACAGCGGGGACACAGCGGGACACAGAGGCGGACACAGAGGGACACAGCGGTACACAGCTGGGACACAGGGGGACACAGCGGGGAACACAGCGGGACACAGGGGGGGCACAGCGGAGGACACAGCGGGACACAGCGGTATACAGCGGACACATCAGGGACACGGCGTGGACACAGCGCGACCCAGCGGGGACACAATTGGGACACATAGGGACACAGAGTGGACACAGCGGGGACAAAGCGGGACACAGCGGGGGACACAGCGGGGGACAGAACAGGACACAGCGAGGACACAGCTGGACACAGCGGGTGACACAGCGGGGGACAGCGGGGACACACTGACCGCAGCGGGGACAGAGCAGGGGACAAAGGGGACACAGCGGGACACAGCGGGTAACACAACTGGGAACACAGCAGAACACAGCGGGGACACAGCGGGACACAGCGGGGATACAGCGGGGACAGGAGACACAGCGGGGGACACAGCGGGACACAGCGGGACACAGTGAGGACACAGCTGGACACAGCGGGGTCAAAGCGGTGGACAGCGAGAACTCAGCGGGACACAGTGGGGGACAGAGCGGGACACAGTTGGGGACACAGCGGGGGACACAGCGGAACACAGCGGAGACACTGCATGAACAAGTAGGGGACACAGTGGGACCCATAGGGGGACACAGGGGGGGACACAATTGCGACAGAGCTGGACACAGCGGGGGATACAGCTGGGACACATCGGGACACAGCAGGGGACACAGCGGGACACAGCGGGGGACACAGCAGAAAACAGCGGGGACACAGTGGGACACAGTGGGGACACAGTGGGGCACACAGCAGAGGACAGAGCAGGACTCAGCGGGGACACAGCGCGGACACAGAGGGGAACACAGCCGGACAAAGCGACACACAGCGGGGGACACAGCATGGGACACAACGGGAGACAGCGGGACAGAGTGGGGGACACAGCGGGGGACACAGCGGGTGACACAGCAGGGGACACAGCGGGACACAGCGGGGACACAGCAGGGGACACAGCAGGGGACACAGCGGGACACAGCGCGACACAGCGGGACAGAGCAGGGCACAGCAGGACACACCGTGACACAGGGGGGACACAGGAGGGGACACAGCGAGGACACAGCAGGACACAGCGGGGGACACAGCGGGACACAGCGGGGACACAGTGGGCACAGCGGGGGACACAGAGGGGACACAGCGGGACACAGCGGGACACAAAGGGCCACAGCGTGCCACAGCGCGGGACACAGAGGGTCAATGAGGGGACACAGCGAGGACACAGCGGGACACAACGGGACCCAGCGGGGACACAACATGGACACAACGGGGACACAGCGAGGACACAGTGGGACACAGCGGGACACAGCGGGGTACACAGCCGGGGACACAGCGGGACACAGCGGGACACAACAGGGGACACAGCGGGACACAGCGGGGGAAACAGCGGGGGCATAGCGGGTACACAGAGGGAACACAGTGGGGACACAGCGGGACACAGCAGGACACAGCGGGGACAGAGCGTGGGATACAGCGGGACACAATGGGACACAGCGGGGACATAGCGTGACATTGGGGGGACACAGCGAGGACACAGCGGGACACAGCGGGGACACAACGGGGACACAGCGGATACACAGCGAGGACACAGCGGGACACAGCGGGACACAGCTGGGGACACACTGAGGAGACAGCAGGACACAACGGGATACAGCGTGGGACAGGGCAGGGATACAGCGGGACACAGCGGGGGACACAGCAAGGACACAGCGGGACTCAGCGGGGACTCAGCGGGGGACAGCGGGGACACGGCTGGACACACAGAGGGGAAACTGCGGGAACACCGCAAGGGGAACAGCAAGGACACAGCGGGACACAGCCGGACACAGCGGGGACACAGCGGGACACAGCAGGGGCCACAGCGGAGGACACAGCGGGGGACACAGAGGCAGACACAGCGGGGGACACAGAGGCAGACACAGCGGGACACAGTGTCACATAGCAGGACACAGCTGGACACAGCTTGGACACAGCGGGTGACACAGCAGGGCGCAGCGGGGACACAGCTGGACACAGCAGTGGACAGAGCGGGCACACAGCGGGACAAAGAAGGTGACACAGCAAGGACACAGCAGGAAACAGCGGGGACACAGAGGGGACTAAGCGGGGGACAGCGGGGACACACCAGGACACACAGCGGGGACACTGCGGGGACACAGCGAGGAAACAGCAAGGACAGAGCGGGACACAGCGGGGACAAAGCGGGGCCAAAGCGGAGACACAGCAGGACACAGCGGGGAAACAACGGGGGACACAGCGGGACACAGCGAGACACAGTGGGGACACAGCGGGGGACAAAGCTAGACACAGCGAGGAGAAAGCGGGACACAGCAGGGGACACAGCGGTGACACAGCGGAGATACAGCGGGGGACACAGCGGGGGACACAGCGGGACACAACGGGGGACAAAGCGAGGACACAGCGGGACACAGCGGGACACAGCGGGGACACAGCGGGGACAGAGCAGGACAGAGCGGGGGACACAGCAGGGGACACAACGGGACACAGCGGGGACCCAACAGGGAACACAGGGGACACATCTGGGGACAACGGCGACACAGCGGGACAAAGTGGGGGACAGCGGGGACACAGCTTGTCACAGCGGGACACAGCCGAGGACACAGCGGGGGACAAAGCGGGACACAGCAGGGGACACAGCAGGGACACAGCAGGGACACAGCGGGACACAGGGGGGCCACAGCGGGGACACACCGGGACACAGCGGGACACAGTGCGGACAAAGCGAGGACACAGCGAGACACAGCAGGACACAGCAGTGACACAGCGGAGACACAGCGGAGACACAGAGGGGACAGAGCGGGTTTCACAGCGGGACACAGCGGGGGACACAGCGAAGACACAGCGGGGTAACAGCGGGACACAGGGGCGATATAGCGGGGACACAGCGGGACACAGCAGAGACACAGCAGGGACACAGCAGGGGACACAGCGGGACACAGCGGGACACAGTGGTGACAAAGCAAGGACACAGCTGGACACAGCAAGTCACAGCGGGACACAGTGGGGAAACAGCGGGGGACAGTGGGGACACACCGGGGGACAATGGGAACACAGCGGGACACAGCGGGGGACAGCGGGGACACAGCGAGGACACAGCTGGACACAGCAGAACACAGCGGGACACAGCGGGTAACAGAGCAGAGGATACAGCGGAACACAGCGGGACACAGCGGGGTACACATCGGGACACAGCAGGGACACAGCAGGGACAGAGCAGGACACAGTGGGAAACAGCGGGGGACACGGCAGGACACAGCGGGGAACACAGCGGGACACAGCGGGGACACAGCCTGTACACAGCGGCGGACATAGTGGGGGACACTGAGCGAAACACCGGGACACAGCGGGGACACAGCGAGAACACAGCGGTATAAAGCGGGACACAGCTTCGACCCAGCGGGGACACAGCGGGACACAGCGGGAAACAGCGGGGGACACAGCAGTGGACAAAGCAGGACACAGCGGGACACAGTGGGGGACAAGCGGCGACAGAGCGGGACACAGGGGGACACAGACGGGGACACAGCGGTACACAGCAGGGGACACAGCGGGACACAGCGGGGACACAGCGGGGGACACACCCAGACACAGCGGGACACATCGTGACACAGCGGTGGACACAAAGGGACACAGCTGGGACACAGCGGGGACACAGCGGGACATAGCAGGACACACTGGGGACACAGCAAGGACACAGTGGAGGACACAGCGAGACACAGTGTGAAACACCGAGACACATCGTGGACACAGCGGGGACACAGCGGGTGACACAACGGGTCACAGCGGGGGACACAGCGAGGACATAGCGAGGACACAGCGGGGACACAGCGGGACAAAGCGAGGACACAGCGGGGACACAGCGGGACAGAGCGGAGACACTGCGGGGACACAGCGGGGGACACAGCGTGACGCAGCAGTGACAAAGCGGGGACACAGCGAGGCACAACGGGACACAGCGGGACACATCGGGGACACAGCGGGGGAGAGTGGGGACACACCGGGGGACAACGGGGACACAGCGGGACACAGCGGGGGACAGCGGGGACACAGGGGGACACAGCGTGACACAGCGGGACACAGCGGGACACAGCAGGGGACACAGCAGGACACAGCGGGGGACACAGCGAGGACACAGCGGGACTCAGCGGGACAAAGCGGGGACACATCGGGGACACAGCGGGGGACACAGTGGGGGATACAGCGGGACACAGCGGGGGGAAAAGCGAAGAGACAGCGGGACACATCGGGAAACAGTGGTGGACAGAGCGGGGACACAGTGGGACACCGCATGGGACACAGCAAGGACACAGCAGGACACAGCGGGGACACAGCGGGGACTCAGCGGGGACACAACGGTACACAGCAGGGAGACAACGAGGACACAGCCGGAAAAAGCGGGGACACAGCGGGGACACAGCGGGGACACAGCAGGGACACAGCGGGACACAGGGGGGACACAGCGGGACACAGCGGGGACACACCAGAGAGACAGCGGTACACAGCGTGACACAGCTGGGGACACAGCTGGGGCCAAATTGGAGGACACAGCGGGACACAGCGGCGACACAGAGGGACACACCGGGGACACAGTGGGGACACAGCGGGACATAGCGGGACACAGTGGGGTCACAGCAAGGACACAGCGGGACACATCGGGGACACAGCGGGGAAACAGCGGGGGACACAGCGGGGAAACAGCGGGGGACACAGCGGGGACACAGCGGGACAGAGCAGGACACAGCAGGACACAGCGTGACACAGGGGGGACACAGCAGGGGACACAGCGAGGACACAGCATGATACAGCGGGGGAAACAGCAGGACACAGCGGGGACACAGCGGGACACAGCGGGGGACACAGAGGGTACACAGTGGGAAACAGCGGGACACAACGGGCTACAGCGGTCCACAGCGGGACACAACGGGCCACAGCGTGCCACAGCGCGGGACACAGAGGTTCACTGCGTGGACACAGCGAGGACACAGCGGAACACAGCGAGGACACAGCGGGGACACAACATGGACACAGCGTGGACACAGCGAGGACACAGCGGGACACAGCAGGAAACAGCAGGACACAGCGGGGAATACAGCCGGGGACACAGTGGGACACAGCGGGACAAAATGGGGGACACAGCGGGACACAGCGGGGATACAGCGGGACACAGCGGGACACAGCGTTGGACAGGGCGGGGACACAGCGGGACACAGAGTGGGACTCAGCAAGGACACAGCGGGACACAGCGGAGACACAGCGGGGACTCTGCAGGGACTCAGCGGGGGACAGCGGGGACACAGCGGGACACAGAGTGGGACTCAGCTAGGACACAGCGGGACACAGCGGAGACACAGCGGGGACTCTGCAGGGACTCAGCAGGGGACAGCGGGGACACAGCGGGACACACCGTGGGGAAACTCCGCGGACACTGCAAGGGGAACAGCAAAGATACAGCAGGACACAGCCGGACACAGCGGGGACACAGCGGGACACAGCAGGGGACACAGCGGAGGACACAGCGGGACACATCAGGGACAAAGCAGGGACACAGCGGAGGACACAGCGGGACACAGCAGAACAAAGCGGGGGACACATCGAGGACAAAGTGGGACACAGCCGGACACAGCAGGGGACACAGTGGGACACAGCGGGGGACACAGCGGAGGACACAGCGAGACACAGCGGGAAACAGCGGGACACATCGGTTTCACAGCGGGGACACAGAGGTGGACACAGAGGGACACAGCGGGGGAAACAGCGAGGACATAGTGGGGACACAGCGGGGACACAGCGGGAAAGAGCGGGGACACAGCAGGGACACAGCGTGACACAGCGGGACACAGCAGTGACAAAGCGGGGACACAGCGGGGCACAGCAGGACACAGAGGGACACATCGGGGTCACAGCGGGGACACAGCGGGGGAGAGTGGGGACACACCGGGGGACAACGGGGACACAGCGAGAAACACCGGGACACAGCGGGGGACACAACTGGACATGGCGTGGGACACAGCGGGACACATCGGGGACACAGTGGGGACACAACGGGGGCCACAGCAGGACACAGCGTGGGACACAGCGGGACACAGCGTGACACAGCGGGACACAACGGGGACAAAGGAGGAGACACAGCGGGACACAGCGGGGCCACAGCCGGACACAGCGGGACACTGGGACAAAGCCGGGGACACAGCGGGACACAGCGGGGGACACAGCGGTGACAAATCGGGGACACAGCGGGACACAGCGGGGGACACAGCGGGACACAGCGGGACACGATGGGACCCAGCCGGACACAGCAGGGGACACAGCGGGACACAGCGGGGACACAGTGGGACACAGCGGGGGACACAGCGGAACCCAGCGGGACACAACAGGGGACAGAGGGAGACACAGAGGGGGACACAGCGGGGGACACAGCGGGACACATCGGGGACACAGCGGGACCAAGAGGGGGACACAGTGAGGGACACAGCGGCGACACAGCTGGACACAGCGGGGACACAGCGGGGACACATCGGGACACAGCGGGGGACACAGCGGGACACAGCGGGGGACACAGCGGGGGACACAGCCAGGACACAGCGGGACACAGCTCGGACACAGTAGGGCACACAGCAGGTGACAGAGCAGGACACAGTGGGCACACAGCAGGTGACAGAGCAGGACACAGCGGGGACACAGCGGGAAACAACGGGACACAGCCGGGAACACAGCGGGACACAGCGGGGACACAGCGGGGACACAACGGGGGACACAGCGGGACACAGCGTGGGACAAACGGGACACAGCGGGATAGAGCGGGACACAGAGGGACACAACGGTGACAAAGCAGGAGACACAGTGGGACACAACGGGACACAGGAGGACACAGTGGGGACAAAGCATGGAGTTAGCGGCGGACACAGCGGGGGACACAGTGGGACACATCGGGAGACACAGCGGGGGACATAATGGGACACAGCGGGGACACAGCCTGACACAGCACGAGACCCAGCGGGACCCAGCGGGGACAGATCGGGGGACACAGCGGGGACACAACGGGACACAGCTAGGTACACAGCGGGGACACATCGGGACACAGCAGGGGACACAACGGGTCCCAGCGGGACACAGTTGGGAGAAAAGCGGGGGACCCAGCGCGGGACACGACGGGACACAGCGGAGAGACAGCTGGACACATCGGGTTACACAGCGGGACACAGTGGGGACACAGCAAGGACACGGCGGGACACAGCGGGACACAGCCGGGACACAGCGGGACCCGGTGGGCACACAGCGGGGACACAGCAGGGTTCACAGCGGGACACAGCGGGACAAAGCGGAACACAGCGGGACACAGCGGAACACAGCGTGGGACACAGGGGTGACACATCGGGGACACAGCAGGACACAGCGGGACACAGCGGGACACAGCGAGGCACACAGCGGGACACAGCGGGGACACAGTTAGACACAGCGGGGGACACAGCGGGGACAGAGCAGGACCAAGGGGAGAAACAGCGGGACACAGAGGGGGACACAGCGGGGGACACAGCGGCGACACAGCTGGACACAGCAGGGCACACTGCGGGGACACAGCGGGGGACACAGCGGGACACAGCAGGGGACACAATGGGGGATACATCGGGACACAGTGGGGACACAGCCTGACAGCCCGGGACCCAGCAGGGGACAGAGCGGGGGACACAGCAGGGACACAACGCGACAGAGCGAGGTACACAGCGGGAACACATCGGGACACAGCAGGGGACACAACGGGTCACAGCGGGACACAGCGGGGGACCAAGCGCGGGACACGACGGGACACAGCGGAGACACAGCTGGACACATCGGGTTACACAGCGGGACACAGCGGGACACAGCGGGGACACAGCGGGACACGGTTGGGACAGCGGGGACACAGCCGGGACACAGCGGGACACTGCGCTGACAAAGTAGGGCACACAGCAGGGGACAGAGCAGGACACAGCGGGTACACGGCGCGGGACACAGCCGGACAGAGCAGGATACAGCGAGGGACACAGGGGGACACAGCCGGGGACACAGAGGGACACAGCGGGGGACACAGCGAGGGACACAGCGGGACACGGCGGGACAAAACGAGGGACACAGCGGGAGACAGCAGGGAAACAGCGAGACACACCGTGACACAGCGGGGTCAGAACGGGACACAGCGTGGGACACAGCGGGACACAGCGGGAACACAGCGGGGACACAACGGGAGACACAGCGGGACACAACGTGGGACACAGCGGGACACAGCGGGACACAACGGGGACAAAGCAGGAGACACATTGGGACACAGCGGGACACAGTGGGAAACAGCGGGACACAGCGGGACACAGTGGGGGACACAGCGGGGAGTTAGCGGGGGACACAGCGGGGCACAATGTGGGACACCACGAGTCACAGCGGGACACAGCGGGACACAATGGGACACAGCGGGACCCAACGGGGGACACAGTGTGTCACAGCGGGGACACAGCGGGACACAGTGGGACACAGCGGGGGACACAGCGGGACACAGTGGGACACAGCGGGGGGCAGAGCGGGACACAGAGGGAGACACAGCGGGGGACACAGCGGTACACAGCGGGGACAGAGCAGGACCCAGTGGGGGACACAGCGGGACACAGCGGGGGACACAGCGGGACACAGCGGGACACAGTAGGGGACACTACGGGGGACAGCGGGGACACACCGGGGGACAGCGGGGACATAGCGGGACACAGCGGGGACACAGCAGGGAGACAGAGTGACACAGCGTGACACAGCTGGGGCCACAGCTGGGTCCACAGCGGGGGACACAGCGGGACACAGCGGGGGACACAACGGGACACAGAGTTGGACACAGCGAGGACACAGGGGTACACAGCGGAACACATCAGGGACACAGCGGGGACACAGCGCGGGACACAGCGGGACACTGAGGCGACACCGCGGGGACACAGCGGGACACAGCGTGACACAGCGGGGCCACAGCGGGGACACAGCGGGTGACACAGCGCTGGACACAGTGGGACACATCGGGCGAAACACCGAGGACACAGCGGGGAATACTACGGGACAAAGCAGGGGACACAGAGAGAGACACAGCGGGGACAGAGCTGGACAGAGCAGGGGTTACAACAGGGGACACAACGGGGCACAGCGGGACACAGCGGGGACCACAGCGGGCCACAGCGGGAGACACAGCGGGGACATAACGGGACACAGCGGGGAAACAGCGGGGGACCCAGCGGGCCACAGTTGGAAACAATGGGGACACAGCGGGACACAGCGGGGGACACAGCGGGACATAGCGGGGGACACAGCAAGGACACAGAGGGACACAGCTGGACACAGCGGGACATAGCGGGGGACACAGCGAGGACTCAGCGGATCACAGCGGGACACATCGGGGACACAACGGGGGACAAAGCGAGGACATATCGGGACAAAGCAGGACACAGCGGGACACACGGGACACAGCGCGGAAACAGCGGGGGACACAGCGGGACTCACTGGGGGACACAGCGAGGGACACAGCGGGGGAGACAGCGGGACACAGCGGGGACACAGCTGGGGACACTGCTAGGGAAATCGGGGACACTCCGGGTGAGAGCGAGGACACAGCGGGACACAGCGGAAAACAGCGGGGACACAGCGGGAACACAGCGGGGGACAGCAGGGACACAGCGGGACACAGTGGGGACACAGCGGGTGACAGCGGGGTCACAGCGAGACACAGCGGGACACAGCCGAGACACAGCCGGTACACAGCGGGAGACACAGCTCGGGACACAGCTCGGGACACAGCGGGACACAGCGGGGGAAACAGCGAGGACACAGCGGGGGACAGCGGGGACACAGCGGGACACAGCGGGACACAGCGGGGGACACAGCGAGACACGGCGGGCGCCACTGCCGGTAAAAAGCGGGGAAATAGCAGGGACACAGTGGGACACAGTGGGAACACAGCGGGGACACAGCGGGACACAGGGGACACAGCGGGGAGACAGCGGGGTACACAGCGGGAAACAGCGGGCAAAGCGGGACACATCGGGCGACACAGCGGGGACACATCGGGAACATAGCGAGACACAGAGGGACACAGAGGGACACAGCGGGGGACAGAGCGGGACACAGAGGGAGACACAGCGGGGGACACAGCGGGACACAGCGGGGACAGAGCAGGACCCAGCGGGGGACACAGCGGGACTCAGAGGGGGACACAGCGGGGGACACACTGGCGACACAGCTGGACACAGCGGGGAACATAGCGGGAACACATCGGGACAGAGTGGGGGACACAGCGGGGAGTTAGCAGTGGACACAGCGGGGGACAAAGCAGGACACCATGAGTCATAGCGGGACACAACGGGACACAGCGGGGACACAGCGGGACACAGCGGGACACAATGGGACACAGCGGGACACAGCGGGGCACACAGCGGGACATAGCGGGACACAGCGGAACACAGCCGGGGACACAGTGGGGGACACAGCGGGACACAGTGGGACACAGCGGGGGCCAGAGCGGGACACAGAGGGAGACACAGTGGTGGACACATCGGGACCCAGCGGGGAATACAGCGGGGGACACAATGGAACACAGCCGGGACACAGCGGGACACAGCGTGGACACAGTAGGGCACACAGCAGGGGACAGAGCAGGACACAGCGGGCACACAGCGGGGGACACAGCCGGACCCAGCGGGACATAGCGGGGGACACAGCGGGACACAGTGGGACACAGCGGGGGACACAGTGGGCGACAGAGCGGGAAAGGGTGGGACAAAACGAGGGACACAGCGGGAGACAACATGGACACAGCGAGACACACCGTGACAAAGTGGGGGACACAACGGGACATAGCGTGGGACACAGCGGGACACAGAGGGACAAAGCGGGGACACAACGGGGGCCACAGCGGGAGAAAGCGTGGGACAAATCGGGACACAGCGGGACACAGCGGGACACAACGGGTACAAAGCAGCAGACACAGCGGGACACAGCAGGGCCACAGGCGGACACAGCGGGACACAGCGGGACACAGTGGGGGACACTGCGGGGGACAGCGGGGACACACCGGGGGACAGCGGGGACACAGCAGGACACAGCGTGGGACAGCGGAGACACAGGGGGACACAGTGGGACACAGCGTGGGACACAGCGGAACACAGCGGGACACAGCGGGGGACAGAGCGGGACAAAGCGGGACACAACTGGACACAGCAGGGACACAACATGGACACAACGGGAACACAGCGAGGACACAGTGGGACCCAGCTGGACACAGCGGGTCACAGCGAGGTACACAGCCGGGGACACAGCGGGACACAGCGGGACACAACAGGGGACACAGTGGGACACAGCGGGGGAAACAGCGGGGGCATAGCGGGTACACAGAGGAAACAAAGTGGAGACACAGCGGGACACAGCGGGACACAGCGGGGACAGAGCGTGGGATACAGCGGGACACAATTGGACACAGCGGGGACACAGCGTGACATTGGGGGGACACAGTGAGGACACAGCGGGACACAGCGGGGACACAACAGGGACAAGCGGATACACAACGGTGACAGAGCAGATACACAGCGAGGACACGGGGACACAGCTGGGGACACACTGAGGAGACAGTGGGACACAGCGGGATACAGCGTTGGACAGGGCGGGGATACAGCGGGACACAGCGGGGGACACAGCAAGGACACAGCGGGACATAGCGGGACACAGTGGGGAACAGCGGGGACACAGCTGGACACACAGAGGGGAAACTGCGGGGACACCGCAAGGGGAACAGCAAGGACACAGCGGGACACAGCAGGGGACACAGCGGGACACAGCAGGGGAAACAGCGGGGGCATAGCGGGGGACACAGCGGGAACACAGAGGGGACACATCGGGACACAGCGGGACACAGCAGGGACAGAGCGGGGACTCAGCGGGGACTCACCGGGGGACAGCGGGGACGCAGCGGGACACACAGTGTGGAAACTGCCGGACACCGCAAGGGGAACAGCAAGGATACAGCAGGACACAGACGGACACAGCGGGGACACATCGGGACACAGCAGGGGACACAGCGGGACACAGAAGGGGACACAGCAGAGGACACAGCGGGACACTGCAGGGACAAAGCGGGGACACAGCGGGGGACACAGTGCGACACAGCAAAACATAGCGGGGGACACATCGAGGACAAAGGGAGACACAGCGGGACACAGCAGGGGACACAGTGGGACACAGCAGGGGACACAGCGGAGGACACAGTGAGACACAGCGGGAAACAGCGAGACACATCGTGGACACACCTGGGACACAGCGGGGGACACAGCGGGTCACAGAGGGGGACACAGCGAGGACATAGCGGAGACACAGCAGGGACACAGCGGGACAAAGCGAGGACACAGCAGGGACACAGCGGGACACAGCGGAGACACTGCGGGAATACAGCGGGGGACACAGCGTGACACAGCAGTGACAAAGCGGGGACAAAGCGAGGCACAACGGGACACAGCGGGACACATCGGGGACACAGCGGGGGAGAGTGGGGACACACCGGGGGACAATGGGGACACAGTTGGACACAGCGGGGGACAGCGGGGACACAGGGGGACACAGCGTGACACAGCGGGACACAGCGGGGACACAGCAGGGAAACAGCGGGACACAGCGGGACACAGCAGGGGACACAGCAGGACACAGCGGGGAAAACAGCGGGACACAGCGGGGACACAGCCGGACACAGCGGGGGACACAGCGAGGACACAGCGGGACTCAACGGGACAGAGCGGGGACACAGCGGGGACACAGCGGGGGACACAGTGGGGGATACAGCGGGACACAGCGGGGGAAAAAGCGAGGAGACAGTGGGACACATCGGGAAACAGCGGTGGACAGAGCAGGGACACAGCGGGACACAGCGTGGGACACAGCAGGGACACAGCGGGACATAGCGGGACACAGTGGGGTCACAGCGAGGACACAGCGGGACACAGCGGGACACATCGGGGACACAGCGGGGGACATAATGGGACACAGCGGGGACACAGATAGGGAGAGCGGGGACACAGCGGGACAGAGTGGGGACACAGCGGGGGACAGCGGGGACACAGCGGGACACAGCGGGGTACAAAGTGGGAAACAGCGGGGGACACAGTGGAACACAGCAAGGGACACAGTGGGAGACACAGGGGGACACAGCAGGGACACAGAGGGACAGGACACAGCGTGGGACAGAGCGGGGGACATAGTGAGACAAAACGGGGGACACAGCGGGACACACCGTGGACACAGTGGGGGACACAGTGGGGGACAGAGCGGAAGACACAGCGGGACACAGCGAGGGACACAGTGAGGACACAGCGCGACACAGCGTGACACAGCGGGGACACAGCGGGGACACAGCGGGGGACACAGCAAGGACACAGCGGGACACAGCGGGACACAGCGCAACACAGCGGGGACACAGCGGGGGAGAAAGCGGGGCACACAGCGGGGGACACAGCGGGGGACACAGCGGGACACAATGGGAGACACAGCGGGGGATATAGTGGGGGACCCAGCGAGGGACACAGCGGGACATAGCAGGCGACACAGCAGGGTGTACAGCCGGGACACAGCGGGGACACAGCGGGCACAGAGCCGGGACACAATGGGACACAGCGGGAATACAGCGGAGACACAGCGGGACACAGCGGTAAACAGCGGGGACACAGCGGGGGAGACAGCGAGGACACAGCGGGACAAAGCGGGACACAGTGGGGGACACAGCAGGGATACATCGGGGACACTGCGGGACACAGAGGGACACAGAGGGACACAGCGGGGGACACAGCCGTACACAGCGGGGACACAGCAGGACATTGTGGGGACACAGTGAGGACACAGCGGGACACAGCGGGACACAGAGGGACACAGCGGGGACTAAGCGGGTACAAATTGGGACACAGCGGGACACAGCAGGACAAAGCGGGGACACAGCGGGGGGGACAGCGGGGGACACAGAGGGGGACACAGCGGGGACACAGCCAGACACAGGGGGACACAGCGGGACACAGCGAGACACAGCAGGACAAAGGGGGAACACAGCGGGGTACACAGTTAGGACACAGCGGGACACAGCAGGGGACACAGTGGGGGACACAGCCGGACACAGCGGGTTACACAGCGGGGTACAGCGG
The DNA here is from genome assembly GCF_024711535.1 of Dipodomys merriami. NCBI lineage: Eukaryota > Metazoa > Chordata > Mammalia > Rodentia > Heteromyidae > Dipodomys > Dipodomys merriami. The sequence goes on along the minus strand of NW_027206437.1, from coordinate 188,266 downwards.
GGCCAAACCGGGGGACAGCGGGGACACAGCGGGAGACAGCGGGTACACAGCGGGACACAGCGGGGGACAAAGAGGGACACAGCGGCGGACACAGCGGGGGACACAGCTGGGACACAGCAGGACACAGCGGGGACACAGCGGTGGACACATTGAGCACACAGCGGGACACAGCGAGAAACAGCGGGACACAGCGGGGGACACAGTGGGGGACACTGGGGACACTACGGAGAACCGAGGGGACACAGTTGGACACAGCGGGGGACAGCGGGGACACAGCAGCGACACAGTGGGACACAGCGGGGGACACAGCAGAAGACACAGCGGGACACAGCGGGGGACACAGCGGGACATAGCGGGACACAGCGGGACACAGGGGGACACAGCGGGGGACAAAGCGATTACACAGCGGGACACAGCGGTAAACAGCGGGACACAGCCGGGGACACAGCGGGGGACAACGGGGACACTACGGGGGACAGAGGGGACAGAGAGGGAAACAGCGGGGGACAGCGGGCACACAGCGGGACACAGCAGGACACAGAGGGGACACAGCGAGGACACAGCCGGACACAGCGGGACACAGCGGGGACCCATCGGGCACCTTCCGGGGGACAGCGGGGAGACAGCCGGACACAGCGGGGGACAGCGGGGACACAGCGGGACACAGTGGGATACAGAGGGACACAGCGGGGACACAGCGGGACACAGCGGGGTACACAGCGAGAAACAGCGGGGGACACAGAGGAACACAGCAAGGGACACAGCGGGAGACACAGCGGGACACAGCAGGGACACAGAGGTTCATAGCGTGGGACACAGCGGGGGATATAGTGCGATAAAACGGGGGACACAGCGGGACACACCTTGGACACAAACGGGGACACAGCGGGGAACACAGCGGAAGACACAGCGGGACACAGTGAGGGACACAGCGAGGACACAGCGCAACACTGCGTGACACAGCGGGGACACAGCGGGTCACAGCGGGGGACACAGCGAGGACACAGAGGGACACAGCGGGACACAGCGAGACACAGCAGGGACACAGGGGGGGAGACAGCGGGGCACACAGGGGCGGACACAGCGGGGGACAAAGCGGGACACAGCAGGAGACACAGCGGGAGACATAGTGGAGGACCCAACGAGGGACACAGCGGGACATAGCCGGCGACACAGCGGGGTGTACAGCCGGGACACAGCGTCTACACAGTGGGTACACAGCAGGGACACAGTGGGACACAGCGGGAATACAGCGGAGACACACGGGGACACAGCGGGACACATTGGGGAACACGGCGGGACACAGTGGAACACAGCGGGGGACAGAGCGGGACAAAACTGGGGACAAAGCGCGGACACAGCGAGACACAGAGGGGACACGGCAGGGGACACAACGGGACATAGCAGGGACACAGCGGGGGACACAGAGAGGATACAGCATAACACAGCGGGACACAGCGGGGACACAGCGGGGGAGACAGCGAGGCACACAGCGGCGGACACAGCGGGGGACACAGCAGGACACAGCGGGAGACACAGCGGGGGACATAGTGGGGGACCCAGCGAGGGACCCAGCGGGACATAGAGGGCGTCATAGCGGGGTGTACAGCCGGGACACAGCGGGAACACAGAGGGCACACAACGGGGACACAGTGGGACACAGCGGGAACAAAGCGGAGACACAGCGGGACACAGAGGGACACACAGGGACACAGCGGGGGACACAGCAGTACACAGCGGGGACACAGCGGGACACAACGGGGGACACAGAGGGGATACAGCCGGGGACAGAGCGGGGGACATAGCGGGGGACACAACGGGGACACAGCGGGACACAGCGGGACACAGCGGGGACTCAGCGGGGTACAAAGCGAGACACAGCGGGACACAGCAGAACAAAGCAGGGACACAGCGGGGGAGAGAGCGGGGGACACAGCGGGGGACACAGAGGGGCCAGAGCGGGACACAGGGTGACACAGCGAGGACACAGTGGGGACACAGTGGAACACAGCAGGGACACAGCGGGGACACAGCGAGACACAGCGGGACACAGCGGGGACACAGCGGGGTACACAGTTAGGACACAGCGGGAAACAACAGCACACAGCAGTACATAGCGGGGGACAAAGTGGGGACACATCGGGGACACAGTGGGAGATAGCGGGACACAGCTGGACAGAGCAAGGGACACAGCGGGGGACACAGCGGGGCACAACGGGGGACACAGAGGGGGTGAGGGGGTCAAACCGGCGGACAGCGGGGACACAGCGGGGGACAGCGGGTACACAGCGGGACACAGCGGGGGACACAGAGGGACACATCGGGGGACACAGCGGAACACAGCGGGCGACACAGCAGTGGACACGGCGGGGACACGGCGGGGAAATGGTGTGGACACAGCGGGGACACAGCTGGGGACACAACGAGAACACAGGGGGAAACAACGGGACACAGCAGGGAAAAAGCGGGGACACAGCGGGGGACACTGCGAGAACACAGCGGGACAAAACGGGACACAGCGGGACACAGCGGGGAAACAATGGGGGAGTGAGCGGGGAACACAGCCGGGACATAGAGGGACACAGCGGGAACACAGCGGGGACAAAGTGGGACAAAGTGGTCCACAGCGGGAACACAGCGGAGCTCACAGCGAGGACACAGCAGGACAAAGCAAGACAAAGCAGGGGACACAGCGTGGACACATCCGGGACACAGCGGGACACAGAGTGACACAGAGGGACACAGCAGGGGACACAGCAGGACACAGCGGGGAACACAGCGGGACACAGCGGGGACACAGCGGGACACAGCGGGGGACAGTGAGGGGACACAGCAGGACACAGAGGGACACAACGGAACACAGCGGGACACAGCGCGGGACACAGAGGGTAACTGGCGGGACACACCGAGGACACAGCGGGACACAGTGGGAACACAGCCGGGACACAGCGAGGACACAGCGGGACACAGCGTGACACAACTGGGTAACAGCGGGACACAGCATGACACAGGGGGACACAGCGGAGACACAGCAGGACATTGGGGGACACAGGGAGGACACAGCGGGACACAACGGGGGACACAGCGGGTGACAGCGGGGACACTCCGGGGGACAGAGGGTACATAGCGGGACACAGCGGGGGACAGCGGGGACACAGTGGGGGACACAGTTGGGGACACAGCGGGACACAGCGGGACACAGTAGGACACAGCGGGGACACAGCGGTGGACACAGCGAGTACACAGCGGGACACAGCGGGACACAGCGGGACACAGTGGGACACAGCGGGGGACACAGTGGGGGACACATGGGATACTCCAGAGAACCGAGGGGACACAGTTGGACACAGCGGGGGACAGCGGGGACACAGTGGGGGAGACAGTTGGGGACACAGCGGGACACAGCGGGACACAGCAGGACACAGCGGGGACACAGCGGTGGACACAGCGAGTACACAGCGGGACACAGCGGGACACAGCGGGACACAGCGGGGGACACAGTGGGGGACACATGGGATACTCCAGAGAACCGAGGGGACACAGTTGGACACAGCGGGGGACAGCGGGGACACAGCGGGACACAGCGAGGACACAGCGGGACACAGCGGGACACAGCGGGGACACAGCAGAACACAGTGGGGGACACAGCAGGGGACACAGTGGGACACAGCGGGGGACACAGCGGGACATAGCGGGACACAGCGGGACACAGCGGGGAGACAGCGGGGGACAAAGTGATTATACAGTGGGACACAGCGGTACACAGCGGGACACAGCAGGGGACACAGCCGGGGACAATGGGGATACTACGGGTGACAGAGTTGACACTGAGGGACACAGAGGGGGACAGCGGGCACACAGCGGGACACAGCGGGACACAGAGGGGACACAGCGGGAACACAGTGGGGACCCTCTGGGGACAGAGGGAACACAGCGGGACACAGCGGGGGACAGCGGGGACATAGGGAGACAAAAGGACATAGCGGGACACAGCGGGGACACAGATGGGAAGAGCGGTTACACAACGGGTCAGACTGGGGACACAGTGGGGGACAGCGGGGACACAGCGAGACACAGCGGGGTACACAGCAGGAAACAGCGGGGGACACAGTGGAACACAGCAAGGGACACAGCAGGAGACACAGCGGGACACAGCAGGGACACAGAGGGACACAGCGTGGGACAGAGCGGGGGACATGGTGAGACAAAACGGGGGACACAGCGGGACACACCGTGGACACAGTGGGGGACAGAGCGGGACACAGCGGGGGACAAAGCGGGGACACAGCGGGACACAGCGGGGGACACAGCGAAACACAGCGGGACACAGCAGGGACACGACGTGGTACACAGCGGGGACACAGCGGGGACACAGAAGGACACAGCGGGACACAGCGGGGAATCAGCGGGGGACACAGCGGGACACAGCGGGGACACAGCTGGACACAGTGGGGACATATCGGGACCCAGCGGTGGACACAGCGGGACACAGCGGGGGACACAGCGGGACACAGCGGGGACACAGCAGGGGAGAAAGCGGGGCACAGAGCGGGGGACACAGCGGTGGACACAGCGGGACACAACGGGAGACACAGCGGGGGACATAGTGGGGGACCCATCGAGGGACACAGCGGGACACAGCAGGGACCCAGCAGGGGACACAGTGGGATACAGCAGGGGACACAGCGGGAGACACAGTGGGGATATAGTGGGACACAACGGGGGACAAAGCGGGCACACATTGGGACACAGTGGGGGACCCAGCAGGACACAGCGGGACACAGCGGGGGACACAGCGGGACACAGCGGGGACACAGCGGGGGACACAACTGGGACACATCGGGTCACAGCGGGGGACACATCGGGACACAGCGGGACACAGTGGGTCACAGAGGGGGACACAGCTGTACACAGCGGGGACACAGCGGGGATACATTGGGGAACAGAGTGGGACACAGCGGGAGACACAGCGGGACATTGCTGAACACAGCGGGACACAGCGGGGACACAGCGGGACACAGCGTGGCCACAGCTGGACACAGCAGGGACACATTGGGACACAGCGGTGGACACAGTGGTACATAGCGGGGGACACATCGGGACACAGCAGGGACACGACGTGGTACACAGCGGGGACACAGTGGGGACAAAGAAGGACACAGCGGGACACAGCAGAGACACAGCGGGGGACACAGCGGGACAGAGCGGGGACACAGCTGGACAGAGCGGGGACACATCGGGATCCAGCAGTGGACACAGCGGGACACAGCGGGGGACACAGCGGGACACAGCGGGACACAGCAATGACACGACGGGGGACACAGCGGGGACAAAGCGAGACACAGTGTGGGACACAGATCGAAACAGCTGGGACACAGCGGGGGACACAGCGAGACAGAGCGGGACACAGCGGGGACACAGCCGGGAACACAGCGAGGGACACAGCAGGACACAGCGGGGGACAAAGAGAGGACACAGCGTGACACAGCGGGGACACAGCGGGACACAGCGGGGGAACACAGCGGTAAACAGCGTGGACACACCGCGGGACACAACGGCGGACACAGAGCGACACAGCGGGGGACACAGCGGGACACAGCGGGACAGAGCAGGGACACAGCGGGGGACACAGCGGGGAACATAGCTGGACACAGCCGGACACAGCAGGGACACAGCGGGGACACAGCGAGACACAGCGGGAAACAGCTTGGGACACAGCGGGGCACAGAGGGACACAGCAGGACACAGCGTGGACACAGCGTTGGACACAGCAGAACACAACGGGGAAACAGCTAGACACAGCAGGGACACATCGGGACACAGAGGGGGACACAACTGGACACAGCGGGGGACACAGGGGGACACAGCAGGACACAGCAGGTACACAGCAGGGGACACAGCGGGGACACAGCTGGACACAGCGGGGACACAGCGAGGACACAGCGGGCCACAACTGGACATACCGGGGACACAGCTGAACACAGCGGGGTACACAGCGGGACAAAGCGGGGAACCAGCGGGGGACACAGCGGGACACAGCAGGGGACACAGAGAGGGACACAGTGGGGATATAGTGGGACACAGCGGGGGACACAGCGGGCACACATCGGGACACAGTGGGGGACACAGCGGGGACACAGCGGGGGACACAACCGGAACACATCGGGACACAGCGGGGGACAAAGCGGGACACAGTGGGACACAGCGGGGGACACAGCTGTACACAGCGGGGACACAGTGGGGACACATCGGGGGACACAGTGGGACACAGCGGGAGACACAGCGGGACACAGCGGGGACACAACGGGGACACAGCCGGACACAGCGGGGACACAGCTTGACATAGCGGGGACACATCGGGACACAGCAGTGGACACAGCAGGACACAGCGGGGGACACAGCGGGACACAGCGGGACACAGCAGGGACACGATGGGGTACACAGCAGGGACACCGCGAGTACACAGCGGGACACAGCGGGACACAGTGGGGACACAGCGTGGGACACAGCGGGACACAGCGGGACACAGCGGGAACACAGCGGGGGACACAGCCGGGACAAAGCGGGACAAAGCGTGGGACACAGAGGGACACAGCGGGACACAGCGGGACTCAGTGGGACACAGCGGGACACAGTGGGTGACACAGTGGGACACAGCGGGGACACAGCGGGGGACACAGCGGGGATAAAACGGGGACAGAGCGGGGGACATAGCTGGGCACAGCCAGACAGAGCAGGGACAGAGCGGGACACAGCCGGAACACAGGGGGAAAACAGCAGGGCCACAGGGGTGACACAGCGGGACACAACGGGAAACACAGCGGGACACAGCGGGAAACAGCAAGGACACAGCGGGACACAGCAGGACACAGCGGGACACATCGGGGACACAGAGGGGACACAACGGGGACACAGCGAGAAAGAGCAGGGACACAGCGGGGCACAGCGGGACACAATGGGACACAGGGGGGACACAGCGGGACACAGAAGGGACACAGAGGGGGACACAGCGGGGGACACAGCGGGGACACAGCGGAGACACAGCGGGGACACAGGGGGACACAGCGGGGACACAGCGGGACACAATGGGGGACACAGCGGGACACAACAGTACACAGAGGGACACCGTGGGGACACAGGGTGGGACACAGCCGGATACAGCATGGGACACAATCGGGGACACTGCGGGACACAGCGGGGACACAGCGGGGACACAGCGGGGGACACAGCGGGGGACAGAGCGAGGGATACAGCAGGAAACAGCGGGGACACAGCGGGACCCCGCGGGGGACACAGTGGGATACAGCGGGGAACAAGGCGAGGACACAGCGGGACCCAGCGGGACACAACGAGGACACAGCGGTGGACACAGTTTGGGACAAAGCGAGGACACACCTGGACAGAGCGGGTGACACAGCTAGGACACACCGGGACACAGCGGGACACAACGGATGACACAGCGGGATACAGCGGGGGACACAGTGGGACACAATGGGGCACAGTGGGGACACAGCGGGGAACATAGCGGGACACAGCGTGACACAGCGTGACACAGTGGGGGACACAGCGGAACACAGCTGGGACACAGCGGGGGACACAGCGGGACACAGCGGCGACACAGCGGGGGACACAGTGGGGTACACAGCGAGACACAGCGGGGGACACAGCGAGGACACAGCGGGACACAGCGTGGACACAGTGGGACACAGCGGAGGGACACAGCGGGAAACAGCGTGGACACAGCGGGGGACACAACGGGGGACATAGGGCGACACAGAGGGGACACAGAGGGACACAGAGGTGACACAGCGGGGACACATAGGGACACAGCGGTGGACACAGCGGGACACAGCGGGGGACACAGTGGGACACAACAGGGACAGCAGGGACACGACGGGGTACACAGCGGGGACACAGCGGGGACACAGCAGGGGGCACAGCGGGGACACAGCTGGACACAGTGGGGACACAGCGGGACAAAGCGGGGACACAGCGGGGGACACAGCTGGGACACAGCGAGACACAGTGGGGGACACAGCTGGACACAGCTGGGACACAGCGGGGGACACAGCGATACACAGCGCGACACAGTGGGGACACAGCGGGGGACACAGCGAGGGACACAGCGGGACACAGCGGGGGAAACAGCGAGGACACAGCAGGACACAGCGGGGACACAGCGGGACAAAGCGGGGGGACACAGCGGGGAACACAGCGAGGGACACAGCGGGACACAGCGGGGGAAACAGCGAGGACACAGCAGGACACAGCGGGGACACAGCGGGACAAAGCGGGGGGACACAGCGGGAAACAGCGTGGACACACTGCGGGACACACCTGCGGACACAGGGCGACTAGCGGGGGACACAGCGGGACACAGCGGGACACAGCAGGGACACAGAGAGGGACACAGTGGGGGACATAGCTGGACACAGCCGGACACAGCAGGGACAAAGCGGGGACACAGCGGGACACAGCTTGGGACACAGCGGGGCACAGCGGGACACAGCGGGACACAGCGAGGACACAGCGTTGGACACAGCGGGACACAATGGGGAAACAGCTGGACACAGCAGGTACACATCGGGACAAAGCGGGGGACACAGCGGGACACAGCGGGGGACACAGCGGGACACAGCAGGTACACAGCAGGGGACACAGCGGGGACACAGAGGGACACAGCGGGGACACAGCGAGGACACAGCAGGCCACAACTGGACATATCGGGGACACAGCTGAACACAGCGGGGTACACAGCGGGACAAAGCGGATACAAAGCGAGGACACAGCGGGACACAGCTGGACATATCGGGGACACAGCTGAACACAGCGGGGTACACAGTGGGACAAAGCGGGGAACCAGCGGGGGACACAGCGGGACACAGCAGGGCACACAGAGGGACACAGCGGGGACACAGAAGGACACAGTGGGGACACAGCAGGGACACAGCGGTACACAGCGGGGGAAACAGCCGGGGACACAGCAGGACAGAGGGGGACACAGCAGGGACACAGCGGGGGACACACCGGGGGACACAGCGGGACACAACGCGGACACAGCGAGGACACAGCGTGACAAAGCGGGGACACAGTGGCTACTCAGCGGGGGACACAGCGGGGGACAAACCGGGACACCACGGGAAACAACGGGACACAGCGGGACACAGCAGGGACACAGCGGGGACACAGTGGGGGACACAGCGGGACACAGCGGGGGACAGAGCGAGGACACAGCGGGACACATCCGGGACACAGCGGGGAGACAGCCCGGGACACAGAGGGACACAGGAAGGGACACAGCGAGGACACAGCGGGACACAGCGGGACACAGGGGACACAGCAGGGTCACAGCCCGGGACACAGCGAGACACAGCAGGGACACAGCGGGGACACAGCGGGGACACAACGGGGGACAAAGCGAGGACACAGCGGGACACAACGGGGACACAGTGTGGACTCAGCGGGGGACACAGCGCGGGACAAACCGGGACACCACAGGAAACAGCGGGACACAGCGGGACACAGCAGTGGCACATCGGGGACACAGCGGGGGACACAGCGGAACACAGCGGGGGACACAGCGAGGACACAGCGGGACACAGCGGGACACATTGGGGACACAGCAGGGACACAGCCCGGGACACAGCGAGACACAGCAGGGACACAGCGGGGACACAGCGGGGACACAACGGGGGACAAAGCGAGGACACAGCGGGACACAACGGGGACACAGTGTGGACTCAGCGGGGGACACAGCGCGGGACAAACCGGGACACCACAGGAAACAGCGGGACACAGCGGGACACAGCAGTGGCACATCGGGGACACAGCGGGGGACACAGCGGAACACAGCGGGGGACACAGCGAGGACACAGCGGGACACAGCGGGACACATTGGGGACACAGCAGGGACACAGCCTGGGACACAGCGGGAGACACAGCGGATCAAAGTGGGTACACAGCGGGGACACAGTGGGGACAAAGCAGGACACAGGGTGACACTGCGGGACACAGCGGGGACACAGCGGGGGACATAGCGAGGACACAGCGGGACACAGCGAGACAGAGCGGGGACACAGCGGGGACACAGCGGGGACACTCCTTGGGACAGAGGGGACACAGTGGGACACAGCAGGGGACAGTAGGGACACAGCAGGTCACAGCGGGACACAGCGGGACACAGCGGGGAAACAGCGGGGGACAGCGGAGAAACAGCGGGACACAGAGGGGATACAGCGGGGACACAGCGGGGACACAGTGGGTGACAGCGGGGACACAACGGAACACAGCGGGACACAGAGGGGACACAGAGGGGACACAGCGGGGACACAGCGGGGATACAGCAGGGACACATCGGCGGACACAGCGGGGGAATCAGTGGGGAACTCAGCGGGACAAAGCGGGGACACAGTTGGACACAGTGGGACAGACAGCGGGACACATCGGGGACACAGCGAGGACACAGAGGGACACAGCGGGACAAAGTGGGACACAGCGGGACACAGCAGGGGAAACAGCGAGACACAGCGGGAGACACAGCAGGACACAGCGGGGGACAAAGCAAAACACAGCAGGGGCATAGCGAGGACACAGCGGGACACAGCGGGGACAGCGGGGGACACAGCGAGGTCACAGCGGGACACAGCGGGGACACAACGAGGACACAGAGGGCGACAGCGGGACACAGCGGGGGACAGCGGGGGACACAGCGGGGGACAGCGGGGGACACAGCGGGTACAGAGCGAGGACACAGCAGGACACAGCAGGGACAGAGAGGGGGACACAGCAAGACATAGCGGGACACAGCAGGGACACAGCAGGACACAGCGGAGGACACAGACGGGGACACAGCGGGACACATCGGAGACACAGAGGGGACCCAGCGGGGGACATAGCTGGACACAGCGGGGACACAGCGGGGACACAGCTGGACACAGCGGGATACACACCTGGACACAGCGGGGACACAGAGAGGACACAGGGTGGACACAGCAGGGGACACAACGGGACACAGCGGGACACAACTGGACACAGTGGGGACACAGCGAGGGACACAGCAGTGACACAGCGGGACACAGCGTGCCACAGCGGAGGACACAGCGGGGCACAACGAGGGATACATTGGGGACAAAGCAGGACACAGTGCGGACACAGTTGGACACAGAGGGGACACAGCGGGGGAATCAGTGGGGAACACAGCGGGAGAATGCGGGGACACAGCGAGGACACAGTGGGACACAGCGAGATACACAACGGGACACAGCGGGGACAGAGCGAGGACACAGCGGGACACAGCGGGGGACAGAGCGGGGGACACAGCGGGTGACACAGCGGGACACAGCGGGGACACAGCAGGACAAAGTGGGGACACAGCGATGACACAGTGGGGACACAGCGGAGACACAGCAGGATACAGCGTGGACACGGCGGGGACACAGCGAGGACACAGCCGGACACATCGGGACACAGCAGGACACAGCGGAACACAGCGGGGGACACAGCGAGGACACAACGGGACACAGCAAGACACAGCGGGGAAAAAGCGGGGACACTCCAGGGGACAGTGGGGACAGAGTGGGCCACAGTGGGGGATAGCAGGGACACAGCGGATCACAGCGGGGACACAGCCGCACAAAGAGGGACACAGCAGGGATACAGCGGGACAGAGCGGGGGACATATCGGGACACAGCGGGACACATCGGGGGACACAGTAGAACACAGCAAGGGACACAGCGGGACACAGTGGGGGAAAAAGCGAGGACAAAGCGAGACACAGTGGGACACATCGGGGACACAGCAGTGACACAGCGGGGCACACAGGGGTACACAGTGGGGACACAGTGGGGACACAGCGGGGACACAGCAGGACACAGCGGGACACAGCGGGGACACAGCGGGGGACACAGCGAGGACACAACGGGACACAGCGAGACACAGCGGGGAAAAAGCGGGGACACTCCAGGGGACAGTGGGGACAGAGTGGGCCACAGTGGGGGATAGCAGGGACACAGCGGATCACAGCGGGACACAGCAGGACAGAGCGGGGGACAGCGTGGACACAACGGGACACAGCGGGACACATTGGGGACACGGCGGGGTCACAGCGGGGGACACAGTGGGACACAGTGGGGACACAGCGGGGACAGAGCTGGACAAAGCGGGGACACAGCGTGGGACACAGCTGGGGAAACAGCTGGACACTGCGGGGACACAGTTGGACACAGCGGGGTACAGAGCGGGACACATCGGGGACACAGGGAGGACACAGCGGGACACAGAGGGACACAACGGGACACAGTGGATCAGAGCAGGGACACAGCGGGGACACAGCAGCGGACACAGCGGGACACAGCGGGGGACAAAGCGGGACACAGTGGAGAACAAAGTGGGACACAGCCGGGACCAATCAGGACACAGTGGGGACACAGCGGTGACACAGCGGGATACAGCAGGGACAAAGCGGGACACAGTGGGGACACAGCGGGGGACACAGCGGGGGGCACAGTGGGGGACACAGCGGGGAACACAGCGGGACAGAGCGAGGACACAGCGGGACACAGCGGGGGACACAGCGGGGGACACATCGGGACACAGGGCAGGACACAGCGAGGACAAAGAGGGGACACAGCGGGGACACAGTGGGACACAGCGGGACACAGCGGGGATACAGCGGGACACAGCTGGACACAGTGGGATACACAGCGGGACACAGCGGGGACACAGCGGGACACAGCGGGACAGAGTGGGGACAAAGGGGGAGACACAGCGGGGGACAGAGCGGACACAGCGGGGACACAGCGGGGACACAGCAGCGGACACAGCGGGACACAGTGGGAAAGCGGGGACACAGCGGGACACAGCGGGGACACAGTGGGTGACAGCGGGGACACAACGGGACACAGCGGGACACATCAGGGACACAGCAGGGTCACAGCGGGACACAGACGACACAGCGACGACACAGCGGGAACACAGCTGGACACAGCGGGATACACAGTGGGACACAGTGTGGACACAGCGAGGACACAGCGGGACACAGCGGGACACAGAGGGACACAGCGGGGACACAGCAGGACACAGCCGGGGACACAGCAGGGACACAGCGTGACACAGCGGGGACACAGTGGGTGACAGCCCGGACACAACGGAACACAGCGGGACACAGCGGGACACAGTGGGGACACAGCAGAGGACACAGCGAAGACACAGTGGGACACAGCAGGACACAGCGGGTCACAGCGAGACACAGCGGGACACAGCGGGGACAGAGTGAGGGACAGCGGGGAAACAGCGGGTGACACAGCGAAGACACAGCAGGACACAGCAGGGGACACAGCGGGAGACACAGCGGGACATAGCGGGGGACAAAGCGAGGACACAGCGGGGACACAGCGGGGACACAGCGGGACACAGCTGGACACAGCAGGGAACACAGCAGGACACAGCGGGGGACTCAGAGGGACACAGCGGGGGACACAGTGACGACACGGACACAGTGGAAAACATTGGGGACACAGCAGGGACACCGCGGGGGACACAGCGGGAAACACCATGGACACAGCGGGGACACAGCGGGGACACAGTTGGACACAGAGGGTTACACAGCGGGGGACAACCGGACACAGCGGGACACAGCGGGACACAGCGGGGGACACAGTGGAACACAGCAGGAGACACAGCGGGACACAGACGACACAGACACAGCGGCGACACAGCGGGAACACAGCTGGACACAGCGGGATTCACAGCGGGACACAGCGGGACAGAGCGGGGGACAGAGGGAGACAGAGGGGGACACAGCGGGACACAGCGGGACACAGCGGTGGACACAGCGGGACACAGCTGAGGACACAGCGAGAATACAGCGCGACACATCGGGGACAGAGCGGGGACACAGTGGTGGACACAGAGGATCAAAGCGTGGACACAGCGGGGAAACAGTGGGGACACAGTAGGACACAGTGTTACACTGCGGGACACAGCGGGGACACAGCGGGTGACACAGCGAGGACACAGCGGGACACAGCAGAACACAGTGAGACAAAGCGGGGACACAGCGGGGACACTCCATGGGACAGCAGAGACACAGTGGGACACAGCGGGGGACAGCAGGGACACAGCAGGTCACAGCGGGACACAGCGGGACACAGCTGGGAAACAGCAGGGGACAGCGTGGAAACAGTGGGACACAGAGGGGACACAGGGGGACACAGCAGGACACAGCGGGGACACAGTGGGTGACAGCGGGGACACAATGGAACACAGCGGGACTAAGAGGGGACAAAGCGGGGACACAGCGGAACACAGCGGGGGACACAGCGTGACACAAACGACACAGACGTCACAGACCCAGCGGCGTCACAGCGGGAACACAGCTGGACACAGCGGGATTCACAGCGGGACACAGCGGGGACACAGCGAGGACACAGGGGGACAGAGCGGGGGACAGACGGGGACACAGCGGGACACAGCGGTGGACACAGCGTGACACAGCGGGGGACACAGCGGGACACAGCTGGGGACACAGCGAGAACACAGCGCGACACATCGGGGACACAGCGGGGACACAGTGGTGGACACAGAGGATCAAAGCGGGGACACAGCGGGTCCACAGTGGGGACACAGTAGGACACAGGGTGACACTGCGGGACACAGCGGGGACACAACGGGGGACACAGCGAGGACACAGCGGGACACAGCAGAACACAGCGAGACACAGCGGGGTCACAGCGGGGACAAACCATGGGACAGCAGAGACACAGTAGGACACAGCTGAGGACAGCAGGGACACAGCAGGTCACAGCTGGACACAGCGGGACACAGCTGGGAAACAGCGGGGGACAGTGGGGAAACAGCGGGACACAGAGCGGACACAGCAGGGACACAGCGGGACACAGCGGGGACACATTGGGTGACAGCGGGGACACAATGGAACACAGCAGGACACAGAGGGGACACAGCCGGGACACAGCGGGCACACAGCAGGGACACATTGGGGGACACAGCGGGGGAATCAGTGGGGAACACAGTGGGACACAGCGGGGACACAGTTGGACACAGTGTGACAGACAGCTGGACACATCGGGGACACAGCGAGGACACAGAGGGACACAGCGGGACAAAGCGGGACACAGCGGGACACAGCAGGGGAAACAGCGGGACACAGCGGAGTACACAGCGGGACAGAGCGGGGACAAAGAAGGACACAGTGGGGACACAGCAGGGACACAGCGGTACACAGCGGGGGAAACAGCCGGGGACACAGCGGGACACACCGGGACACAGCGGGATTGAGAGGGACACAGCGGGGACACAGCGGGGGACACAGCGGGGGACACAGCGGGACACAACGGGGGACACAGCGAGGACACAGCGTGACACAGCGGGGACACAGTGGCTATTCAGCGGGGGACACAGCGGGGGACAAACCGGGACACCACGGGAAACTTCGGGACACAGCGGGGGACACAGCGAGGACACAGCGAAACACAGTGGGACACATCGGGGACACAGCAGAGACACAGCCCGGGACACAGCGGGACACGCCGCGGACACAGCGGGGACTAACCGGGGGACACAGCGGGGGATAAACCGGGACACGACGAGAAACAGCGGGACACACCGGGATACAGCGGGGAAACAGAGGGGACAAAGCTGGGGACAAAGCGGTACACAGCGTGGGAAACAGCAAGGACACAGCGGGACACAGCGGGACACATCGGGGACACAGCGGGGAGACAGTCCGGCACACAGAGGGACACAGCAGGGGACAAAGCAAGGACACAGCGGGACACATCGGGGACACAGCGATGACACAGCCCTGGAAACAGCGAAACACAGCGGGGACACAGTGGGGACACAGCAGGGACACAACAGGGGACAAAGCGAGGACACAGTGGGGACTCAGCGGTGGACAAAGCTGGACACAGCGGAGGACACAGCGGGACACAGCGGGGACAAAGAAGGACACAGTGGGGACACAGCAGGGACACAGCGAATCAAAGGGGGGACACAGCGGGGACAAAGTGGGGACACAGCAGGACACAGAGTGACACAGTGGTACACAGCGGGGACACAGCGGAGGACACAGCGGGACACAGCAGGACACAGCGGGGGACACAGCAGGGACACAGCGTGACACAGCGGGGACACAGTGGATGACAACCCGGACACAACGGAACACAGAGGGACACAGCGGGACACAGCGGAGGACAAAGCGAGGACACAGCGGGACACAGCAGGACACAGCGGGGACAGAGCGGGGACACTCCATGGGACAGCGGGGACACAGCGGGACACAGCGGGGGACAGCAGGGACACAGCGGGTCACAGCGAGACACAGCGGGTCACAGCGAGACACAGCAGGACACAGCGGGGACACAGTGGGGGACAGCGGGGACACAGCGGGGTCACAGCGGGGGAATCAGTGTTGAACACAGTGGGACACAGCGGGGACACAGTTGGACACAGCGGGATACAGAGCGGGACAGATCGGGGACACAGCGAGGACACAGCAGGACATAGCAGGGGACACAGCGGGGGACACAGCGGGACATAGCGGGGGACAAAGCGAGGACACAGTGGGGAACACAGAAGGACACAGCGGGGGACTCAGAGGGACACAGCGGGGGACACAGTGACGACACGGACACAGTGGAAAACATTGGGGACACAGCAGGGACACAGCGGGGGACACAGCGGGAAACACCATGGACACAGCGGGGACACAGCTGGACACAGCGGGTTACACAGCGGGGGACACAACGGGACATAGCGGGACACAGCGGGACACAGCGGGGGACAACCGGACACAGCGGGACACAGCGGGACACAGCGGGGGACACAGTGGAACACAGCGGGAGACACAGCGGGACACAGACGACACAGACACAGCAGCGACACAGCGGGAACACAGCTGGACACAGCGGGATTCACAGCGGGACACAGCGGGACAGAGCGGGGGACAGAGGGAGACAGAGGGGGACACAGCGGGACACAGCGGGACACAGCGGTGGACACAGCGTGACACAGCGGGGGACACAGCAGGACACAGCTGAGGACACAGCGAGAATACAGCGCGACACATCGGGGACACAGTGGTGGACACAGAGGATCAAAGCGGGGACACAGCGGGGACACAGTGGGGACACAGTAGGACACAGTGTTACACTGCGGGACACAGCGGGGACACAGCGGGTGACACAGAGAGGACACAGCGGGACACAGCAGAACACAGCGAGACACAGCGGGGACACAGCGGGGACACTCCATGGGACAGCGGAGACACAGTGGGACACAGCGGAGGACAGCAGGGACACAGCAGGTCACAGCGGGACACAGCGGGACACAGCTGGGAAACAGCGGGGGACAGCGGGGAAACAGCGGGACACAGAGGGGACACAGGGGGACACAGCGGGGACACAGTGGGTGACAGCGGGGACACAACGGAACACAGCGGGACACAGAGGGGACAAAGCAGGGACACAGCGGAACACAGCGGGGGACACAGCGTGACACAGACGACACAGACGACACAGACCCAGCGGCGTCACAGCAGGAACACAGCTGGACATAGCGGGATTCACAGTGGGACACAGCGGGGACACAGCGGGATTCACAGCGGGACACAGCGGGGACACAGCGAGGACACAGCGGGACACAGCGGGACACAGGGGGACAGAGCGGGGACACAGACGACACAGACCCAGCGGCAACACAGCAGGAACACAGCTGGACACAGCGGGATTCACAGCGGGACACAGCGGGGACACAGTGAGGACACAGCGGGACAAAGCGGGACACAGCGGGACAGAGCGGGGGACAGAGGGGGACAGAGGGGGACACAGCGGTACACAGCGGTGGACACAGTGTGACACAGCGGGGGACACAGCGGGACACAGCTGGGGACACAGCGAGAAAACAAGGCGACACATCGGGGGACACAGCTGGGACACAGTGGTGGACACAGAGGATCAAAGCGGGGACACAGTGGGGGCACAGTGGGGACACAGTAAGACACAGTGTGACACTGCGGGACACAGCGGGGACACAGCAATGGACACAGCGAGGACACAGCTGGACACAGCACAACACAGCGAGACACAGCGGGGACACAGCGGGGACACAGCGGGGACACTCCATGGGACAGCGGAGACACAGTGGGACACAGCGGGGGACAGCAGGGACACAGCAGGTCACAGCTGGACACAGCGGGAAATAGCTGGGAAACAGCGGGGGACAGTGGGGAAACTGCGGGTCACAGAGGGGACACAGCGGGGACACAGCGGGACACAGCGGCGACACAGTGGGTGACAGCGGGGACACAACGGAACAAAGCGGGACACAGAGGGGACACAGCGGGGACACAGCGGGGACACAGCAGGGACACATCGGGGGACACAGCGGGGGAATCAGTGGGGAACACAGCGGGACACAGCGGGGACACAGTTGGACACAGTGTGACAGACAGCTGGACACATCGGAGACACAGCGAGGACACAGAGGGACACAGCAGAACAAAGCGGAACACAGCGTGACACAGCAGGGGACACAGCGGGACACAGCGGGGACAAAGAAGGACACAGTGGGGACACACCGGGACACAGCGGGACAGAGCGGGGGAAACAGCCGGGGACACATCGGGACACACCGGGACACAGTGGGACAGAGCGGGACACAGCGGGGACACAGCGGGGGACACAGCGGGGGACACAGCGGGACACAACATGGGACACAGCGAGGACACAGCGTGACACAGCGGGGACACAGTGGCTATTCAGCGGGGGACACAGCGGGGGACAAACCAGGACACCACTGGAAACATCGGGACACAGCGGGACACAGCAGGGACACAGCGGGTCACAGCGGGGGACACAGCGGGACACAGCGGGGGACACAGCGAGGACACAGTGGGACACAGCGGGACACAGCGGGGACACAGCGAGGACATAGCGGGACAGAGTGGGACACAGCGCGAACACTCCAGGGGAGAGCGGGGACACAGCGGGACACAGCGGGGGACAGCAGGGACACAGCGGGTCACAGCGGGACACAGCGGGGACACAGTGGGGGACAGCGGGGAAACAGCGGGGTACAGAGAGGACACAGCGGGGACACAGCAGGACACAGCGGGGACACAGTGGGTGACAGCGGGGACACAACGGGACACAGCGGGACATATTGTGGACACAGCAGGGTCACAGCGAGGGACACAGCTCGACACATCGGGGACTCAGCGGGAACACAGCGTGGAACACAGCAGGGGAATCAGTGGGGAAGACAGCGGGACACAGCGGGGACAAAGTTGGACACAGCTGGATACACAATGGTACACATCGGGGACACAGCGAGGACACAGAGGGACACAGTGGAACAAAGCGGGACACAGCGGGACACAGTGGGGACACAGCGGGGACACAGCGGGGGACACAGCAGGACACAGCGGGGACACAGAAGGACACAGTGGGGACACAGCAGGGACACAGTGGTAAACAGCGGGGTAAACAGCCGGGGACACAGCGGGACACAACGGGGGACACAGCGGGACACAGCTGGGGACACAGCGAGGATACAGCGGGACACATTGGAACACAGCGGGGACACAGCGGGGGACACAGCGTATCAAAGGGGGGACACAGCGGGGCCAAAGTGGGCACACAGCAGGACACAGAGTGACACAGCGGTACATAGCGGGGACACAGCGAGGACACAGCGGGACACAGCAGGACACAGCGGGGGACACAGCAGGGACACAGCGTGGCACAGCGGGGACACAGTGGGTGACAGCCCGGACACAACGGAACACAGCGGGACACAGCGGGACACAGCGGGGACACAGCAGAGGACACAGCGAGGACACAGCGGGACACAGCAGGACACAGCGGGGACAGAGCGGGGACACTCCATGGGACAGCGGGGACACAGAAGAGGACATAGGGGGACACAGCGGGACACAGCGGGACACAGCGGGAGACACAAAGGGACACAGTGGGGGACAGAGCGGTACACAGGGGGATACAGCAGGGACACTTCGGGGAAACAGCAGGACACAGCAGGGACACATCGGGACACAGCGGGGCCACAGCTAAACACAGCAGGACACAGCGGGGGACACAGCGGGGGAATCAGTGGGGAACACAGCGGGACACAGCAGGGACACAGTTGGACACAGCGGGATACACTGTGGGACAAAGCGGGACACAGCGAGACACAACGGGGACACAGCGGGGACATAGCAGCGGACACATCGGGACACAGAGAGACACAGCGGGACAAAGCGGGGTACACAGCGGGACACAGAGGAGGACACAGCGGGACACAGCGGGGACACAGCAGGACACAGTGGGGACACCGCGGGGACACAGCGGGGGACACAGCGGGGGACACAGCGGTACACAGCCGGGGATTCAGCGGGGACACAGCGGGAACACA
The DNA here is from genome assembly GCF_024711535.1 of Dipodomys merriami. Classification (NCBI taxonomy): domain Eukaryota; kingdom Metazoa; phylum Chordata; class Mammalia; order Rodentia; family Heteromyidae; genus Dipodomys; species Dipodomys merriami. Next base: position 167,835 of record NW_027206437.1, on the reverse strand, counting down.
GCGGGGGACACAGCGCGTGAAACAGTGGGGAACACAGAGGGACACAACGGGGACACAGTTGGACACAGCGGGATACACAGCGGGACACAGCGGGGACACAGTCAGGACACAGCGAAGACATAGCGGGACACAGCGGGACACAACGGGACACAGCGGGACACAGCGGGGACACAGCAGCGGACACAGCAGCGGACACAACGGGACACAGCGGGACACAGCAGGACACAGCGGTGGACATAGCAGGACACATTGGGTGACACAGCGGGACACAGCGGACGACACAGCGGGACACAGCAGGGGACATAGCGGGACACCTCGGGGACACAGCGGGGACACAGCGGGACACAGCGCGGACACAGCGGGACTGACTGGGGGACACAGCGAGACACAGCGGGACACAGGGAGACACAGCGGGACACAACGGAGACACAGGGGGACACAGCGGGGACACAGCGGGGGAGAGCAGGGACACAACGGGACACATCGGGACACATCGGGGACAGAGCGGGGACACAGCGGGGGACACAGCGGGACACAGCAGGACACAGCGTGGAGAAAGCGGGGATACAGTGGGGACAGAGTAGGGAAACTGCAGGACACAGCGGGGACAGAGCGGGGGACACAACGGGACACAGCGGGACAAAGAAGGGACACAGCGGGACACAGCGGTTTACACAGCGGGACACTGCGGGGGAAACAGTGAGGACACAGCGGGACACAGCTGGACACAGGGGGACCCAGAGGGGGACACAGCGGGGGACAAAGCGGGACACCATGGGAAACAGCTGGACACAGCGGGACACAGGGTGGACACAGCGGCGACACAGCGGGATACACAGCGGGACACAGCGGGGACACAGCGGGGCACACAGCGGGGGACACAGCGGGGAACACAGTGGAACACATCGGGGACACAGCGGGAACACAGCGGGACACAGAGTGGACACAGTGGTGACACAGCGGGGACACAGCAGGGACACAGCTGGACATAGTGGGATACATAACGGGACACAGCCGGGACACATCAGGGACACAGCGAGACACAGCAGGACACAGCGGGACACAGCGGGGACAAAGCGGGGCAGAGCGGGGGACACAGCGGGACACAGCGGGACACAGCGGGGACACAGTTGGGACAGAGCGGGGACACAGCAGGACACAGCGGGGACAGAGCAGGGGACACAACGGGACACAGCGGGACAAAGAAGGGACACAGCGGGACACAGCGGGGTGCACAGCGCGACACTGCGGGGGACACAGCGAGGACCCAGCGGGACACAGCGGGACACAGGGGGACTCAGAGGGGTACACTGCGGGGGACAAAGCAGGACACCACGGGAAACAGTGAGACACAGCGGGACAAAGCGGGACACAGCGGGACAGAGCGGGGGACACAGCAGGGCACAGCTGGGGACACAGCGAGTACACAGTGGGACACAGCGGGACACATCGGGGACACAGCGGGACACAGCATGGGACACAGCGGGGATACAGCTGGGACACAGCAGGACACAGCAGGGACACATTGGGACACAGCGGGACACAGTGGGGGACCAGGGGGACACAGCGGGTCACATCAGGGGACACAGCTTGACACAGCGGGATACACGGCAGGACACAGCGGGGACACATCGAGGACACAGCGGGACACATCGGGACACAGTGGGACACAGCGGAGACACTGGGGACACATAGGAACACAGGGGACAAAGCAGGACACAGCGGGGACACAGCGGGGACACAGCATGACACAGCGGGGACACAGCCGGGACACAGCAGGACACAGCGGGACACGGCGGGGGACACAGCGAGGACATAGCGGGACACATCGGGACACGAGGGACAAAGCGGGGACACAGCGGGGGACACAGTGGGGAAACAGTGGGACACAGCGGGACACTGTGGGGGATACAGAGGGACACAGCTAGGACACATCGGAACACAGCGGGGGACACAGCGGGACACAGCAGGGACACATCGGGACACAGCGGGGGCCACAGCAGGACACAGCGGCACACAGCGGGACACAGCGTGGGACACAGCAGGACACAGCAGGGGACACAGTGAGACACAGCGGGGGACACAGCAGGGACACATCAGGACACAGACGGACACATCGGGTGACACAGCTTGACACAGCAGGATACATGGCAGGACACAGCGGGGACACATCGAGGACACAGCGGGACACATCAGGACACAGCGGGACACAGCGGGGACACAGGGGACATAGTGGGACACAGCGGGACACAGTGGGACACAGCGGGGAACACAGCGGGTGACACAGCAGGACACAGCGGGGACACAGCAGGGACACAGCGGGACACAGCGGGGACACAGACGGGACACAGCGGGACACCGCGGGATACATTGGGACACAGCGGGACACAGCAGGGACACATCGGGACACAGCGGGGCCACAGCTAAACACAGCAGGACACAGCGGGGGACACAGCGGGGGAATCAGTGGGGAACACAGCGGGACACAGCAGGGACACAGTTGGACACAGCGGGATACACTGTGGGACAAAGCGGGACACAGCGAGACACAACGGGGACACAGCGGGGACATAGCAGCGGACACATCGGGACACAGAGAGACACAGCGGGACAAAGCGGGGTACACAGCGGGACACAGAGGAGGACACAGCGGGACACAGCGGGGACACAGCAGGACACAGTGGGGACACCGCGGGGACACAGCGGGGGACACAGCGGGGGACACAGCGGTACACAGCCGGGGATTCAGCGGGGACACAGCGGGAACACAGCGGGGGACACAGCGCGTGAAACAGTGGGGAACACAGAGGGACACAACGGGGACACAGTTGGACACAGCGGGATACACAGCGGGACACAGCGGGGACACAGTCAGGACACAGCGAAGACATAGCGGGACACAGCGGGACACAACGGGACACAGCGGGACACAGCGGGGACACAGCAGCGGACACAGCAGCGGACACAACGGGACACAGCGGGACACAGCAGGACACAGCGGTGGACATAGCAGGACACATTGGGTGACACAGCGGGACACAGCGGACGACACAGCGGGACACAGCAGGGGACATAGCGGGACACCTCGGGGACACAGCGGGGACACAGCGGGACACAGCGCGGACACAGCGGGACTGACTGGGGGACACAGCGAGACACAGCGGGACACAGGGAGACACAGCGGGACACAACGGAGACACAGGGGGACACAGCGGGGACACAGCGGGGGAGAGCAGGGACACAACGGGACACATCGGGACACATCGGGGACAGAGCGGGGACACAGCGGGGGACACAGCGGGACACAGCAGGACACAGCGTGGAGAAAGCGGGGATACAGTGGGGACAGAGTAGGGAAACTGCAGGACACAGCGGGGACAGAGCGGGGGACACAACGGGACACAGCGGGACAAAGAAGGGACACAGCGGGACACAGCGGTTTACACAGCGGGACACTGCGGGGGAAACAGTGAGGACACAGCGGGACACAGCTGGACACAGGGGGACCCAGAGGGGGACACAGCGGGGGACAAAGCGGGACACCATGGGAAACAGCTGGACACAGCGGGACACAGGGTGGACACAGCGGCGACACAGCGGGATACACAGCGGGACACAGCGGGGACACAGCGGGGCACACAGCGGGGGACACAGCGGGGAACACAGTGGAACACATCGGGGACACAGCGGGAACACAGCGGGACACAGAGTGGACACAGTGGTGACACAGCGGGGACACAGCAGGGACACAGCTGGACATAGTGGGATACATAACGGGACACAGCCGGGACACATCAGGGACACAGCGAGACACAGCAGGACACAGCGGGACACAGCGGGGACAAAGCGGGGCAGAGCGGGGGACACAGCGGGACACAGCGGGACACAGCGGGGACACAGTTGGGACAGAGCGGGGACACAGCAGGACACAGCGGGGACAGAGCAGGGGACACAACGGGACACAGCGGGACAAAGAAGGGACACAGCGGGACACAGCGGGGTGCACAGCGCGACACTGCGGGGGACACAGCGAGGACCCAGCGGGACACAGCGGGACACAGGGGGACTCAGAGGGGTACACTGCGGGGGACAAAGCAGGACACCACGGGAAACAGTGAGACACAGCGGGACAAAGCGGGACACAGCGGGACAGAGCGGGGGACACAGCAGGGCACAGCTGGGGACACAGCGAGTACACAGTGGGACACAGCGGGACACATCGGGGACACAGCGGGACACAGCATGGGACACAGCGGGGATACAGCTGGGACACAGCAGGACACAGCAGGGACACATTGGGACACAGCGGGACACAGTGGGGGACCAGGGGGACACAGCGGGTCACATCAGGGGACACAGCTTGACACAGCGGGATACACGGCAGGACACAGCGGGGACACATCGAGGACACAGCGGGACACATCGGGACACAGTGGGACACAGCGGAGACACTGGGGACACATAGGAACACAGGGGACAAAGCAGGACACAGCGGGGACACAGCGGGGACACAGCATGACACAGCGGGGACACAGCCGGGACACAGCAGGACACAGCGGGACACGGCGGGGGACACAGCGAGGACATAGCGGGACACATCGGGACACGAGGGACAAAGCGGGGACACAGCGGGGGACACAGTGGGGAAACAGTGGGACACAGCGGGACACTGTGGGGGATACAGAGGGACACAGCTAGGACACATCGGAACACAGCGGGGGACACAGCGGGACACAGCAGGGACACATCGGGACACAGCGGGGGCCACAGCAGGACACAGCGGCACACAGCGGGACACAGCGTGGGACACAGCAGGACACAGCAGGGGACACAGTGAGACACAGCGGGGGACACAGCAGGGACACATCAGGACACAGACGGACACATCGGGTGACACAGCTTGACACAGCAGGATACATGGCAGGACACAGCGGGGACACATCGAGGACACAGCGGGACACATCAGGACACAGCGGGACACAGCGGGGACACAGGGGACATAGTGGGACACAGCGGGACACAGTGGGACACAGCGGGGAACACAGCGGGTGACACAGCAGGACACAGCGGGGACACAGCAGGGACACAGCGGGACACAGCGGGGACACAGACGGGACACAGCGGGACACCGCGGGATACATTGGGACACAGCGGGACACAGCAGGGACACAGGGGACACAGCGGGACACAGCGGGACACAGCGGGGACACAGCGGGACACAGTGGGACACTGCGGGGACAGATCGGGACACAGCGGGGTACACAGCAGGCCACAGCGGGGACACATCGGTACACAGCAGGGGACACAGCGGGACACAGCGGCACACAGCGGGACACAGCATGGGACACAGCAGGACACAGCGGGGGACACTGCGAGACACAGCGGGGGACACAGCAGGGACAAATCGGGACACAGCGGGACACATTGGGGGACACAGATTGACACAGCGAGATAAACGGCGGGACACAGCGGGACACATCGGGACACAGCGGGACACAGCGGGGACACAGGAGGCAAAGCGGGACACAGCGGGACCCAGCGGAGGACACATAAGAGAACACAGCGGGACACAGTGGGGACACAGCGGGGACACAGCGGGGACACAGCGGGACACAGAGGGGACACAGCGGGGACACAGCGGGACACAGCAGGACACTGAGGGGGACACAGCGAGGACACAGCGGGACACAGCGGGGACACAGCGGGGGACACAGCGGGGAAACAGCGGGACACAGTGGGGGACACAGAGGGACACAATGGGACACAGCGTGGATCACAGCCGGGATACAGCTGGGACACAGCAGGACACAGCGGGGACACATCGTGACACAGCGGGACACAATGAGACACAGCGGGGGACCAGGGGGACACAGCGGGTCACATCAGGGGACACAGCTTGACACAGCGGGATACACGGCAGGACACAGAGGGGACACAGCAAGGACACAGCGGGACACATCAGGACACAGTGGGACACAGCGGAGACACTGGGGACACATTGGGACACAGGGGATAAAGCAGGACACAGCGGGGACACAGCAGGGGACACAGTGGGGAAAGAGTGGGACACAGCGGGACACTGTGGGGGATACAGAGGGACACAGCTAGGACATATTGGGACTCAGCGGGATACAGCAGGGACACATCAGGACACAGCCGGACACATCGGGGGACACAGCTTGACACAGCGGTATACAACGCAGGACACAGCGGGGACAGAGCAAGGACACAGCGGGACACAGCGGGACACAGTGGGACACAGCTGGACACAGCGGGGACAAATGGGACATAGCGGGACACAGCGGGACACAGCGGGACACAGCGGGAGACACAGCGGGGACACAGCGGGGGACAGAGCAGGACACAGCGGGACATAGCCGGACACTGCGGGGGACACAGCAAGGACACAGTGGGACACAGCGGGACACAGTGGGACACAGCGGGGACACAGCGGGGGACACAGCAGGGAAACAGCGGGACACAGTGGGGGACACAGAGGGACACAGCGGGACATAGCTGGGGACACTGCGGGGGACATAGCGGGACACAGCGGGGGACACAGGGAGGACACAGCGGGACACAGAGGAATACAGGGGGACACAGCGGGGGACACAGAGACAACACAGCAGGACACAGCGGGATACAGCGGGGACACAATGGGAACACAGCGGGGTACACAGCGAGGACACAGCAGGACACAGCGGGACACAGCATGACAGAGCGGGACACAGCATGGACACCGCGGCGGACACAGCGGGACACAGCGGGGGACACAGCGGGGGACACAGTGGGACACAGCGGGGGACACAGCGGGGGACACTGGGGGACAACGGTGACACAGCGGGGACACAGCGGGACACAGCAGGACACAGCGGGGGACTCAGCAGGGCACAACGTGGGACACAGCGGGACACAGCGGGGACCAAGCGAGACACAGCGGGGGACACAGAGGGGACACAGCGGGACACAGCATGGGACACAGCGGGACACAGTGGAGGACACAGCGTTATCCACCGGGCGACACAGCGGGACACAGAGGGGGACACAGCGAGACACAGCGGGACACAGCGGGACACAGCGGGGACACAGCGGGACAGGGCGGGACACAGCGGGGGACACAACGGGACACATCGGGGGACACAGCTTGACACAGCGGGACACAGCGGGAAACTGCCGGGACACATAGGGTCACTGCGGGGGACATAGCAGGCCACAGCGGGGACACATTGGTACACAGCAGGGGACACAGCGGGACACAGCGGCACACAGCGGGACACAGCGTGGGACACAGCGGGACACAGCGGGGGACCCAGGGAAACACAGCGGGAAACATCGGGGGACACAGCTTGACACAGCGGGATACACGGCAGGACACAGCGGGGACACAGCGAGGACACAGCGGGACACATTGGGACACAGTGGGACACAGCGGGGACACTGGGGACACATTGTGACACAGCGTTACACAGCGGGGGACACAGCGGGACACAGGGTGGACACAGCGGCGACACAGCGGCATACACAGTGGGACACAGCGGGATACAGCTGGACACAGCAGGGACACAGCGGGGACAGAGCGGGGGACACAGCAGGACACAGTGGGACACAGCGTGGACACAGCGGGGATACAGTGGGGACAGAGCGGGGCCACAGCATGACACAGCGGGAACAGAGCGGGGGACACAACGGGACACAGCGGTTTACACTGCGGGACACTGCAGGGGACACAGCGAGGACACAGCCGGACACAGGGGGACTCAGAGGGGGACACAGCGGGGGACAAAGCAGGACACCATGGGAAACAGCGGGACACTGCGGGAACACAGCCGGACACAGCGGAGACACAGCAGGGGACAAAGCCGGGGACACAGTGGGGGACACAGCGGGGATCACAGCAGGACACAGAGGGGATACAGCTGGACACAGCGAGATACACAGCGGGACACAGCGGGGACAGAGCGAGGACACAGCGGGACACATTGGGACACAGCAGGACACAGTGGAACACAGCGGGAACACAGCGGGGACACAGCAGCGGAAACAGCGGGACACAGCAGGACACAGCTGTACACAGCCGGGGACTCAGCGGGGACACACCGGGAACACAGCGGGGGACACAGCGCGGGAAACAGTGGGGAACACAGAGGGACACAACGGGGACACAGTTGGACACAGCGGGATACACAGCGGGACACAGCGAGGACACAGCGAAGACACAGCGGGACACAGCGGGATACAGCAGGGACACAGCAGCAGACACAGGAGCGGACACAACGGGACACAGCGGGACACAGTGGGACACAGCGGGACACAGCAGGACACAGCGGCGGACACAGCAGGACACATTGGGTGACACAGCGGGACACAGCGAACGACACAGCGGGACACAGCGGGGGACATAGCGGGACACCTCGGGGACACAGCGAGGACACAGCGAGACACAGGGGGACACAGGGGGACACAGCGGGACACAGCGGTTTACACAGCGGGACACTGCGGGGGACACAGTGAGGACACAGCGGGACACAGCCGGACACAGCGGGGACACAGTAGGACACAGCGGGATACACTGCGGGACAAAGCGGGACACAGCGAGACACAAAGGGGACACAGCGGGGACATAGCAGCGGACACATCGGGACACAGCGAGACACAGAGGGACACAGCGAGGTACACAGCGGGACACAGAGGAGGACACAGCGGGACACAGCAGGGACACAGCAGGACACAGTGGGGACACCGCGGGGACACAGCGGGGGACACAGCGGGGGAAACAGCGGTACACAGCCGGGGACTCAGCGGGGACACAGCGGGAACACAGCGGGGGACACAGCGCGGGAAACAGTGGGGAACACAGAGGGACACAACTGGGACACAGTTGGACACAGCGGGATACACAGCAGGACACATCGGGGACACAGCGAGGACACAGCGAAGACATAGCGGGACACAGCGGGACACAACGGGACACAGCGGGACACAGCGGGGACACAGCGGGGACACAGCAGCGGACACAATGGGACACAGCAGGACACAGCGGGATACAGCGGGACACAGCAGGACACAGCAGGACACATCGGGTGACACAGCGGGACACAGCGGACGACACAGCGGGACACAGCGGGGGACATAGCGGGACACCTCGGGGACACAGCGGGGACACAGCGGGACACATCGGGTGACACAGCGGGACACAGCGGACGACACAGCAGGACACAGCGGGGGACATAGAGGGACACCTCGCGGACACAGCGGGGACACAGCGGTACACAGCGCGGACACAGCGGGACAGACCGGGGGACACAGCGAGACACAGCCTGACACAGCGGGACACAGCGGGACACAAGGGAGTCACAGCGGGACACAGCGGGGACACAGCCGTGGAGAGCGGGGACACAACGGGACACATCGGGACACATCGGGGACAGAGCGGGGACACAGCGGGGGACACAGCGGGACACAGGGTGGACACAGCGGCGACACAGCGGCATACACAGCGGGACACAGCGGGATACAGCTGGACACAGCAGGGACACAGCGGGGACAGAGCGGGGGACACAGCAGGACACAGTGGGACACAGCGTGGACACAGCGGGGATACAGTGGGGACAGAGCGGGGCCACTGCAGGACACAGCGGGAACAGAGCGGGGGACACAACGTGACACAGCGGGACAAAAAAGGGACACAGCGGGACACAGCGGTTTACACAGCGGGACACTGCGGGGGACACAGCGAGGACACAGTGGGACACAGCCGGACACAGGGGGACTCAGAGGGAGACACAGCGGGGGACAAAGCGGGACACCATGGGAAACAGCGGGACACAGCCGGACACAGTGGGACACAGCGGAGACACAGCAGGGGACAAAGCGGGGGACACAGTGGGGGACACAGCGGGGATCACAGCGGGACACAGAGGGGATACAGCTGGACACAGCGAGATACACAGCGGGACACAGCGGGGACAGAGCGAGGACACAGCGGGACACATCGGGACACAGCAGGACACAGCGGAACACAGCGGGAACACAGCGGGGACACAGCAGCGGAAACAGCGGGACACAGCAGGACACAGTGGGACACAGCGGGGGACACAGCGGGGAACACAGCGGGTGACACTGCGGGACATACCGGGGACACAGAAGGACACAGTGGGGACTCAGCGATGACACAGTGGGATACAGCGGGGACACAGCAGGGACACAGCCGGACACAGCGTGGAACAAAGCAGGACACAGTTGGGACTCAGCGGGGACAGAGCGGGGACACAACGTGACACAGTGGGGACAGAGCGGGTGACACAGCAGGACAGAGCGGGTCAAAGCGGGGACACAGCTGGGACACAGCAGGGACACAGCGGGACACATTGGGGGACACATCCGGACACAGCGGGACACAGCGGGGACACAGTGGGGGACACGCGGCAGACACAGCCGGACACAGCGGGGGACACAGCGAGTACACAGCGGGACAAATCCGGAAATATCAGGGACACAGCGGGGCACAGCGGGGACACAGCGGGGGACACAGCGGGGGACAAAGCGGGACACAGGGGTGACACAGCGGGGACAAAGCAGGGACACAGCTGGACACAGTGGGATACACAGCGGGACACTTCAGGGACACAGCAGGGACACAGCGGGGACACATCGGGGACACAGCTGGGACAGAGCGGGGACACAGCAGGACACAGCGGGGACAGTGCGGGGGACACAACGCGACACAGTGGGGACAGAGCGGATGACAGCAGGACACAACGGGGGACACAGCGGGACACAGCGGGGGACACAGCGAGGACAGAGCGGGACACAGCGGTACACAACGGGGACTCAGCAGGGTTCACAGCGGTACACAACGGGACACAGCTTGGCACAGCGGGGACACAGAGAGGGACACAGCAGTGACACAGCGGGACACAGCGGGACACAGCAGAGGACACAGCGGGGCACAGCGAGGGACACATTGGGGACAAAGCAGGACACAGTGGGGACAGAGTTGGACACAGAGGGGACACAGCGGGGGAATCAGTGGGGAACACAGCGAGACACAACGTGGACACAGTTGGACACAGCGGGATACACAGCGAGACAGATCGGGGACACAGCGGGGCACACAGCGGGGGATACAGCAGGGGACACAGCGGGGTCCATAGCTGGACACAGCGGGATACACAGTGGCACACAGCGGGGACACAGCGGGGACACCGCAGGACACAGTGGGGACACAGCGGAGACACAGCAGGATACAGCGTGGACACGGCGGGCACACAGCGAGGACACAGCGGGACACATCGGGACACAGCAGGACACAGTGGAACACAGCGGGTACACAGCATGACACAGCAGGGGACACAGCAGGACAAAGCGGGGGACACAGCCGGACACAGAGGGACAAAGCGGGGACACAGCGGCACAGAGCGGGGGACATAGCGGAACACAGCGGGACACAGCGGGACACAGCGGGGGACACAGTGGGACACATCGGGGACACAGCGGGGCACACAGCGGGACACAGTGGGGACACAGCGGGGACACAACGGGGACAAAGCAGGACACAGCGGGACACAGCAGGGACACAGCGGGGGACACAGCGAGGACACAGCGGGACACAGCGAGACACAGCGGGGGAAAAAGCGGGGACACTCCAGGGGACAGCGGGGAGACAGCGGGACACAGTGAGGGACAGCAGTGACACAGCGGATCACAGCAGGACAAAGAGGGACACAGCGGAGGACAGCGTGGACACAACGGGACACAGCGTGACACATCGGGGACACAGCGGGGTCACAGCGGGGGACACAGCGGGACACAGCGGGGACAGAGTGGGGATACAGCTGGACAAAGAGGGGACACAGCTTGGGACACAGCTGGGAAAACAGTGGGGAACACAGCTGGACAGAGCGGGGACACACCTGGGGACACAGCGGGGGACACAGTGGGGGACACAGTGGGGAACACAGCGGGACACAGCGGGTATACAGCGGGACACAGCTGGACAAAACGGGACAGAGCGGGGACACAGCGGGGACTCAGCGGGGGACACAGCGAGGGACAAAGTGGGACACCACGGAACACAGCGGGACACTGCGGGGACACAGCGGGACACAGCGGGGGACACAGCAGGGACACAGCGGAACACAGCGGGGGACACAGCCCTGACACAGCGGGACATAGTGGGACACAGAGGGGGACAAAGCGGGATATAGTTGGGGACACAGTAGGGGACACAGGGGGACACAGCGGGGACACAGCAGGACAGAGCGGGGACACAGCGGGACCCAGCGTGGAGACAGCGGGACCCAGCATGGACACAGCGGGACACAGCAGGACACAGCGTGGCACAACGGAGACACAGCGGGACACAGCGGGACACAGCGGGGGAAACAGTGGGACACAGCGGGGACATAGCGTGGTACACAGTGGGGACACAGAGGAACACAGCGGGGGAAACAGTGGGACACAGCGGGACACAGCATGGGACACAGCGAGAACACAGTGGGACACAGCGGGACACAGCGTGGACACAGCGGGACACCACTGGGACACAGCCGGGGGACACAGCGGGACACAACGGGGGAAACAGCGAAGACACAGCGGAACACTGGGGGGACACAGCAGGGACACAGCGGGGGACACAGCGGGACACAGCAGGACACAGAGGGGTACACAGCGGGACACAGCGAGGAAACAGCGGGACACAGCAGAGGACACAGCGGGACAAAGCGGGACACAGCGTGGAACACAGCGGGACACAGCGGGGGACACAGCGAGGACACAGCGGAACACAGCGGGGGACACAGCCGTGGACACATCAGGACACAGCGGGGGACACAGCGCGGACACAGAGGGACACAGCGGGGACACAGCTGGGACACAGCGGGGGACACAGCGGGTGACACAACGGTACACAGATGGACACAACGGGACACACCGCGATCACAGCGGTGACACAGCGGGGGACACAGCGGGGAACAGCGGGGGACACAGCGAGGACACAGTGGGACCCAGCGGGACACTGCCTCGATACAGCGGGGACACAGCGGGACACAGCAGGCTATAAGGCTGGGGACACAAAGGGAAACAGCGGAGACAAAGCAGGACACTGCGTGACACATCGTGGACACAGCGGGACACAGCGGGGGACACAGCTGGGGACACTTCAGGACACAGTGGGGGACACAGCCGGGGACACTGTAATACACAGCGGGGGACACAGCGCGGACACAGCGGGACACAGCGGGGACACAGCAGGGACACAGCGGGGTACACAACTGGGGACACAACAGGACACAGAGGGGGACAGAGAGGGGACAGAGCTGGGACACAGGGGACACAGCAGGAAATTGCGGGACACAGGAAGGCCAAAGCAGGAGACACAGCGGGGGACAGAGCAGACACAGCGGGGACACAGCGGGGACTCAGCGGGGGACATAGCGGAGAACAAAGCAGGACACCACGGTACACAGCGGAACACAGCGGAACACAGTGGGGACACTGTGTGGACACAGCGGGACACAGCGGGGGAAACAGGGGGACACAGCGGAACTCATCGGTGAACACAACGGAACACATCGTGGGGACACAGCGGGGGACACAGCGGGACACAGCAGGGACTCAGCTGGACACAGCGGGGTATACAGGGTGACACAGCGGGGACACAGCGGGGACAAAGCAGGACACAGCAGGGGACACAGCAGGGGACACAGCGGGACACAGCGGGGACTAAGCTGGACACAGAGTGGTATACAGCGTGACAGAGCGGGGACTCAGGAGGAACACAGCGGGACACTGTGTGACACATCGGGGACACAGTGGGACACAGCGGGACACAGAGAGACACACCGGGGGACACAGCGACACACAGCGGGAAACACAGCGAGGACACAGCGGAACACAGCGGGGTACAAAGCTGGGGACACAAAGGGAAACAGCGGAGACACAGCAGGACACTGCGTGACACATCGTGGACACAGTGTGATACAGCGGGACACAGCGGGGACACAGCGGGGGACACAGCGAGGACACAGCGGGACACAGCGGGACACAGCAGGACTCAGCGGGGACACAGCTGGGACACAGCGGGGGACACAGCGCGACACAGCGATACACAGAGTGACACAGCGGGACAAAGCGGGGGACACAGCAGGACACAGTGGGGGACACAGCGGGACACAGAGGGGGACACAGGGGGGGACACAGCAGGACACAGTGTGGGACACAGCGAGAACACAGCGGGACACCGCGGGACACAGCGTCGATTCAGCAGGGACACAGCCGGACACAGCAGGGACAAAGCAGGGGACACAGCGGGGGACATTGGGGAAACAGGGGGACACAGCGGGGGACACAGTTGGACATAGCGGGGGACAGCAGGGACGCAGCGGGACAAAGCGGGGACACAGCGGGGGACAACGGGGAAACAGCGGGACACCGCGGGGACAAAGCGGGGACTCAGTGGTGGATACAGCGGTGGACAAAGCGGGACACCACGGGACACAGCGGGGACACTGTGGGGACACAGCGGGACACAGCTGGGGACACAACGAGACACAGCAGGTGACACAGCGGGGACACAGCGGGACACAGCGGGGAGACAGCGTGCACACAGTGGGAAACAGCGGGACACAGCGGGGGACAAAGCGGGAGACAGCGGGGGACACAGCAGGGGACACAGTGGGACACAGCGGGACCCAGCTGGGGACACAGCCAGGACACAGCGGGACACAGCGGGGGACACAGCGAGGACACAGCAGACACAGAGGGCCACAGCGGGGACACAGCTGGACACAACGGGATAGAGCAGGAGACACAGTGGGGGATACAGCGAGGACACAGAGGGACACAACCGGACACAGCGGGACACAGCAGGGACAAAGTGGGAATCACAGCAGGGGATAGAGTGGGACAGAGCAGGGACACAGGGGGACACAGCGGGGACTCAGCGGGACGCAGCAGGACACAGCAGGACACAATGGGACACAGTAGGACACAGCGGGGACAAAGCAGGACACAGCGGGGGACAGCGGGGACACAGCGGGACACAGCTTGGGACACAGCGGAGGACACAGCCGGGTACACAGCGTTACACAGCGGGGAAACAGCAGCTTCACAGGGGGACACAGCGGCGACACAGCGGGGGACATTGGGGAAACAGGGGGACACAGCGGGGGACACAGTTGGACATAGCGGGGGACAGCGGGGACACAGCGGGACAAAGCGGGGACACAGCGGGGGACAACGGGGAAACAGCGGGACACAGCGGGGGACACAGCGGGACACAGCGGGGACACAGCGGGTACATAGCGTGGGACACAGCAGGGACACACCGGGACACAGCTGGGAACAAAGCGGGGACACATCAGGGGACAGCGCGGGGACACAACGGGACACAGCGTGGGACACAACGGGACACAGCGGGTACAAAGCGGGACACAGCGGGGACACAGCGGGACATAGAGGGGACACAGCGGGTCACAGCGGGACACAGCGGGACACAGCGGGGTATACAGCTGGGGACACAAAGGGAAACAGCGGGGCACACAGCGGGACACAGCGCGACACCACGGGGGACACAGCTTGACACAGCTGGGGACAGTGCTGGGGACACAGCGAGACACATAGGGGGACACAGCCGGACACATCGTGGTCACAGCGAGACACAGCGGGACACAGCGGGAGACACAGCGAGGACAGAGCGGGACACAGCGGGGGACACAGCCGGGGACACTGCAGGACACAGCGGGGGACACAGCCGGGGACACTGCAGGACACAGCGGGTGACACAGCGAGGACACAGCGGGACACAGCGGGGACACAGCAGGGACACAGTGGGGGACACAGCGCGTGACACAGCGGGACACAGTGGGACACAGCGGGGACACAGCAAGGACACAGCAGGGGACACAGCCGGACACAGCGGTACACAGCGGGGGACACAGCCAAACACAGCTGGGAAACAAAGTGACACAGTGGGGGACAGAACGGGGACACAGCGGGACACAGTGGGACACAGCAGGGGACACAGCGGGACACAGCGGGGACACAGCAGGGACACAGCGGCACACAGCGGAGACACAGCGGGACACACCATGGGACTCAGTGGGGACACAGCGGGGGACACAGTGTGGACACAGCGGTACACAGCGGGACACAGCGGGACACATCGGGACACAGCGGGGTACACAGCCCGGGACAGTGGTGACAAACCTGGGGACAGCGGGGACACAGTGGGACACAGCGTGGGACACAGCGGGGGAAACAGCGGGGGACAGCGTTACACAGCGGGGAAACAGCAGCTTCACAGGGGGATACAGCGGCGACACAGCGGGGGACATTGGGGAAACAGGGGGACACAGCGGGGGACAAAGGTGGACATAGCGGGGGACAGCAGGGACACAGCGGGACACAGCGGGAACACAGCGGGGGACATCGGGGAAACAGCGGGACACAGCGGGGGACACAGCCGGACACAGCGGGGACACAGCGGGTACATAGCGTGGGACACAGCAGGGACACACCGGGACATAGCTGGGGACACAGCGGGGACACAGCATGCACAGCGCCGGGACACAGCGGGACACAGCGGGACACAGCAGGGACAAAGCGGGGGACACAGCGGGGGACAGAGTGGGACACATCGGGGACACAGGGAGGACACAGCGGGACACAGCGGGGACAAAGCGGGGACTCAGCGGTGGATACAGCGGGGGACAAAGCGGGACACAACGGGACACAGCGGGACACAGCGTGGACACTGCGGGGACACAGCTGCGGTCACAACGGGACACAGCAGGTGACACAGCGGGACAAAGCAGGGACACAAGGGGGACACAGTGGGAAACAGCAGGACACAGTAGGGGACAAAGCGGGAGACAGCGGAGGACACAGCAGGGGACACAGAAGGGACACAGCGGGACACAGCTGGGGACACAGCCAGGACACAGCGGGACACAGCGGGACACAGCAGGACACAGCGGGGACACAGCGTGTACACAGCAGGTGACACAGTGGGACACAGCGGGACACAGCACGGCACAGCGTGGGACACAGTGGGACACAGCGGGGACACAGCTGGACACAGCTTGATACACATTGGGACACAGCGGGGGACACAGCGGAGGTCACAGCGGGAAACAACCGGGGACACAGCGGGACAAACCCGGGACACAGCGGGGACACAGCGGGACACAGCAGGACACAGCGGGGACACAGCGGGACACAGCGGGGATACAGCGGGGACACAGCCAGGGACACAGCAGAACACAGTGGGGGACAGCGGGGACACAGCGGGATACAGCGGGGACACAGTGGGGGACAGCGGGGACACAACGGGACACAGCGGGACACATCGGGGACACAGCAGGGTCACAGCCGGGGACAGAGCGGGACAGCGTGGGGACACAGCCGGGACAAAGCGGGCACACAGCAGGACACAGGGTGACAGTGGGACTCAGCGGGGACACAGCGGGGGACACAGCGAGGACACAGCAGGACACAGCAGGACACAGCGAGACACAGCGGGTACACTTCGGGGACACACCAGGGGACAGCGGGGACACAGCGGGACACAGTGGGGGACAACAGGGACACAGTGGGGGACAGCGGGGACACAACGGGACACAGCTGGACACATCGGGGACACAGCAGGGTCACAGCGGGGGACAGAGCGGGACACAGCGGGGACACAGCGGGGGACACAGCGTGGGACACAGCGGGCACAAAGGGGGACACATCGAGGACACAGCGAGGACACAGCGGGATACAGCGGGACACATCGGGGACACAGTGGGGACACAGCCTGGGACACAGCGGGACACATCGGGGGACACAGCGAGGACACAGCGGGACAAAGCGGGGAACAAAGCGGGACATAGCGGGGACACAGCTATGACACAGCGGGACACTGCAGGACACTGCAGGACACAGCGGGACACAGCGGGGACACAGCGGGGGACAGTGGGGAAACAGCGGGTCACAGAGGGGACACAGCGGGGACACAGCGGGACACAGCGTGGACACAGCGTGTGACAGCGGGGACACAACGGGACACAGCGGGACACATCTGGGACACAGCAGGGTCACAGCAGGGACACAGCTCGACACAGCGGGGACACAGCTGGGACACAACGGGGACACAGCGGGGGACACAGAGGGGGAATCAGTGGGGAACACAGCGGGACACAGCGGGAACACAGTTGGACACAGCGGGATACAAAGCGGGACACATCGGGGACACAGCGAGGACACAGAGGGACACAGTGGGACTAAGCGGTACACAGCGGGACACAGCGGGGACACAACGGTGACACAGCAGCGGACACATCGGGACACAGCGAGACACAGCGTGACACAGCGGGGGACACTGCGGGACACAGAGGAGGACACAGCCCGACACAGAGGAGACACAGAAAGACAAAGTGGGGACACAGCAGGGACACAGAGGTACACAGCGGGGGAAACAGCCGGGGACATAGCGGGACACAACGGGGGACACAGCGGGACACAGCAGGACACAGCTGGACACAGCGGGTACACAGCGGGGGACACAGTGGGGGACACAGCAGGACACAACGGGGGACACAGCGAGGACACAGCGGGAAACAGCAGAGACACAGCGGGGACTCAGCGGGGGACACCGCGGGGGACATACCGGGATACCACGGGAAACAGCGGGACACAGCGGGACACAGGGGGAATACAGCGGGGACACAGCGAGGAAACAGCGGGACAGAGCGGGACACATCGAGGACACAGCGGCGACACAGCCCGGGGCACAGAGGGACACAGCGGGGGACACAGCGAGGATACAGCGGGAAACAGCGGCACACATCGGGGACACAGCGGGGACCCAGCCCGGAACACAGCGAGACACAGCAGGGACACAGCCAGGACCCAGCTGGACACAGTGGGATAAACAGCGGGACAAGCGGTTACACAGCGAGGACACAGCGGGACACAGTGGGACACAGCAAGGACACAGCGGGACACAGCAGGGTACTCAGCGGGACACAGCGGGACACAGCCGGGAACACAGCGGGACACAGCGGGGGACATAGAGTGACACAGCCGGGAACACAGCGGGACACAGCGGGGGTCATAGCGAGGACACATCGGTACACATCGGGGACACAGCGGGGACACAGCCGGGGAAAGAGCGGGACAGCGTGGGGACACAGCCGGGACAAAGCGGGGACACAGCAGGACACAGGGTGACACAGCGGGACTCAGCGGGGACACAGCAGGGGACACAGCGAGGACACAGCGGGACACAGCAGGACACAGCTAGACACAGCGGGGACACTTCGGGGACACTCCAGGGGAGAGCGGGGACACAGCGGGACACAGTGGATGACAGCAGGGACACAGCGGGTCACAGCGGGACACAGCGGAACACAGCGGGGGACAGCGGGGACACAGCGGGATACAGCGGGGACACAGTGGGGGACAGCGGGGACACAACGGGACACAGCGGGACACAGTGGGGTCACAGCAGGATACAGCGGGGACACTCGGGGGGACAGCGGGGACACAGCGTGACAGAGCGGGTAACAGCAGTACACAGCGGGACACAGCGGGGGACAGCGGGGCCACAGCGGGACACAGCGGGGGACACAGCGGTACACAGCATGGGACACAGTGGGACCCAGAAGGACACAGTGGGGACACAGCGGGACACAGCGGGGACACAGCGGGAACACTCCATGGGACAGCGGGGACAAAGTGTGACACAGCGGGGGACAGCAGGAACACAGCAGGTCACAGCGGGACACAGCGGGACAAAGCGGGGAAACAGCGGGGGACAGCGGGGAAACAGCGGGTCACAGAGGGGACACAGCGGGGACACAGCGAGACACAGCGGGGACACAGTGGGTGACAGCGGGGACACAACGGAACACTCAGGACACTGAGGGGACACAGCGGGGACACAGCGGGGACACAGCAGGGACACATCAGGGGACACAGCGGGGGAATGAGTGGGGAACACAGCGGGACACAGCGGGGACACAATTGGACATAGTGTGATAGACAGCGGGACAAATCGGGGACACAGCGAGGACACAGAGGGACACAGCGGGACAAAGCAGGACACAGCGGGACACAGCAGAGGACACAGCGGGACAGAGCGGGGACACAGAAGGACTCAGTGGGGACACAGCAGGGACACAGCGGTACACAGCGGGGGAAACAGCCAGGGACACTGCAGGACACACCGGGATACAGCGGGACAGAGCGGGACAGAGCGGGGACACAGCGGGGGACACAGAGGGGAACACAGCGGGACACAACGGGGACACAGCGGGGACTCAGAGGGAAACACAGCGGGGGACAAAGCGAGACACCACGGGAAACAGCGGGACACAGCGTGACACAGCGGGTCACAGCGGAGGACACAGCGGGACACAGCGGAGAACACAGTGGGACAGAGCGGGGACACAGCGGGGTGACAGCCCCAGACACAGAGGGAAACAGCAGGGGACACAGTGAGGACACAGCGGGACACAGCGGGACACAGCGGGGACACAGCTGTGACACAGCCTGGGACACAGCGAGACACAGCGGGGACACAGCGGGGACACAACAGGGGACACAGTGGGCCACAGCGGGGACACAGCAGGGAACACAGCGGGTAAACAGCGGGACACAGTGGGGGACACAGCGGGACACAGCGGGAAACAGCGGGACAGAGCTGGGGACAATGAGGGGGGACATAGTGGGACACAGCAGGGGACACAGGGAGGACACAGCGGGGGACACAGCGAGACACAGCGGGGGACACAGCAGGGACAAATCGGGACACAGCGGGACACAGCGGGGAACACAGTGGGGGACAGAGCGGGGAAACAGCGGGACACAGCGAGACACAGCATGGGACACAGCAGGACACAGCGGGGGACACAGCGAGACACAGCGGGGGACACAGCAGGGACAAATCGGGACACAGCCGGACAAATCGGGGGACACAGCCTGACACAACGGGATACACGCAGGACACAGCGGGGACAGAGCGAGGACACAGCGGGACACAGCGGGACACAGCGGGTCACAGCGGGCACAAGCGGGACACAGCGGCACACAGCGGGACACAGCGTGGGACACAGCAGGATACAGCGGTGGACACAGCGAGAAACAGCGGGGGACAGAGCAGGGACACATCAGGACACAGCCGGACAAATCGGGGGACACAGCTTGACACAACGGGATACACCGCAGGACACAGCGGGGACAGAGCGAGGACACAGCGGGACACAGCAGGACACAGCGGGACAAAGCGGGACACAGTGGGGACATAAGGGACACAGCGGGACACAGCGGGACACAGCAGGACACAGCGGGGGACACAGCGGGGGACACAGCAGGACACAGCGGGACATAGCCGGACACTGCGGGGGACACAGCGGGGGACATAGCGGGACACAGCGGGGGACACAGGGAGGACACAGCGGGACACAGTGGAATACAGGGGGACACAATGGGGACACAGCGGGGGACACAGAGAGAACACAGCGGGACACAGTGGGATACAGCGGAGACACAATGGGAACACAGCGGGGTACACAGCGAGGACACAACAGGACACAGCGGGACACAGCGGGACACAGTGGGACACTGCAGGGACACCACTGGGGACAGAGCGGGACACAGCGGGTTACACAGCGGGGGACACAACGGGACACAGCGGGGGACACAGCGGGGGACACGGGGGGGACATCGGTGACACAGCGCGGACACAGCGGGACACATCGGGGGACACAGCGGGACATGGCGGGACACATCGGGGGACACAGCTTGACACAGCGGGATACACGGCGGGACACAGCAGGGACACAGTGAGGACACAGCAGGCCACAGCAGGGACACATCGGTACACAGCAGGGGAGACAGCGGGACACAGCGGCACACAGCGGGACACAGCGTGGGACACAGCAGGACACAGCGAGACACAGCGGGGGACACAGCGGGGACACAGCCAGGACATAGCAGACACATCGGGACACTACAGGGGACACAGCGAGGACATAGCAGGACACAGCGGGACACAGGGAGGACACAGCGGGACACCGCGGCACACAGCGGGTCACAGCGTGGGACCCAGCGGGACTCAGAGGGGGACACAGTGAGACACAGCGGGGGACACAGTTGGGACACATCAGGTCACAGCAGGACACATCAGGGGACACAGCTTGACACAGCGGGATGCAGGGAGGGACAGAGTCGAGACACAGCGAGGACACAGCGGGACACCGTGGGACACATTGGGACACAGCGGGGATACAGGGGACACAGCGGGACACAGCGGGACACAGCGGGGACACAGCGGAACACATCGGGACACTTCGGGGACAGATCGGGACACAGCGGGGTACAGAGCAGGCCACAGCGGGGACACATCGGTACACAGCAGGGGACACAGCGGGACACAGCAGCACACAGCGGGACACAGCGTGGGACACAGCAGGACACAGCGGGGGACACAGCGAGACACAGCGGGGGACACAGCAGGGACAAATCGGGACACAGCGGGACATATCGGGGGACACAGCTTGACACAGCGAGATATTCGGCGGGAAACAGCGGGACACATCGGCACACATAGGGACACAGCGGGGACACAGGGGACAAAGCGGGACACAGCGGGGGACACAGCGGGTGACACAGCAGGACACAGCGGGGACACAGCGGGGACACAGAGGGGACACACCGGGACACAGAGGGGACACAGCGGGGACATAGCGGGACATAGCAGGACACTGAGGGGTACACAGCGAGGACAGAGCAGGACACAGCGGGACACAGTGGGACACAGCGGGGACACAGCGGGGGACACAGCGGGGAAACAGCAGGACACAGTGGGGGACACAGTGGGACACAGTGTTACACAGCGTGGGACACAGCGGGGATACAGCTGGGACACAGCAGGACACAGCGGGGACACATCAGGACACAGCGGGACACAGCGGGGGACACAGCGGGTGACACAGCAGGACAGAGCGGGGACACAGCGGGGACACAGAGGGGACACACCGGGACACAGAGGGGACACAGCGGGGACATAGCGGGACATAGCAGGACACTGAGGGGTACACAGCGAGGACAGAGCAGGACACAGCGGGACACAGTGGGACACAGCGGGGACACAGCGGGGGACACAGCGGGGAAACAGCAGGACACAGTGGGGGACACAGTGGGACACAGTGTTACACAGCGTGGGACACAGCGGGGATACAGCTGGGACACAGCAGGACACAGCGGGGACACATCAGGACACAGCGGGACACAGTGGGGGACCAGGGGGACACAGCGGGTCACATCAGGGGACACAGCTTGACACAGCGGGATACATGGCAGGACACAGCGGGGACACATCGAGGACACAGCGGGACACATCGGGACACAGCGGAGACACTGGGGACACATAGGAACACAGGGGACAAAGCAGGACACAGCAGGGACACAGCGGGGACACAGCATGACACAGCGGGGACACAGCCAGGACACAGCAGGACACAGAGGGACACTGCGGGGGACACAGCGAGGACATAGCGGGACACATCGGGACACGTGGGACAAAGCGGGGACACAGCGGGGGACACAGTGGAGAAACAGTGGGACACAGCGGGACACTGTGGGGGATACAGAGGGACACAGCTAGGACACATCGGAACACAGCGGGACTCAGCGGGACACAGCAGGGACACATCGGGACACAGCGGGGGACACAGCAGGACACAGTGGGGGACACATCGGTACACAGCGGGGGCCACAGCAGGACACAGCGGCACACAGACGGACACAGCGTGGGACACAGCAGGACACAGCAGGGGACACAGTGAGACACAGCGGGGGACACAGCAGGGACACATCAGGACACAGACGGACACATCAGGGGACACAGCTTGACACAGCGGAAAACACCGCAGGACACAGCGGGGACAGAGCGAGGACACAACAGGACACAGCGGGACACATCGGGACACAGCGGGACACAGCAGGGACACAGGGGACATAGCGGGACACAGGAGGGACACAGCGGGACACAGTGGGGACACAGCAGGGACACAGCAGGACATAGCAGGACACTGCGGTGGACACAGGGGGTCACAGAGGGACACATCGGGTGACACAGCTTGACACAGCAGGATACATGGCAGGACACAGCGGGGACACAGCGAGGACACAGCGGGACACAGCGGAATCACTGCAGGGACACAGAGGACACAGTGGGACACAGCGCGACACAGCGGGACACAACAGGGAACACAGCGGTGGACACAGCGGGACACAGCGGGGACACAGCGGGGACACAGCGGGGACACAGCGGGGACACAGCGGGACACAGCGGGGACACAGCAGGAGACAGCGTGACACTGCGGGGGACACAGCGAGGACATAGCGTGACACAGCGGGACACAGTGGGGGACACAGCGGGACACCGATGGGACACATCGGGACACAGTGGGGGACACAGCGGGACTCAGCGGGACACAGCGGGACACAGTGGGGACACAGCGGGACACAGCGAGAAACAGCGGAGGACACAACAGGGACACATCAGGACACAGAGGGGGACACAGCGAGTAAACAGTGGGACACAGTGGGGGACACAGCGGTACACAGCGGGACACAGCATGGGACACAGCAGGCCAAAGCCGGGACACATCGGTACACAGCAGGGGACACAGCGGGACACAGCGGCACACAGCGAGACACAGCATGGGACACAGCAGGACACAGCGGGGGACACAGCGAGACACAGCGGGGGACACAGCAGGGACAAATCGGGACACAGCCGGACAAATCGGGGGACACAGCTTGACACAACGGGATACACGCAGGACACAGCGGGGACAGAGCGAGGACACAGCGGGACACAGCGGGACACAGCGGGTCACAGCGGGCACAAGTGGGACACAGCGGCACACAGCGGGACACAGCGTGGGACACAGCAGGATACAGCGGTGGACACAGCGAGAAACAGCGGGGGACAGAGCAGGGACACATCAGGACACAGCCGGACAAATCGGGGGACACAGCTTGACACAACGGGATACACCGCAGGACACAGCGGGGACAGAGCGAGGACACAGCGGGACACAGCAGGACACAGCGGGACAAAGCGGGACACAGTGGGGACATAAGGGACACAGCGGGACACAGCGGGACACAGCAGGACACAGCGGGGGACACAGCGGGGGACACAGCAGGACACAGTGGGACATAGCCGGACACTGCGGGGGACACAGCGGGGGACATAGCGGGACACAGCGGGGGACACAGGGAGGACACAGCGGGACACAGTGGAATACAGGGGGACACAATGGGGACACAGCGGGGGACACAGAGAGAACACAGCGGGACACAGTGGGATACAGCGGAGACACAATGGGAACACAGCGGGGTACACAGCGAGGACACAACAGGACACAGCGGGACACAGCGGGACACAGTGGGACACTGCAGGGACACCACTGGGGACAGAGCGGGACACAGCGGGTTACACAGCGGGGGACACAACGGGACACAGCGGGGGACACAGCGGGGGACACGGGGGGGACATCGGTGACACAGCGCGGACACAGCGGGACACATCGGGGGACACAGCGGGACATGGCGGGACACATCGGGGGACACAGCTTGACACAGCGGGATACACGGCGGGACACAGCAGGGACACAGTGAGGACACAGCAGGCCACAGCAGGGACACATCGGTACACAGCAGGGGAGACAGCGGGACACAGCGGCACACAGCGGGACACAGCGTGGGACACAGCAGGACACAGCGAGACACAGCGGGGGACACAGCAGGGACAAATCGGGACACAGCGGGACACAGCGGGGAACACAGTGGGACACAGGGAACACAGTGGGACACAGCGGGGACACAGCGGGCACACAGCGGGACACAGCGGGACACAGCAGGGACACAGCAGTCACACAGCTGCACACAGCGGGACACTGTGGTGGACACAGAAAGCACACAGCAGGACAAATCTGGCACAGTGGGACACAGCGGGGACACAGCGGGGGACAAAGCGGGGAAACAGCGGGACACAGCGGGACACGTCGGGACACATCGGGAGACAGCAGTACACAGCGGGACACTGCGGGGGACACAGCGGGGATACAGCTGGGACACAGCAGGACACAGCGGGGACACATCGGGACACACCGGTGGACACAGTGGGACACAGCGGGGGACACAGCAAGACACAGCAGGGGACACAGCGGGACACAACGGGACACAGCGGGGGTCACAGCGGGACACAGCGGGACACAGCGGGAACACAGCGGGGACAGAGCAGGGACACATCAGGACATAGCGGGACACTGTGGAGGACACAGGGGGACACAGCGGGACACATCGGGTGACACAGCTTGACACAGCGGGATACATGGCAGGACAAAGCGGGGACACAGCGAGGACACAGCGGGACACATTGGGACACAGCGGGACACAGCGGGGACACAGGGGACACAGTGGGACACAGCGGGACACAGCGGGACACAGCAGGGAACACAGCGGGGGACACAGCGGGACACAGCGGGGACACAGCGGGGACACAGCGGGGACACAGCCAGGACACAGCAGGATACATCGGGACACTGCTGGGGACACAGCGAGGACATAGCGGGACACAGCGGGACACAGTGGGGGACACAGCGGGACGCAGATGGGACACTCGGGACACAGCGGGGGACACAGCGGGACTCAGCTTGACACAGCGGGAAACAGCGGGGACACAGCGGGACACAGCGAGACACAGCTGGGGACACAACAGGGACACATCAGGACGCAGCGGGGGACACAGCGGGTGAACAGCGGTAAACAGTGGGGGACACAGAGGGACACAGCGCGACACAGCGTGGGACACAGTGGGACACAGCTGGGGACAATGAGGGGGGACATAGCGGGACACAAAGCGGGACACAGGGAGGACACAGCGGGACACAGCGGCACACAGTGGGTCACAGCGTGGGACCCAGCGGGACTCAGCGGGGGACACAGCGAGACACAGCGGGGGACACAGTTGGGACACATCGGGTCACAGCTGGACACATCGGGGGACACAGCTTGACACCGCGGGATGCAGGGAGGGACAGATTCGGGACACCGCGAGGACACAGCGGGACACTGCGGGACACATTGGGACACAACGGGACACAGCAGGGGACACAGCGGGACACAGCGGGACACAGCGGGTACACAGCTGGACACAGCGGGACACTGTGGTGGACACAGCAAGGACACAGCAGGACAAAGCCGGCACAGTGGAACACAGCGGGGACACAGCGGGGTACATAGCGGGGAAACAGCGGGACACAGCGGGACACAGGGGGGGACACAGCGGTACATAGCGGGACACATCGGGACACAACGGGACACATCGGGACACATCGGGAGACAGCAGTACACAGCGGGAAACTGCGGGGGACACAGCGAGGACATAGTGGGACACAGCGTGGGACACAGCGGGACACAGCGGGGGACACAGCGAGACACAGCGTGGGACACAGCGGGGACACATCGGGACACAGCGGCGGACACAGCGGGGATACAGCTGGGACACAGCAGGACACAGCGGGGACACATCGGGACACAGCGGGGGACACAGCGGGGACACATCGGGACACAGCGGGGGTCACAGCGGGACACAGCGGGACACAGCGGGAACACAGCGGGGACACAGCGGGGACAGAGCAGGGACACATCAGGACATAGCGGGACACTGTGGAGGACACAGGGGGACACAGCGGGACACATCGGGTGACACAGCTTGACACAGCGGGATACATGCAGGACAAAGCGGGGACACAGCGAGGACACAGCGGGACACATTGGGACACAGCGGGACACAGCGGGGACACAGGGGACACAGTGGGACACAGCGGGGCACAGCGGAACACAGCAGGGAACACAGCGGGGGACACAGCGGGACACAACGGGGACACAGCGGGGACACAGCGGGACACAGCGGGGACACAGCCAGGACATAGCAGACACATCGGGACACTACAGGGGACACAGCGAGGACATAGCAGGACACAGCGGGACACAGGGAGGACACAGCGGGACACCGCGGCACACAGCGGGTCACAGCGTGGGACCCAGCGGGACTCAGAGGGGGACACAGTGAGACACAGCGGGGGACACAGTTGGGACACATCAGGTCACAGCAGGACACATCAGGGGACACAGCTTGACACAGCGGGATGCAGGGAGGGACAGAGTCGAGACACAGCGAGGACACAGCGGGACACCGTGGGACACATTGGGACACAGCGGGGATACAGGGGACACAGCGGGACACAGCGGGACACAGCGGGGACACAGCGGAACACATCGGGACACTTCGGGGACAGATCGGGACACAGCGGGGTACAGAGCAGGCCACAGCGGGGACACATCGGTACACAGCAGGGGACACAGCGGGACACAGCAGCACACAGCGGGACACAGCGTGGGACACAGCAGGACACAGCGGGGGACACAGCGAGACACAGCGGGGGACACAGCAGGGACAAATCGGGACACAGCGGGACATATCGGGGGACACAGCTTGACACAGCGAGATATTCGGCGGGAAACAGCGGGACACATCGGCACACATAGGGACACAGCGGGGACACAGGGGACAAAGCGGGACACAGCGGGGGACACAGCGGGTGACACAGCAGGACACAGCGGGGACACAGCGGGGACACAGAGGGGACACACCGGGACACAGAGGGGACACAGCGGGGACATAGCGGGACATAGCAGGACACTGAGGGGTACACAGCGAGGACAGAGCAGGACACAGCGGGACACAGTGGGACACAGCGGGGACACAGCGGGGGACACAGCGGGGAAACAGCAGGACACAGTGGGGGACACAGTGGGACACAGTGTTACACAGCGTGGGACACAGCGGGGATACAGCTGGGACACAGCAGGACACAGCGGGGACACATCAGGACACAGCGGGACACAGCGGGGGACACAGCGGGTGACACAGCAGGACAGAGCGGGGACACAGCGGGGACACAGAGGGGACACACCGGGACACAGAGGGGACACAGCGGGGACATAGCGGGACATAGCAGGACACTGAGGGGTACACAGCGAGGACAGAGCAGGACACAGCGGGACACAGTGGGACACAGCGGGGACACAGCGGGGGACACAGCGGGGAAACAGCAGGACACAGTGGGGGACACAGTGGGACACAGTGTTACACAGCGTGGGACACAGCGGGGATACAGCTGGGACACAGCAGGACACAGCGGGGACACATCAGGACACAGCGGGACACAGTGGGGGACCAGGGGGACACAGCGGGTCACATCAGGGGACACAGCTTGACACAGCGGGATACATGGCAGGACACAGCGGGGACACATCGAGGACACAGCGGGACACATCGGGACACAGCGGAGACACTGGGGACACATAGGAACACAGGGGACAAAGCAGGACACAGCAGGGACACAGCGGGGACACAGCATGACACAGCGGGGACACAGCCAGGACACAGCAGGACACAGAGGGACACTGCGGGGGACACAGCGAGGACATAGCGGGACACATCGGGACACGTGGGACAAAGCGGGGACACAGCGGGGGACACAGTGGAGAAACAGTGGGACACAGCGGGACACTGTGGGGGATACAGAGGGACACAGCTAGGACACATCGGAACACAGCGGGACTCAGCGGGACACAGCAGGGACACATCGGGACACAGCGGGGGACACAGCAGGACACAGTGGGGGACACATCGGTACACAGCGGGGGCCACAGCAGGACACAGCGGCACACAGACGGACACAGCGTGGGACACAGCAGGACACAGCAGGGGACACAGTGAGACACAGCGGGGGACACAGCAGGGACACATCAGGACACAGACGGACACATCAGGGGACACAGCTTGACACAGCGGAAAACACCGCAGGACACAGCGGGGACAGAGCGAGGACACAACAGGACACAGCGGGACACATCGGGACACAGCGGGACACAGCAGGGACACAGGGGACATAGCGGGACACAGGAGGGACACAGCGGGACACAGTGGGGACACAGCAGGGACACAGCAGGACATAGCAGGACACTGCGGTGGACACAGGGGGTCACAGAGGGACACATCGGGTGACACAGCTTGACACAGCAGGATACATGGCAGGACACAGCGGGGACACAGCGAGGACACAGCGGGACACAGCGGAATCACTGCAGGGACACAGAGGACACAGTGGGACACAGCGCGACACAGCGGGACACAACAGGGAACACAGCGGTGGACACAGCGGGACACAGCGGGGACACAGCGGGGACACAGCGGGGACACAGCGGGGACACAGCGGGACACAGCGGGGACACAGCAGGAGACAGCGTGACACTGCGGGGGACACAGCGAGGACATAGCGTGACACAGCGGGACACAGTGGGGGACACAGCGGGACACCGATGGGACACATCGGGACACAGTGGGGGACACAGCGGGACTCAGCGGGACACAGCGGGACACAGTGGGGACACAGCGGGACACAGCGAGAAACAGCGGAGGACACAACAGGGACACATCAGGACACAGAGGGGGACACAGCGAGTAAACAGTGGGACACAGTGGGGGACACAGCGGTACACAGCGGGACACAGCATGGGACACAGCAGGCCAAAGCCGGGACACATCGGTACACAGCAGGGGACACAGCGGGACACAGCGGCACACAGCGAGACACAGCATGGGACACAGCAGGACACAGCGGGGGACACAGCGAGACACAGCGGGGGACACAGCAGGGACAAATCGGGACACAGCCGGACAAATCGGGGGACACAGCTTGACACAACGGGATACACGCAGGACACAGCGGGGACAGAGCGAGGACACAGCGGGACACAGCGGGACACAGCGGGTCACAGCGGGCACAAGTGGGACACAGCGGCACACAGCGGGACACAGCGTGGGACACAGCAGGATACAGCGGTGGACACAGCGAGAAACAGCGGGGGACAGAGCAGGGACACATCAGGACACAGCCGGACAAATCGGGGGACACAGCTTGACACAACGGGATACACCGCAGGACACAGCGGGGACAGAGCGAGGACACAGCGGGACACAGCAGGACACAGCGGGACAAAGCGGGACACAGTGGGGACATAAGGGACACAGCGGGACACAGCGGGACACAGCAGGACACAGCGGGGGACACAGCGGGGGACACAGCAGGACACAGCGGGACATAGCCGGACACTGCGGGGGACACAGCGGGGGACATAGCGGGACACAGCGGGGGACACAGGGAGGACACAGCGGGACACAGTGGAATACAGGGGGACACAATGGGGACACAGCGGGGGACACAGAGAGAACACAGCGGGACACAGTGGGATACAGCGGAGACACAATGGGAACACAGCGGGGTACACAGCGAGGACACAACAGGACACAGCGGGACACAGCGGGACACAGTGGGACACTGCAGGGACACCACTGGGGACAGAGCGGGACACAGCGGGTTACACAGCGGGGGACACAACGGGACACAGCGGGGGACACAGCGGGGGACACGGGGGGGACATCGGTGACACAGCGCGGACACAGCGGGACACATCGGGGGACACAGCGGGACATGGCGGGACACATCGGGGGACACAGCTTGACACAGCGGGATACACGGCGGGACACAGCAGGGACACAGTGAGGACACAGCAGGCCACAGCAGGGACACATCGGTACACAGCAGGGGAGACAGCGGGACACAGCGGCACACAGCGGGACACAGCGTGGGACACAGCAGGACACAGCGAGACACAGCGGGGGACACAGCAGGGACAAATCGGGACACAGCGGGACACAGCGGGGAACACAGTGGGACACAGGGAACACAGTGGGACACAGCGGGGACACAGCGGGCACACAGCGGGACACAGCGGGACACAGCAGGGACACAGCAGTCACACAGCTGCACACAGCGGGACACTGTGGTGGACACAGAAAGCACACAGCAGGACAAATCTGGCACAGTGGGACACAGCGGGGACACAGCGGGGGACAAAGCGGGGAAACAGCGGGACACAGCGGGACACGTCGGGACACATCGGGAGACAGCAGTACACAGCGGGACACTGCGGGGGACACAGCGGGGATACAGCTGGGACACAGCAGGACACAGCGGGGACACATCGGGACACACCGGTGGACACAGTGGGACACAGCGGGGGACACAGCAAGACACAGCAGGGGACACAGCGGGACACAACGGGACACAGCGGGGGTCACAGCGGGACACAGCGGGACACAGCGGGAACACAGCGGGGACAGAGCAGGGACACATCAGGACATAGCGGGACACTGTGGAGGACACAGGGGGACACAGCGGGACACATCGGGTGACACAGCTTGACACAGCGGGATACATGGCAGGACAAAGCGGGGACACAGCGAGGACACAGCGGGACACATTGGGACACAGCGGGACACAGCGGGGACACAGGGGACACAGTGGGACACAGCGGGACACAGCGGGACACAGCAGGGAACACAGCGGGGGACACAGCGGGACACAGCGGGGACACAGCGGGGACACAGCGGGGACACAGCCAGGACACAGCAGGATACATCGGGACACTGCTGGGGACACAGCGAGGACATAGCGGGACACAGCGGGACACAGTGGGGGACACAGCGGGACGCAGATGGGACACTCGGGACACAGCGGGGGACACAGCGGGACTCAGCTTGACACAGCGGGAAACAGCGGGGACACAGCGGGACACAGCGAGACACAGCTGGGGACACAACAGGGACACATCAGGACGCAGCGGGGGACACAGCGGGTGAACAGCGGTAAACAGTGGGGGACACAGAGGGACACAGCGCGACACAGCGTGGGACACAGTGGGACACAGCTGGGGACAATGAGGGGGGACATAGCGGGACACAAAGCGGGACACAGGGAGGACACAGCGGGACACAGCGGCACACAGTGGGTCACAGCGTGGGACCCAGCGGGACTCAGCGGGGGACACAGCGAGACACAGCGGGGGACACAGTTGGGACACATCGGGTCACAGCTGGACACATCGGGGGACACAGCTTGACACCGCGGGATGCAGGGAGGGACAGATTCGGGACACCGCGAGGACACAGCGGGACACTGCGGGACACATTGGGACACAACGGGACACAGCAGGGGACACAGCGGGACACAGCGGGTACACAGCTGGACACAGCGGGACACTGTGGTGGACACAGCAAGGACACAGCAGGACAAAGCCGGCACAGTGGAACACAGCGGGGACACAGCGGGGTACATAGCGGGGAAACAGCGGGACACAGCGGGACACAGGGGGGGACACAGCGGTACATAGCGGGACACATCGGGACACAACGGGACACATCGGGACACATCGGGAGACAGCAGTACACAGCGGGAAACTGCGGGGGACACAGCGAGGACATAGTGGGACACAGCGTGGGACACAGCGGGACACAGCGGGGGACACAGCGAGACACAGCGTGGGACACAGCGGGGACACATCGGGACACAGCGGCAGACACAGCGGGGATACAGCTGGGACACAGCAGGACACAGCGGGGACACATCGGGACACAGTGGGGGACACAGCGGGGACACATCGGGACACAGCGGGGGTCACAGCGGGACACAGCGGGACACAGCGGGAACACAGCGGGGACACAGCGGGGACAGAGCAGGGACACATCAGGACATAGCGGGACACTGTGGAGGACACGGGGGACACAGAAGGACACATCGGGTGACACAGCTTGACACAGCGGGATACATGGCAGGACAAAGCGGGGACACAGCGAGGACACAGCGGGACACATTGGGACACAGCGGGACACAGCGGGGACACAGGGGACACAGTGGGACACAGCAGGGAACACAGCGGGGGACACAGCGGGACACAACGGGGACACAGCGGGGACACAGCGGGACACAGCGGGGACACAGCCAGGACATAGCAGACACATCGGGACACTACAGGGGACACAGCGAGGACATAGCAGGACACAGCGGGACACAGGGAGGACACAGCGGGACACCGCGGCACACAGCGGGTCACAGCGTGGGACCCAGCGGGACTCAGAGGGGGACACAGTGAGACACAGCGGGGGACACAGTTGGGACACATCAGGTCACAGCAGGACACATCAGGGGACACAGCTTGACACAGCGGGATGCAGGGAGGGACAGAGTCGAGACACAGCGAGGACACAGCGGGACACCGTGGGACACATTGGGACACAGCGGGGATACAGGGGACACAGCGGGACACAGCGGGACACAGCGGGGACACAGCGGAACACATCGGGACACTTCGGGGACAGATCGGGACACAGCGGGGTACAGAGCAGGCCACAGCGGGGACACATCGGTACACAGCAGGGGACACAGCGGGACACAGCAGCACACAGCGGGACACAGCGTGGGACACAGCAGGACACAGCGGGGGACACAGCGAGACACAGCGGGGGACACAGCAGGGACAAATCGGGACACAGCGGGACATATCGGGGGACACAGCTTGACACAGCGAGATATTCGGCGGGAAACAGCGGGACACATCGGCACACATAGGGACACAGCGGGGACACAGGGGACAAAGCGGGACACAGCGGGACACAGCGGGGGACACAGCGGGTGACACAGCAGGACACAGCGGGGACACAGCGGGGACACAGAGGGGACACACCGGGACACAGAGGGGACACAGTGGGGACATAGCGGGACATAGCAGGACACTGAGGGGTACACAGCGAGGACAGAGCAGGACACAGCGGGACACAGTGGGACACAGCGGGGACACAGCGGGGGACACAGCGGGGAAACAGCAGGACACAGTGGGGGACACAGTGGGACACAGTGTTACACAGCGTGGGACACAGCGGGGATACAGCTGGGACACAGCAGGACACAGCGGGGACACATCAGGACACAGCGGGACACAGTGGGGGACCAGGGGGACACAGCGGGTCACATCAGGGGACACAGCTTGACACAGCGGGATACATGGCAGGACACAGCGGGGACACATCGAGGACACAGCGGGACACATCGGGACACAGTGGGACACAGCGGAGACACTGGGGACACATAGGAACACAGGGGACAAAGCAGGACACAGCAGGGACACAGCGGGGACACAGCATGACACAGCGGGGACACAGCCAGGACACAGCAGGACACAGAGGGACACTGCGGGGGACACAGCGAGGACATAGCGGGACACATCGGGACACGTGGGACAAAGCGGGGACACAGCGGGGGACACAGTGGAGAAACAGTGGGACACAGCGGGACACTGTGAGGGATACAGAGGGACACAGCTAGGACACATCGGAACACAGCGGGACTCAGCGGGACACAGCAGGGACACATCGGGACACAGCGGGGGACACAGCAGGACAGAGCGGGGACACATCGGTACACAGCGGGGGCCACAGCAGGACACAGCGGCACACAGACGGACACAGCGTGGGACACAGCAGGACACAGCAGGGGACACAGTGAGACACAGCGGGGGACACAGCAGGGACACATCAGGACACAGACGGACACATCGGGGGACACAGCTTGACACAGCGGAAAACACCGCAGGACACAGCGGGGACAGAGCGAGGACACAACAGGACACAGCGGGACACATCGGGACACAGCGGGACACAGCAGGGACACAGGGGACATAGCGGGACACAGGAGGGACACAGCGGGACACAGTGGGGACACAGCAGGGACACAGCAGGACATAGCAGGACACTGCGGTGGACACAGGGGGTCACAGAGGGACACATCGGGTGACACAGCTTGACACAGCAGGATACATGGCAGGACACAGCGGGGACACAGCGAGGACACAGCGGGACACAGCGGAATCACTGCAGGGACACAGAGGACACAGTGGGACACAGCGCGACACAGCGGGACACAGCAGGGAACACAGCGGGGGACACAGCGGGACACAGCGGGGACACAGCGGGGACACAGCGGGGACACAGCGGGGACACAGCGGGACACAGCGGGGACACAGCAGGAGACAGCGTGACACTGCGGGGGACACAGCGAGGACATAGCGTGACACAGCGGGACACAGTGGGGGACACAGCGGGACACCGATGGGACACATCGGGACACAGTGGGGGACACAGCGGGACTCAGCGGGACACAGCGGGACACAGTGGGGACACAGCGGGACACAGCGAGAAACAGCGGGGGACACAACAGGGACACATCAGGACACAGAGGGGGACACAGCGAGTAAACAGTGGGACACAGTGGGGGACACAGCGGTACACAGCGGGACACAGCATGGGACACAGCAGGCCAAAGCCGGGACACATCGGTACACAGCAGGGGACACAGCGGGACACAGCGGCACACAGCGAGACACAGCATGGGACACAGCAGGACACAGCGGGGGACACAGTGAGACACAGCGGGGGACACAGCAGGGACAAATCGGGACACAGCCGGACAAATCGGGGGACACAGCTTGACACAACGGGATACACGCAGGACACAGCGGGGACAGAGCGAGGACACAGCGGGACACAGCGGGACACAGCGGGTCACAGCGGGCACAAGCGGGACACAGCGGCACACAGCGGGACACAGCGTGGGACACAGCAGGATACAGCGGTGGACACAGCGAGAAACAGCGGGGGACAGAGCAGGGACACATCAGGACACAGCCGGACAAATCGGGGGACACAGCTTGACACAACGGGATACACCGCAGGACACAGCGGGGACAGAGCAAGGACACAGCGGGACACAGCAGGACACAGCGGGACAAAGCGGGACACAGTGGGGACATAAGGGACACAGCGGGACACAGCGGGACACAGCAGGACACAGCGGGGGACACAGCGGGGGACACAGCAGGACACAGCGGGACATAGCCGGACACTGCGGGGGACACAGCGGGGGACATAGCGGGACACAGCGGGGGACACAGGGAGGACACAGCGGGACACAGTGGAATACAGGGGGACACAATGGGGACACAGCGGGGGACACAGAGAGAACACAGCGGGACACAGTGGGTTACAGCGGAGACACAATGGGAACACAGCGGGGTACACAGCGAGGACACAACAGGACACAGCGGGACACAGCGGGACACAGTGGGACACTGCAGGGACACCACTGGGGACAGAGCGGGACACAGCGGGTTACACAGCGGGGGACACAACGGGACACAGCGGGGGACACAGCGGGGGACACGGGGGGGACATCGGTGACACAGCGCGGACACAGCGGGACACATCGGGGGACACAGCGGGACATGGCGGGACACATCGGGGGACACAGCTTGACACAGCGGGATACACGGCGGGACACAGCAGGGACACAGTGAGGACACAGCAGGCCACAGCGGGGACACATCGGTACACAGCAGGGGAGACAGCGGGACACAGCGGCACACAGCGGGACACAGCGTGGGACACAGCAGGACACAGCGAGACACAGCGGGGGACACAGCAGGGACAAATCGGGACACAGCGGGACACAGCGGGAACACAGCGGGGACAGAGCAGGGACACATCAAGACATAGCGGGACACTGTGGAGGACACAGGGGGACACAGCGGGACACATCGGGTGACACAGCTTGACACAGCGGGATACATGGCAGGACAAAGCGGGGACACAGCGAGGACACAGCGGGACACATTGGGACACAGCGGGACACAGCGGGGACACAGGGGACACAGTGGGACACAGCGGGGCACAGCGGGGCACAGCGGGACACAGCAGGGAACACAGCGGGGGACACAGCGGGACACAACGGGGACACAGCGGAGACACAGCGGGACACAGCGGGGACACAGCCAGGACATAGCAGACACATCGGGACACTACAGGGGACACAGCGAGGACATAGCAGGACACAGCGGGACACAGGGAGGACACAGCGGGACACCGCGGCACACAGCGGGTCACAGCGTGGGACCCAGCGGGACTCAGAGGGGGACACAGTGAGACACAGCGGGGGACACAGTTGGGACACATCGGGTCACAGCAGGACACATCAGGGGACACAGCTTGACACAGCGGGATGCAGGGAGGGACAGAGTCGAGACACAGCGAGGACACAGCGGGACACCGTGGGACACATTGGGACACAGCGGGGATACAGGGGACACAGCGGGACACAGCGGGACACAGCGGGGACACAGCGGAACACATCGGGACACTTCGGGGACAGATCGGGACACAGCGGGGTACAGAGCAGGCCACAGCGGGGACACATCGGTACACAGCAGGGGACACAGCGGGACACAGCAGCACACAGCGGGACACAGCGTGGGACACAGCAGGACACAGCGGGGGACACAGCGAGACACAGCGGGGGACACAGCAGGGACAAATCGGGACACAGCGGGACATATCGGGGGACACAGCTTGACACAGCGAGATATTCGGCGGGAAACAGCGGGACACATCGGCACACATAGGGACACAGCGGGGACACAGGGGACAAAGCGGGACACAGCGGGACAAAGCGGGGGACACAGCGGGTGACACAGCAGGACACAGCGGGGACACAGCGGGGACACAGAGGGGACACACCGGGACACAGAGGGGACACAGCGGGGACATAGCAGGACATAGCAGGACACTGAGGGGTACACAGCGAGGACAGAGCAGGACACAGCGGGACACAGTGGGACACAGCGGGGACACAGCGGGGGACACAGCGGGGAAACAGCAGGACACAGTGGGGGACACAGTGGGACACAGTGTTACACAGCGTGGGACACAGTGGGGATACAGCTGGGACACAGCAGGACACAGCGGGGACACATCAGGACACAGCGGGACACAGTGGGGGACCAGGGGGACACAGCGGGTCACATCAGGGGACACAGCTTGACACAGCGGGATACATGGCAGGACACAGCGGGGACAGAGCGAGGACACAACAGGACACAGCGGGACACATCGGGACACAGCGGGACACAGCAGGGACACAGGGGACATAGCGGGACACAGGAGGGACACAGCGGGACACAGTGGGGACACAGCAGGGACACAGCAGGACATAGCAGGACACTGCGGTGGACACAGGGGGTCACAGAGGGACACATCGGGTGACACAGCTTGACACAGCAGGATACATGGCAGGACACAGCGGGGACACAGCGAGGACACAGCGGGACACAGCGGAATCACTGCAGGGACACAGAGGACACAGTGGGACACAGCGCGACACAGCGGGACACAACAGGGAACACAGCGGTGGACACAGCGGGACACAGCGGGGACACAGCGGGGACACAGCGGGGACACAGCGGGGACACAGCGGGACACAGCGGGGACACAGCAGGAGACAGCGTGACACTGCGGGGGACACAGCGAGGACATAGCGTGACACAGCGGGACACAGTGGGGGACACAGCGGGACACCGATGGGACACATCGGGACACAGTGGGGGACACAGCGGGACTCAGCGGGACACAGCGGGACACAGTGGGGACACAGCGGGACACAGCGAGAAACAGCGGGGGACACAACAGGGACACATCAGGACACAGAGGGGGACACAGCGAGTAAACAGTGGGACACAGTGGGGGACACAGCGGTACACAGCGGGACACAGCATGGGACACAGCAGGCCAAAGCCGGGACACATCGGTACACAGCAGGGGACACAGCGGGACACAGCGGCACACAGCGAGACACAGCATGGGACACAGCAGGACATAGCGGGGGACACAGCGAGACACAGCGGGGGACACAGCAGGGACAAATCGGGACACAGCCGGACAAATCGGGGGACACAGCTTGACACAACGGGATACACGCAGGACACAGCGGGGACAGAGCGAGGACACAGCGGGACACAGCGGGTCACAGCGGGCACAAGCGGGACACAGCGGCACACAGCGGGACACAGCGTGGGACACAGCAGGATACAGCGGTGGACACAGCGAGAAACAGCGGGGGACAGAGCAGGGACACATCAGGACACAGCCGGACAAATCGGGGGACACAGCTTGACACAACGGGATACACCGCAGGACACAGCGGGGACAGAGCGAGGACACAGCGGGACACAGCAGGACACAGCGGGACAAAGCGGGACACAGTGGGGACATAAGGGACACAGCGGGACACAGCGGGACACAGCAGGACACAGCGGGGGACACAGCGGGGGACACAGCAGGACACAGCGGGACATAGCCGGACACTGCGGGGGACACAGCGGGGGACATAGCGGGACACAGCGGGGGACACAGGGAGGACACAGCGGGACACAGTGGAATACAGGGGGACACAATGGGGACACAGCGGGGGACACAGAGAGAACACAGCGGGACACAGTGGGATACAGCGGAGACACAATGGGAACACAGCGGGGTACACAGCGAGGACACAACAGGACACAGCGGGACACAGCGGGACACAGTGGGACACTGCAGGGACACCACTGGGGACAGAGCGGGACACAGCGGGTTACACAGCGGGGGACACAACGGGACACAGCGGGGGACACAGCGGGGGACACGGGGGGGACATCGGTGACACAGCGCGGACACAGCGGGACACATCGGGGGACACAGCGGGACATGGCGGGACACATCGGGGGACACAGCTTGACACAGCGGGATACACGGCGGGACACAGCAGGGACACAGTGAGGACACAGCAGGCCACAGCAGGGACACATCGGTACACAGCAGGGGAGACAGCGGGACACAGCGGCACACAGCGGGACACAGCGTGGGACACAGCAGGACACAGCGAGACACAGCGGGGGACACAGCAGGGACAAATCGGGACACAGCGGGACACAGCGGGGAACACAGTGGGACACAGGGAACACAGTGGGACACAGCGGGGACACAGCGGGCACACAGCGGGACACAGCGGGACACAGCAGGGACACAGCAGTCACACAGCTGCACACAGCGGGACACTGTGGTGGACACAGAAAGCACACAGCAGGACAAATCTGGCACAGTGGGACACAGCGGGGACACAGCGGGGGACAAAGCGGGGAAACAGCGGGACACAGCGGGACACGTCGGGACACATCGGGAGACAGCAGTACACAGCGGGACACTGCGGGGGACACAGCGGGGATACAGCTGGGACACAGCAGGACACAGCGGGGACACATCGGGACACACCGGTGGACACAGTGGGACACAGCGGGGGACACAGCAAGACACAGCAGGGGACACAGCGGGACACAACGGGACACAGCGGGGGTCACAGCGGGACACAGCGGGACACAGCGGGAACACAGCGGGGACAGAGCAGGGACACATCAGGACATAGCGGGACACTGTGGAGGACACAGGGGGACACAGCGGGACACATCGGGTGACACAGCTTGACACAGCGGGATACATGGCAGGACAAAGCGGGGACACAGCGAGGACACAGCGGGACACATTGGGACACAGCGGGACACAGCGGGGACACAGGGGACACAGTGGGACACAGCGGGACACAGCGGGACACAGCAGGGAACACAGCGGGGGACACAGCGGGACACAGCGGGGACACAGCGGGGACACAGCGGGGACACAGCCAGGACACAGCAGGATACATCGGGACACTGCTGGGGACACAGCGAGGACATAGCGGGACACAGCGGGACACAGTGGGGGACACAGCGGGACGCAGATGGGACACTCGGGACACAGCGGGGGACACAGCGGGACTCAGCTTGACACAGCGGGAAACAGCGGGGACACAGCGGGACACAGCGAGACACAGCTGGGGACACAACAGGGACACATCAGGACGCAGCGGGGGACACAGCGGGTGAACAGCGGTAAACAGTGGGGGACACAGAGGGACACAGCGCGACACAGCGTGGGACACAGTGGGACACAGCTGGGGACAATGAGGGGGGACATAGCGGGACACAAAGCGGGACACAGGGAGGACACAGCGGGACACAGCGGCACACAGTGGGTCACAGCGTGGGACCCAGCGGGACTCAGCGGGGGACACAGCGAGACACAGCGGGGGACACAGTTGGGACACATCGGGTCACAGCTGGACACATCGGGGGACACAGCTTGACACCGCGGGATGCAGGGAGGGACAGATTCGGGACACCGCGAGGACACAGCGGGACACTGCGGGACACATTGGGACACAACGGGACACAGCAGGGGACACAGCGGGACACAGCGGGTACACAGCTGGACACAGCGGGACACTGTGGTGGACACAGCAAGGACACAGCAGGACAAAGCCGGCACAGTGGAACACAGCGGGGACACAGCGGGGTACATAGCGGGGAAACAGCGGGACACAGCGGGACACAGGGGGGGACACAGCGGTACATAGCGGGACACATCGGGACACAACGGGACACATCGGGACACATCGGGAGACAGCAGTACACAGCGGGAAACTGCGGGGGACACAGCGAGGACATAGTGGGACACAGCGTGGGACACAGCGGGACACAGCGGGGGACACAGCGAGACACAGCGTGGGACACAGCGGGGACACATCGGGACACAGCGGCGGACACAGCGGGGATACAGCTGGGACACAGCAGGACACAGCGGGGACACATCGGGACACAGCGGGGGACACAGCGGGGACACATCGGGACACAGAGGGGGTCACAGCGGGACACAGCGGGACACAGCGGGAACACAGCGGGGACACAGCGGGGACAGAGCAGGGACACATCAGGACATAGCGGGACACTGTGGAGGACACAGGGGGACACAGCGGGACACATCGGGTGACACAGCTTGACACAGCGGGATACATGCAGGACAAAGCGGGGACACAGCGAGAACACAGCGGGACACATTGGGACACAGCGGGACACAGCGGGGACACAGGGGACACAGTGGGACACAGCGGGGCACAGCGGGACACAGCAGGGAACACAGCGGGGGACACAGCGGGACACAACGGGGACACAGCGGGGACACAGCGGGACACAGCGGGGACACAGCCAGGA
The DNA here is from genome assembly GCF_024711535.1 of Dipodomys merriami. Taxonomy (NCBI): domain Eukaryota; kingdom Metazoa; phylum Chordata; class Mammalia; order Rodentia; family Heteromyidae; genus Dipodomys; species Dipodomys merriami. Next base: position 124,866 of record NW_027206437.1, on the reverse strand, counting down.
CATAGCAGACACATCGGGACACTACAGGGGACACAGCGAGGACATAGCAGGACACAGCGGGACACAGGGAGGACACAGCGGGACACCGCGGCACACAGCGGGTCACAGCGTGGGACCCAGCGGGACTCAGAGGGGGACACAGTGAGACACAGCGGGGGACACAGTTGGGACACATCAGGTCACAGCAGGACACATCAGGGGACACAGCTTGACACAGCGGGATGCAGGGAGGGACAGAGTCGAGACACAGCGAGGACACAGCGGGACACCGTGGGACACATTGGGACACAGCGGGGATACAGGGGACACAGCGGGACACAGCGGGACACAGCGGGGACACAGCGGAACACATCAGGACACTTCGGGGACAGATCGGGACACAGCGGGGTACAGAGCAGGCCACAGCGGGGACACATCGGTACACAGCAGGGGACACAGCGGGACACAGCAGCACACAGCGGGACACAGCGTGGGACACAGCAGGACACAGCGGGGGACACAGCGAGACACAGCGGGGGACACAGCAGGGACAAATCGGGACACAGCGGGACATATCGGGGGACACAGCTTGACACAGCGAGATATTCGGCGGGAAACAGCGGGACACATCGGCACACATAGGGACACAGCGGGGACACAGGGGACAAAGCGGGACACAGCGGGGGACACAGCGGGTGACACAGCAGGACACAGCGGGGACACAGCGGGGACACAGAGGGGACACACCGGGACACAGAGGGGACACAGCGGGGACATAGCGGGACATAGCAGGACACTGAGGGGTACACAGCGAGGACAGAGCAGGACACAGCGGGACACAGTGGGACACAGCGGGGACACAGCGGGGGACACAGCGGGGAAACAGCAGGACACAGTGGGGGACACAGTGGGACACAGTGTTACACAGCGTGGGACACAGCGGGGATACAGCTGGGACACAGCAGGACACAGCGGGGACACATCAGGACACAGCGGGACACAGCGGGGGACACAGCGGGTGACACAGCAGGACACAGCGGGGACACAGCGGGGACACAGAGGGGACACACCGGGACACAGAGGGGACACAGCGGGGACATAGCGGGACATAGCAGGACACTGAGGGGTACACAGCGAGGACAGAGCAGGACACAGCGGGACACAGTGGGACACAGCGGGGACACAGCGGGGGACACAGCGGGGAAACAGCAGGACACAGTGGGGGACACAGTGGGACACAGTGTTACACAGCGTGGGACACAGCGGGGATACAGCTGGGACACAGCAGGACACAGCGGGGACACATCAGGACACAGCGGGACACAGTGGGGGACCAGGGGGACACAGCGGGTCACATCAGGGGACACAGCTTGACACAGCGGGATACATGGCAGGACACAGCGGGGACACATCGAGGACACAGCGGGACACATCGGGACACAGTGGGACACAGCGGAGACACTGGGGACACATAGGAACACAGGGGACAAAGCAGGACACAGCAGGGACACAGCGGGGACACAGCATGACACAGCGGGGACACAGCCAGGACACAGCAGGACACAGAGGGACACTGCGGGGGACACAGCGAGGACATAGCGGGACACATCGGGACACGTGGGACAAAGCGGGGACACAGCGGGGGACACAGTGGAGAAACAGTGGGACACAGCGGGACACTGTGAGGGATACAGAGGGACACAGCTAGGACACATCGGAACACAGCGGGACTCAGCGGGACACAGCAGGGACACATCGGGACACAGCGGGGGACACAGCAGGACAGAGCAGGGACACATCGGTACACAGCGGGGGCCACAGCAGGACACAGCGGCACACAGACGGACACAGCGTGGGACACAGCAGGACACAGCAGGGGACACAGTGAGACACAGCGGGGGACACAGCAGGGACACATCAGGACACAGACGGACACATCAGGGGACACAGCTTGACACAGCGGAAAACACCGCAGGACACAGCGGGGACAGAGCGAGGACACAACAGGACACAGCGGGACACATCGGGACACAGCGGGACACAGCAGGGACACAGGGGACATAGCGGGACACAGGAGGGACACAGCGGGACACAGTGGGGACACAGCAGGGACACAGCAGGACATAGCAGGACACTGCGGTGGACACAGGGGGTCACAGAGGGACACATCGGGTGACACAGCTTGACACAGCAGGATACATGGCAGGACACAGCGGGGACACAGCGAGGACACAGCGGGACACAGCGGAATCACTGCAGGGACACAGAGGACACAGTGGGACACAGCGCGACACAGCGGGACACAACAGGGAACACAGCGGTGGACACAGCGGGACACAGCGGGGACACAGCGGGGACACAGCGGGGACACAGCGGGGACACAGCGGGACACAGCGGGGACACAGCAGGAGACAGCGTGACACTGCGGGGGACACAGCGAGGACATAGCGTGACACAGCGGGACACAGTGGGGGACACAGCGGGACACCGATGGGACACATCGGGACACAGTGGGGGACACAGCGGGACTCAGCGGGACACAGCGGGACACAGTGGGGACACAGCGGGACACAGCGAGAAACAGCGGGGGACACAACAGGGACACATCAGGACACAGAGGGGGACACAGCGAGTAAACAGTGGGACACAGTGGGGGACACAGCGGTACACAGCGGGACACAGCATGGGACACAGCAGGCCAAAGCCGGGACACATCGGTACACAGCAGGGGACACAGCGGGACACAGCGGCACACAGCGAGACACAGCATGGGACACAGCAGGACATAGCGGGGGACACAGCGAGACACAGCGGGGGACACAGCAGGGACAAATCGGGACACAGCCGGACAAATCGGGGGACACAGCTTGACACAACGGGATACACGCAGGACACAGCGGGGACAGAGCGAGGACACAGCGGGACACAGCGGGTCACAGCGGGCACAAGCGGGACACAGCGGCACACAGCGGGACACAGCGTGGGACACAGCAGGATACAGCGGTGGACACAGCGAGAAACAGCGGGGGACAGAGCAGGGACACATCAGGACACAGCCGGACAAATCGGGGGACACAGCTTGACACAACGGGATACACCGCAGGACACAGCGGGGACAGAGCGAGGACACAGCGGGACACAGCAGGACACAGCGGGACAAAGCGGGACACAGTGGGGACATAAGGGACACAGCGGGACACAGCGGGACACAGCAGGACACAGCGGGGGACACAGCGGGGGACACAGCAGGACACAGCGGGACATAGCCGGACACTGCGGGGGACACAGCGGGGGACATAGCGGGACACAGCGGGGGACACAGGGAGGACACAGCGGGACACAGTGGAATACAGGGGGACACAATGGGGACACAGCGGGGGACACAGAGAGAACACAGCGGGACACAGTGGGATACAGCGGAGACACAATGGGAACACAGCGGGGTACACAGCGAGGACACAACAGGACACAGCGGGACACAGCGGGACACAGTGGGACACTGCAGGGACACCACTGGGGACAGAGCGGGACACAGCGGGTTACACAGCGGGGGACACAACGGGACACAGCGGGGGACACAGCGGGGGACACGGGGGGGACATCGGTGACACAGCGCGGACACAGCGGGACACATCGGGGGACACAGCGGGACATGGCGGGACACATCGGGGGACACAGCTTGACACAGCGGGATACACGGCGGGACACAGCAGGGACACAGTGAGGACACAGCAGGCCACAGCAGGGACACATCGGTACACAGCAGGGGAGACAGCGGGACACAGCGGCACACAGCGGGACACAGCGTGGGACACAGCAGGACACAGCGAGACACAGCGGGGGACACAGCAGGGACAAATCGGGACACAGCGGGACACAGCGGGGAACACAGTGGGACACAGGGAACACAGTGGGACACAGCGGGGACACAGCGGGCACACAGCGGGACACAGCGGGACACAGCAGGGACACAGCAGTCACACAGCTGCACACAGCGGGACACTGTGGTGGACACAGAAAGCACACAGCAGGACAAATCTGGCACAGTGGGACACAGCGGGGACACAGCGGGGGACAAAGCGGGGAAACAGCGGGACACAGCGGGACACGTCGGGACACATCGGGAGACAGCAGTACACAGCGGGACACTGCGGGGGACACAGCGGGGATACAGCTGGGACACAGCAGGACACAGCGGGGACACATCGGGACACACCGGTGGACACAGTGGGACACAGCGGGGGACACAGCAAGACACAGCAGGGGACACAGCGGGACACAACGGGACACAGCGGGGGTCACAGCGGGACACAGCGGGACACAGCGGGAACACAGCGGGGACAGAGCAGGGACACATCAGGACATAGCGGGACACTGTGGAGGACACAGGGGGACACAGCGGGACACATCGGGTGACACAGCTTGACACAGCGGGATACATGGCAGGACAAAGCGGGGACACAGCGAGGACACAGCGGGACACATTGGGACACAGCGGGACACAGCGGGGACACAGGGGACACAGTGGGACACAGCGGGACACAGCGGGACACAGCAGGGAACACAGCGGGGGACACAGCGGGACACAGCGGGGACACAGCGGGGACACAGCGGGGACACAGCCAGGACACAGCAGGATACATCGGGACACTGCTGGGGACACAGCGAGGACATAGCGGGACACAGCGGGACACAGTGGGGGACACAGCGGGACGCAGATGGGACACTCGGGACACAGCGGGGGACACAGCGGGACTCAGCTTGACACAGCGGGAAACAGCGGGGACACAGCGGGACACAGCGAGACACAGCTGGGGACACAACAGGGACACATCAGGACGCAGCGGGGGACACAGCGGGTGAACAGCGGTAAACAGTGGGGGACACAGAGGGACACAGCGCGACACAGCGTGGGACACAGTGGGACACAGCTGGGGACAATGAGGGGGGACATAGCGGGACACAAAGCGGGACACAGGGAGGACACAGCGGGACACAGCGGCACACAGTGGGTCACAGCGTGGGACCCAGCGGGACTCAGCGGGGGACACAGCGAGACACAGCGGGGGACACAGTTGGGACACATCGGGTCACAGCTGGACACATCGGGGGACACAGCTTGACACCGCGGGATGCAGGGAGGGACAGATTCGGGACACCGCGAGGACACAGCGGGACACTGCGGGACACATTGGGACACAACGGGACACAGCAGGGGACACAGCGGGACACAGCGGGTACACAGCTGGACACAGCGGGACACTGTGGTGGACACAGCAAGGACACAGCAGGACAAAGCCGGCACAGTGGAACACAGCGGGGACACAGCGGGGTACATAGCGGGGAAACAGCGGGACACAGCGGGACACAGGGGGGGACACAGCGGTACATAGCGGGACACATCGGGACACAACGGGACACATCGGGACACATCGGGAGACAGCAGTACACAGCGGGAAACTGCGGGGGACACAGCGAGGACATAGTGGGACACAGCGTGGGACACAGCGGGACACAGCGGGGGACACAGCGAGACACAGCGTGGGACACAGCGGGGACACATCGGGACACAGCGGCGGACACAGCGGGGATACAGCTGGGACACAGCAGGACACAGCGGGGACACATCGGGACACAGCGGGGGACACAGCGGGGACACATCGGGACACAGCGGGGGTCACAGCGGGACACAGCGGGACACAGCGGGAACACAGCGGGGACACAGCGGGGACAGAGCAGGGACACATCAGGACATAGCGGGACACTGTGGAGGACACAGGGGGACACAGCGGGACACATCGGGTGACACAGCTTGACACAGCGGGATACATGCAGGACAAAGCGGGGACACAGCGAGAACACAGCGGGACACATTGGGACACAGCGGGACACAGCGGGGACACAGGGGACACAGTGGGACACAGCGGGGCACAGCGGGACACAGCAGGGAACACAGCGGGGGACACAGCGGGACACAACGGGGACACAGCGGGGACACAGCGGGACACAGCGGGGACACAGCCAGGACATAGCAGACACATCGGGACACTACAGGGGACACAGCGAGGACATAGCAGGACACAGCGGGACACAGGGAGGACACAGCGGGACACCGCGGCACACAGCGGGTCACAGCGTGGGACCCAGCGGGACTCAGAGGGGGACACAGTGAGACACAGCGGGGGACACAGTTGGGACACATCAGGTCACAGCAGGACACATCAGGGGACACAGCTTGACACAGCGGGATGCAGGGAGGGACAGAGTCGAGACACAGCGAGGACACAGCGGGACACCGTGGGACACATTGGGACACAGCGGGGATACAGGGGACACAGCGGGACACAGCGGGACACAGCGGGGACACAGCGGAACACATCAGGACACTTCGGGGACAGATCGGGACACAGCGGGGTACAGAGCAGGCCACAGCGGGGACACATCGGTACACAGCAGGGGACACAGCGGGACACAGCAGCACACAGCGGGACACAGCGTGGGACACAGCAGGACACAGCGGGGGACACAGCGAGACACAGCGGGGGACACAGCAGGGACAAATCGGGACACAGCGGGACATATCGGGGGACACAGCTTGACACAGCGAGATATTCGGCGGGAAACAGCGGGACACATCGGCACACATAGGGACACAGCGGGGACACAGGGGACAAAGCGGGACACAGCGGGGGACACAGCGGGTGACACAGCAGGACACAGCGGGGACACAGCGGGGACACAGAGGGGACACACCGGGACACAGAGGGGACACAGCGGGGACATAGCGGGACATAGCAGGACACTGAGGGGTACACAGCGAGGACAGAGCAGGACACAGCGGGACACAGTGGGACACAGCGGGGACACAGCGGGGGACACAGCGGGGAAACAGCAGGACACAGTGGGGGACACAGTGGGACACAGTGTTACACAGCGTGGGACACAGCGGGGATACAGCTGGGACACAGCAGGACACAGCGGGGACACATCAGGACACAGCGGGACACAGCGGGGGACACAGCGGGTGACACAGCAGGACACAGCGGGGACACAGCGGGGACACAGAGGGGACACACCGGGACACAGAGGGGACACAGCGGGGACATAGCGGGACATAGCAGGACACTGAGGGGTACACAGCGAGGACAGAGCAGGACACAGCGGGACACAGTGGGACACAGCGGGGACACAGCGGGGGACACAGCGGGGAAACAGCAGGACACAGTGGGGGACACAGTGGGACACAGTGTTACACAGCGTGGGACACAGCGGGGATACAGCTGGGACACAGCAGGACACAGCGGGGACACATCAGGACACAGCGGGACACAGTGGAGGACCAGGGGGACACAGCGGGTCACATCAGGGGACACAGCTTGACACAGCGGGATACATGGCAGGACACAGCGGGGACACATCGAGGACACAGCGGGACACATCGGGACACAGCGGAGACACTGGGGACACATAGGAACACAGGGGACAAAGCAGGACACAGCAGGGACACAGCGGGGACACAGCATGACACAGCGGGGACACAGCCAGGACACAGCAGGACACAGAGGGACACTGCGGGGGACACAGCGAGGACATAGCGGGACACATCGGGACACGTGGGACAAAGCGGGGACACAGCGGGGGACACAGTGGAGAAACAGTGGGACACAGCGGGACACTGTGGGGGATACAGAGGGACACAGCTAGGACACATCGGAACACAGCGGGACTCAGCGGGACACAGCAGGGACACATCGGGACACAGCGGGGGACACAGCAGGACACAGTGGGGGACACATCGGTACACAGCGGGGGCCACAGCAGGACACAGCGGCACACAGACGGACACAGCGTGGGACACAGCAGGACACAGCAGGGGACACAGTGAGACACAGCGGGGGACACAGCAGGGACACATCAGGACACAGACGGACACATCAGGGGACACAGCTTGACACAGCGGAAAACACCGCAGGACACAGCGGGGACAGAGCGAGGACACAACAGGACACAGCGGGACACATCGGGACACAGCGGGACACAGCAGGGACACAGGGGACATAGCGGGACACAGGAGGGACACAGCGGGACACAGTGGGGACACAGCAGGGACACAGCAGGACATAGCAGGACACTGCGGTGGACACAGGGGGTCACAGAGGGACACATCGGGTGACACAGCTTGACACAGCAGGATACATGGCAGGACACAGCGGGGACACAGCGAGGACACAGCGGGACACAGCGGAATCACTGCAGGGACACAGAGGACACAGTGGGACACAGCGCGACACAGCGGGACACAACAGGGAACACAGCGGTGGACACAGCGGGACACAGCGGGGACACAGCGGGGACACAGCGGGGACACAGCGGGGACACAGCGGGACACAGCGGGGACACAGCAGGAGACAGCGTGACACTGCGGGGGACACAGCGAGGACATAGCGTGACACAGCGGGACACAGTGGGGGACACAGCGGGACACCGATGGGACACATCGGGACACAGTGGGGGACACAGCGGGACTCAGCGGGACACAGCGGGACACAGTGGGGACACAGCGGGACACAGCGAGAAACAGCGGAGGACACAACAGGGACACATCAGGACACAGAGGGGGACACAGCGAGTAAACAGTGGGACACAGTGGGGGACACAGCGGTACACAGCGGGACACAGCATGGGACACAGCAGGCCAAAGCCGGGACACATCGGTACACAGCAGGGGACACAGCGGGACACAGCGGCACACAGCGAGACACAGCATGGGACACAGCAGGACACAGCGGGGGACACAGCGAGACACAGCGGGGGACACAGCAGGGACAAATCGGGACACAGCCGGACAAATCGGGGGACACAGCTTGACACAACGGGATACACGCAGGACACAGCGGGGACAGAGCGAGGACACAGCGGGACACAGCGGGACACAGCGGGTCACAGCGGGCACAAGTGGGACACAGCGGCACACAGCGGGACACAGCGTGGGACACAGCAGGATACAGCGGTGGACACAGCGAGAAACAGCGGGGGACAGAGCAGGGACACATCAGGACACAGCCGGACAAATCGGGGGACACAGCTTGACACAACGGGATACACCGCAGGACACAGCGGGGACAGAGCGAGGACACAGCGGGACACAGCAGGACACAGCGGGACAAAGCGGGACACAGTGGGGACATAAGGGACACAGCGGGACACAGCGGGACACAGCAGGACACAGCGGGGGACACAGCGGGGGACACAGCAGGACACAGCGGGACATAGCCGGACACTGCGGGGGACACAGCGGGGGACATAGCGGGACACAGCGGGGGACACAGGGAGGACACAGCGGGACACAGTGGAATACAGGGGGACACAATGGGGACACAGCGGGGGACACAGAGAGAACACAGCGGGACACAGTGGGATACAGCGGAGACACAATGGGAACACAGCGGGGTACACAGCGAGGACACAACAGGACACAGCGGGACACAGCGGGACACAGTGGGACACTGCAGGGACACCACTGGGGACAGAGCGGGACACAGCGGGTTACACAGCGGGGGACACAACGGGACACAGCGGGGGACACAGCGGGGGACACGGGGGGGACATCGGTGACACAGCGCGGACACAGCGGGACACATCGGGGGACACAGCGGGACATGGCGGGACACATCGGGGGACACAGCTTGACACAGCGGGATACACGGCGGGACACAGCAGGGACACAGTGAGGACACAGCAGGCCACAGCAGGGACACATCGGTACACAGCAGGGGAGACAGCGGGACACAGCGGCACACAGCGGGACACAGCGTGGGACACAGCAGGACACAGCGAGACACAGCGGGGGACACAGCAGGGACAAATCGGGACACAGCGGGACACAGCGGGGAACACAGTGGGACACAGGGAACACAGTGGGACACAGCGGGGACACAGCGGGCACACAGCGGGACACAGCGGGACACAGCAGGGACACAGCAGTCACACAGCTGCACACAGCGGGACACTGTGGTGGACACAGAAAGCACACAGCAGGACAAATCTGGCACAGTGGGACACAGCGGGGACACAGCGGGGGACAAAGCGGGGAAACAGCGGGACACAGCGGGACACGTCGGGACACATCGGGAGACAGCAGTACACAGCGGGACACTGCGGGGGACACAGCGGGGATACAGCTGGGACACAGCAGGACACAGCGGGGACACATCGGGACACACCGGTGGACACAGTGGGACACAGCGGGGGACACAGCAAGACACAGCAGGGGACACAGCGGGACACAACGGGACACAGCGGGGGTCACAGCGGGACACAGCGGGACACAGCGGGAACACAGCGGGGACAGAGCAGGGACACATCAGGACATAGCGGGACACTGTGGAGGACACAGGGGGACACAGCGGGACACATCGGGTGACACAGCTTGACACAGCGGGATACATGGCAGGACAAAGCGGGGACACAGCGAGGACACAGCGGGACACATTGGGACACAGCGGGACACAGCGGGGACACAGGGGACACAGTGGGACACAGCGGGACACAGCGGGACACAGCAGGGAACACAGCGGGGGACACAGCGGGACACAGCGGGGACACAGCGGGGACACAGCGGGGACACAGCGGGACACAGCGGGGACACAGCCAGGACACAGCAGGATACATCGGGACACTGCTGGGGACACAGCGAGGACATAGCGGGACACAGCGGGACACAGTGGGGGACACAGCGGGACGCAGATGGGACACTCGGGACACAGCGGGGGACACAGCGGGACTCAGCTTGACACAGCGGGAAACAGCGGGGACACAGCGGGACACAGCGAGACACAGCTGGGGACACAACAGGGACACATCAGGACGCAGCGGGGGACACAGCGGGTGAACAGCGGTAAACAGTGGGGGACACAGAGGGACACAGCGCGACACAGCGTGGGACACAGTGGGACACAGCTGGGGACAATGAGGGGGGACATAGCGGGACACAAAGCGGGACACAGGGAGGACACAGCGGGACACAGCAGCACACAGTGGGTCACAGCGTGGGACCCAGCGGGACTCAGCGGGGGACACAGCGAGACACAGCGGGGGACACAGTTGGGACACATCGGGTCACAGCTGGACACATCGGGGGACACAGCTTGACACCGCGGGATGCAGGGAGGGACAGATTTGGGACACCGCGAGGGCACAGCGGGACACTGCGGGACACATTGTGACACAACGGGACACAGCAGGGGACACAGCGGGACACAGCGGGACACAGCGGGTACACAGCTGGACACAGCGGGACACTGTGGTGGACACAGCAAGGACACAGCAGGACAAAGCCGGCACAGTGGAACACAGCGGGGACACAGCGGGGTACATAGCGGGGAAACAGCGGGACACAGCGGGACACAGCGGGACACAGGGGGGACACAGCAGGACACAGGGGGGGACACAGCGGGACACAGCGTGGGACACAGCGCTACACAGCGGGAAACACTGCGAGGACACAGCGGGACACAGCGGAATACACAGCTGGGGACGCAAAGGGAAACGGGGACACAGCAGTACACTGCGTGACACATCGTGGACACAGCGGGACACAGCGGGATACAACGGAGACACAGCGGGGACACAGCGGGGGACACAGCCGGACACAGAGGGGGACACAGCGGGCCACAGCAGGACACAGTGGTGACACAGCTGGGACACAGCTTGGGACACAGCGGGACACAGCGGGGGACACACCAAGGACACAGAGGGACACAGCGGGACACAGCAATAAGACAGAGGGGACACAGCGGGGCACAGCGAGGACACAGTGGGGATACAGCGAGGACACAGCGGGACACAGCGGGGGCCACAGCGGGAGACACCGGGGACACACCAGGGGACAGGAGGACTCAGCGGGACACAGCGGAACACAGCGGGGGACAGCGTGGACACAGCGGAACACAGCGGGACACAGCGGGCACACAGCGGGGGACATCGGGGTAAAAGCGGGGCACAGCGGGGGACACAGCGGGACACAGCGGGGACAGAGCTCGGACACAGCGTGGGACAGAGCAGGGACACAGCGGGACACAGCTGGGGACATAGCGGTGAAACAGCTGGGGACACCAAGGGGAAAAAGCAGGACACAGCGGGGAGAGAGGGGGGGATACAGCGGGACACAGCAGGGGACACAGCTGGGACACCGCGTGACTCAGCTGGGGACAGCGCGATGACACATTGGGACACAGCGGGGGACACAGCGGGGATACAGCGGGAAACAGTGGGGGATACAGCGAGGACACAGAGGGACACAGTGGGACACAGCGGGACACAGCGGGACACAGTGGGGGACACAGCGAGGACACAAGGGGGGGACACAGCGAGGACACAGCGGGACACAGCGGGACACAGCGGGACACAGTAGGAGACACAGCGGGGACACAACGGGACACAGCGCCGGACACAGCGGGACACAACGGGAACACAGCAGGACACATGAAGACACAACGGAGACACAGCGTGACACAGCGGGGGCCACAGCGGGACACAACGGGACACAGCGGGGGACACAGCAGGACACAGCAGGGACACAGCGGGACACAACGGGACAGAGCGGGACACAGTGGGGACACAGCGGGGGACACAGCGGGATACAGAGGGACACAGCAGGGGACAGAGCGGAACACAGTGGGGGACACAGCAGGGGACACAGCGGGACACAGCGGGGGACACACCAAGGACACAGTGGAACACAGCGGGACACAGCAGTCACACAGAGGGGACACAGCGGGGCACAGTGGGGACACAGTGGGGATACAGCGAGGACACATCGGGACACAGTGGGACACAGCGGGGGACACAGCGGGGGACAGCGGGGAAAAACCAGGGGACAGGGTGACTCAGCGGGACACAGCAGAACACAGCGGGGGACAGCATGGACACAGCGGGACACAGCGGGGACACAGCGGGGACACAGGGAGACAGAGCGGTGACACAGCGGGACACAGCGGGACACAGCGGGGTCACAGCCGGACACAGCGGGGGATACAGCGGGACACAGCAGGACACAGCGGGACAAAGCGGGGGACACAGAGGGACACGGCGGTACAAGCGGGACACAGCGGGGACACAGCGCTACACAGAGTTGTACACAGCTGGGGACACAACAGGATACAGAGTGGAACACAGCGGGACACAGCGGGACACAGCGGGGCCAAAAAGGGAGACAAAGCGGGGGACAGATCGGGACACACCGGGGGACACAGGGAGGACACAGCGGGACACAGCGGGGACACAGCGGGGACTCAGCGGGGGACATAGCGGGGGACAAAGCAGACACCACGGGACACAGCACAACACAGTGGAACACAGTGGGGACACTGCGGGGACACAGCGGGACACAGCGGGGGACACAGCGGGACACAGCGGGACTCATCGGTGAACACAACGAAGACAGCGGGGGACAGAGCGGGGGACACAGCTGGACACAGTGGGGACACAGCGGGGACACTGCGGGAAACTGCGTGACACAACGTGGACACAGCGGGATACAGGGGAGACACATGGGGGACACTGCGGGGGACACAGCGGGGGACATAGTGAGGTCACAGAGGGACACAGCGGGACACAGCTGGGGACACAGTGCTACACAGCGGGAAACACAGCGAGGACAAAAAGGGACATAGCGAGCGACACAGCGAGAACACAGCGGGACACAGGGGAACACAGCGAGGACACAGCGGGACACCGCGGGGACACAGCGGGGGAAACAGCGAGGACACAGCGGGACACAGCTGGACTCAGCGGGGGACACAGCGGGAAACAGCGGGACACAGCGGGGACACAGCGGGACACAGTGGGGGACACAGCGCGAAACAGCGGGACACAGTGGGGGATACAGCAGGACACAGCTGGACACAGCGGGACACAGTGGGGACACAGGGGGGACATAGCGGGGAGCACAGCGGGACACAGTGGGGGACATAGCGGGGACACAGCTGGGACACAGCGGGGGACACACCAAGGACACAGAGGGACACAGCGGGACACAGCAAGACACAGCGGGGACACAGCTGGACACAGCGGGACACAGCGGGACACAGCAGGAGACACAGCGGGGACACAACGAGACAAAGCGCCAGACAGAGCGGGACACAACGACAACATAGCGGGACACATGAAGACACAGAGGAGACACAGCGGGACACAGCGGGGGCCACAGCGGGACATAACGGGACACAGCAGGGGAAACAGCGGGACACAGCGGGACACAGCAGGGTCACAGTGGGACACAGTGGGACGCAGAGGGACAGAGCGGGACCCAGCGGGGACCCAGCGGGTGACATCGTGGAAAAAGCGGGTCACAGCGGGGGACACAGCGGGACACAGCGGGGACACAGCCGAGACACAGCAGGGAACACAGCGGGGGACACAGCTGTATACAGTAGGAGACAGCGGGGACACAGCTGGGACAAAGCGGGACACAGCAGGATACAGCGGAGACACAGCCTGGGACAGCGGGGACACAGCGGGAGACAGAGGAGACAGAGCGGGGGACACAGCGGGGGACACAACGGGCCACAGAGGGGGACACAGCAGGACACAGCGAGACACAGCAGGGACACATCGGGACATAGCGGAGGACCCAGCGGGGGACACAGCAGGATACCGTGGAACACAGAGCGGGAGACACAGCGGGGGACATAGCAGGGACACAGAAGGACAGAGCGGGGACACAGTGGGACACAGCGGGGACACAGCGGGACACAGAAGGACACAGTGGGGACACAGCGGGACATAGCGTGTACACCGCGGGACACAGTGGGACTCAGCTGGACACAGCGGGGACACAGCGTGGACACAGCGGGACACAGTGGGACACAGCAGGAGACACAGCGGAACACAGCGGGGACACAGCGGGGACACAGCAGCACACAGCGGGGACACAGCGGAACACAGCGGGACACAGCGGGCACACAGCGGAGACACAGCGGGATACAACGTGGGACTCAGTTGGGACACAGCGGGGGACACAGTGAGGACACAGCTGAACATAGCGGGACACAGCGGGACACAGAAGGGGACACAGCTGGGGACACAGCGGGACACAGTGGGGGATACAGCGAGGACAAAGACGGACACAGTGGGACACAGCGGGACACAGCGAGGACACAGCGGGAAACAGCGAGACAGAGCGGGGACACAGTTGGGATACAGCGAGGACACAGCGGGACACAGCGAGACACAGCAGGGGCCACAGTGGGGGACAGCGGAAACACACCATGGGACAGGGGGACTCAGCGGGACACAGCGGAACACAGCGGGACACAGCGGGGACACAGCGGGTGACATCGTGGAAAAAGCGGGGCACAGCGGGGGACACAGTGGGAAACAGCGGGGACACAGCTGGGACACAGCGTGGGACACAGCAGGGACACAGCGGGACACAGCTGGGGACACAGTGGGGACACAGGTGGGTACAGCACGGGGACACAGCGGGACACAGCGGGGAGAGAGCGGGGGACACAGCGGGATACAGCGGGGGACACAGCGGGGGCACAGCGTTACTCAGCTGGGGACAGCACGATGACACATTGGGACACAGCGGGGGACACAGCGGGGATTCAGCAGGACACAGTGGGGGTTACAGCGAGGACACAGAGGGACACAGTGGGACACAGCGGGACACAGCGGGACACATTGGGGTCCACAGGGAGGACACAGCGGGACACAGCAGGGGACACAGTGAGGACACAGCAGGACACAACGGGACACAGCGGGGACACAGCAGGACACAGCGGGGGACACAGCATGACACAGCTGGGACACAGCGGGTACACAGCGGGACACTGCGTGACACAGCGGAGGACACTGCGGGGAAACAGCGGGACACAGTGGGACCCAGCGGGGGACAGCGGGACACAGCGGAGGACACAGCGGGGAAACAGCGGGACACAGTGGGACACAGCGGGGGACACTGCGGGAAAGAGCGGGGAACACTTCGGGGGACACAGGGAGGACACAGCGGGACACAGCGGGGACACAGCGGGGACTCAGCGGGGGACATAGCGGGGGCAAAGCAGGACACCACGGGACACAGCGGAACACAGCGGAACACAGTGGGGGACACAGAGAGGTACACAGCGGGACACAGCGGGACACAGCGAGGACACAGATTAACACAGTGGGACACATCGGTGACACAGCGAGCGACACAGCAGGGGACACAGCGGCACACAGCGGGGACACAGCGGGGACTCAGCCCGGGACATAGCGGGGGACAAAGCAGGACACCACGGGACACAGCAGAACACAGGGAAACAGAGTGGGGACACTGCGGGGACACAGCGGGACACAGCGGGGGACACAGCGGGACTCATTGGTGAAGACAACGGAACACAGCGGGGGACAGAGCGGGGGACACAGCGGGACACAGCGGGGACTCAGCTGAACACAGCGTGGTATACAGCGTGACACAGCAGGGACACAGCGGGGAAACAGCGGGACCATGCGTGACACATGGGGGACACAGCGGGACACAGCGGGACACAGCGGGAGACACAGCGCTACACAGCGGGAAACACAGCGAGGACACAGCGGGACACAGCGGGGTACACAGCTGAGGACACAAAGAGAAACAGCGGAGACACAGCAGGATACTGCGTGATACATCGTGGACACAGCGGGACACAGCAGGACACAGAAGAGACACAGCGGGACACAGCGGGGACACAACAGAACACAGCGGGGACACAGCGAGACCCAGCGGGACACAGCGGGACACAGCGAAAGACACAGCGGGGACACAGCGGGGAGCACAGCGGGACACAGCTGGGACAGAGCGGGACACAGCGGGGTCACAGCGGGACACAGCCGGGGGCACAGCGGGACACAGCAGGACACAGCGGAACAAAGCGGGGGACAGAGTGGGACACAGCGGGACGCAGCGCGGACACAGCAGGAAAAAGCAGTGAACACAGCTGGGGACACAACGGGACACAGAGTAGGACACAGCAGGACACAGCGGGACACAGCGGGGACAAAGCGTGAGACACAGTGGGGTACAGACTGGGACACAGCGGGGCACACAGGGAGGACACAGCGGGAAACAGAGGGGACATAGAAGGGACTCAGCGAGGGACATAGCAGGGAACAAAGCAGGACACCACGGGCCCCAGCAGAACACAGCGGAACACAGTGGGGACACTGCGGGGACACAGCGGGACTCATCGGTGAACACAACGGAACACAGCGGGGGACATAGCGGGGGACACAGCGGGACACAGCCGGGACTCAGCTGGACACAGCGTGGTATACAGCGTGACACCACGGGGACACAGCGGGACACTGCGTGACACATCGGGGACACAGCGGGACACAGCGGGACACAGCGGGACACAGCGGAACACAGCGCTACACAGCGGGAAACACAAGGAGGACACAACGGGACATAGCGAGCGACACAGCTAGAACACAGCGGGACACAGTGGAACAGAGAGAGGACACAGCGGGACACCACGGGGACACAGCGGGGGACACAGCGGGACACAGCGGGGGAAACAGCGAGGACACTGCGGGACACAGCGGGACTCAGCGGGGGACACAGGGAGGACACAGCGGGACACAGCGGGG
Organism: Dipodomys merriami; assembly: GCF_024711535.1. Classification (NCBI taxonomy): domain Eukaryota; kingdom Metazoa; phylum Chordata; class Mammalia; order Rodentia; family Heteromyidae; genus Dipodomys; species Dipodomys merriami. The sequence goes on along the minus strand of NW_027206437.1, from coordinate 107,268 downwards.
ACACAGCGAGGACACAGCGGGACACAGCGGGACACAGCGGGACACAGCGGGGACAAAGCAGGACACAGCGGGGACACAGCGGGACACAGTGGGGGACACAGCGGGACACAGCGGGACACAGTGCGGGACACAGCAGGACACAGCGGGTCACAGAGGGACACAGCGGGGACGCAGCGGGGACACAGGGGGACACAGCGGGACACAGCGGGATACAACGGGGGAAAAAGGGAGGACACAGCGGGACACAGCGGGACAAAGCGGGGGACACAGCGGGACACAGCGGGACATAGTGGAGACAGCAGGACAAAGCGGTGAACACAGCTGTGGACACAATGAGACACAGTGTTGGACACAGCGGGACACAGCTGGGACAAAGCGGGAGACACAGCGGGGGACAGAGCGGGACACAGCGCGGGACACAGGGAGGACACAGCGGGGTACAGCGTGGACACAGCGGGGACTCAGCGGGGGACATAGCGGGGGACAAAGCAGGACACCACGGGACACAGCGGAACACAGCGGAACACAGTGGGGACACTGCGGGAACACAGCGGGACACAGCGGGGGACACTGCGGGACTCATTGGTGAACACAACAGAACACAGCGGGGGACAGAGCGGGGGACACAGCGGGACACAGCGGGGACTCAGCTGGACACAGCGTGGTATACAGCGTGACACAGCGGGGACACAGCGGGGAAACAGCGGGACACTGCGTGACACATCGGGCACACAGGTGGACACAGCGGGGGACACAGTGCTACACAGCGGGAAACACAGCGAGGACACAGCGGGACACAGCGGGGTACAGAGCTGGGGACACAAAGGGAAACAGCGGAGATACAGCAGGACACTGTGTGACACATCGTGGACACAGCAGGACACAGCGGGACACAGCGGAGACACAGCGAGGACACAGAGGTGGACACAGCGAGGACAAAGCGGGACACAGCGGGGGACACAGCGCTACACAGCGGGAAACACAGCGAGGACACAGCGGGACCCAGCAGGGGACACAGCGAGAACACAGCGGGACACAGCGGAACACAGCGAGGACACAGCGGGACACCGTGGGGACACAGCGGGGGACACAGGGGGACACAGCGGGGGACACAGCCGTGGACACATCAGGACACACCAGGACATAGTGGGGACAGAGCGGGGACACAGCAGTGACTCAGCTGGACACAGCGTGGTATACAGCGTGACACAGCGGGAACACAGAGATACACTGCGTGACACATCGGGGACACAACGGCACACAGCGGGACACAGCGGGACACAGTGGGGGACACAGCGCTACACAGCAGGAAACACAGCGAGGACACAGTGGGACACAGCGGGGTACACAGCTGGGGACACAAAGGGAAACAGCGGAGACACAGCAGGACACTGCGTGACACATCGTGGACACAGCGAAGACACAGCGGGACACAGCGGGGTACACATCTGGGGACACAAAGGGAAACAGCACAGACACAGCAGGACACTGCGTGACACAACGTGGACACAGGGAAGACACAACGGGGGACACAGCGGGGGACATAGCGAGAACACAGCGGGACACAGCGGGACACAGGGGGGGACAAAGCGCTACACAGCGGGGAACACAGCGAGGACACAGCGGGACACAGCGGGGGACACAGCGAGAACACAGCGGGACACAGCGGAACACAGCGTGCACACAGTGCGACACCGAGGGGACACAATGGGGGACACAGCGGACACAGCAGGGGAACCAGCGAGGACACAGGGGGATACAGCGGGATACAGTGCGGGACACAGTGGGACACAGTGGGACACAGCGGGACACAGCGGGGCACAGCGGGGACACAGCGGAACACAGCGGGACACAGCGGGACACAGCGGGGGACACAGCAGAGGACACAGCGTGGGACACAGCGAGAACACAGCGGGACCCAGAGAGACACAGCTTCGATACAGCGGGGACACAGCGGGACAAAGCAGTGTACACAGCTGGGGACACAAGGGGACATAGCGGGGAACACAGCGGGACACAGCGGGACACAGGAAGGACAAAGCAGGGACTCAGCGGTGGATACAGCATGGGACAAATCGGGACACCACGGGACACAGTGGGACACAGCGGGGACACTACGGGGACACAGCGGGACACAGCTGGGGACACAACGGGTACACAGCGGGACACTGCGTGACACAGCGGAGGACACAGCGGGGAAACAGCGGGACACGGTGGGACACAGCGGGGGACAGCGGGACACAGCGCAGGACACAGCGGGGAAACAGCGGGACAAAGTAGGACACAGCGGGGGACACTGCGGGACAGAGGAGGAAACACAGCGGGGGACACAGGGAGGACACGGGGGACACAGCGGGGACACAGTGGGGACTCAGCGGGGGACATAGTGGGGGACAAAGCAGGACACCACGCGACACAACGGAACACAGCGGAACACAGAGGGGGACACAGCGAGGTACACAGCAGGACACAGCGGGACACAGCGAGCACACAGCGGAACACAGGGGGACACAGCGGTGACACAGCGAGGGACACAGCGCGGGACACAGCGGGACACAGCGGGAATACAGTGGGGACTGAGCGGGGGACATAGCGGGGGACAAAGCAGAACACCACGGGACACAAGGGAACACAGCGGAACACAGATGTGGACACAGCGAGTTACATAGCGGGACACAGCGGGACACAGCGAGGACACAGCGGAACACAGGGGGACACAGCGGTGACACAGCGGGACACAGCTGGGTCACAGCCGGACACAGCGGGGGACACAGCAGGACACAGCGGGACAAAGCGGGGGACACAGCGGGACACAGCGGGACAAGCGGGACACAGTGGGGGACAAAGCGGGGACATAGCGGGGACACAGCGGGACATAGCGGGGACACAGCGGGACACAGCAGGACACAGCAGGACACAGCGGGGACACAACGGGAAACAGTGAGGGACAGCGGGGACACAGCAGGACACAGCGGGGACACAGCGGGACACAGTAGGGGACACAGCGGGACACAGCGGGACACAGCTGGGACAAAGAGGGAATCACAGCGGGGGATAGAGCGGGACACAGAGGGAGACACAGGGAGGACACAGCGGGACACAGCGGAGGACACAGGGGGAAACAGCGAGACACAGTGGGACACAGCACTACACAGCAGGAAACACAGCGAGGACACAGCGGGACACAGCGGGGTACACAGCTGGTGACACAAAGGGAAATAGCGGAGACACAGCAGGACACTGTGTGAAACATCGTGGACACAGCAGGACACAGCGGGACACAGCGGAGACACAGCGGGGACACAGCGGGTGACACAGCGAGGACACAGCGGGACACAGTGGGACACAGCGGGGGACACAGCGCGACACAGCAGGGAACACAGCGAGGACACAGCGGGACCCAGCGGGGGACACAGTGAGAACACAGCGGGACACAGCAGAACACAGCGAGGACACAGCAGGACACCGTGGGGACACAGCGGGGGACACAGCGGGACACAGCGGGACATAGCGGGGACACAGCAGGGACACAGCCGGGAACACAGCGGGTGACACAAAGGGACACAGATGAACACAGCGGGACACAGAGCGGACACAGCAGGGACACAGCGGGAGACACAGCAGGACACAATGGGACACAGCAGGGGACACAGCGGGACAGTGCAGGGCACACAGCTGGGGACACAAAGGGAAACAGCGGGGACACAGCAGGACACTGTGTGACACATCGTGGACACAGCGGGACACAGCGGGACACAGAGGGGGACACAGTGAGGACACAGTGGGACACAGCGGGGGACACAGCCAGGGACACTGCAGGACACAGCGGGGGACACAGCGAGGACACAACGGAACACAGCGGGGAAACAACAGGGAAACAGCGGGGGACACAGCGGGTGACACAGCTGGATACAGCGGGACACAGTGGGACACAGCGGTCACAGCAGGGACACAGAATGGGACTCAGCCGGACACAGCGGGACACAGCGGGGGACACAGCGAAACACAGCTGGGACACAGAGGGACACAGTGGGGGCAAAGCGGGGACACAGCGGGACACAGCGGGGGACACAGCGGGTGACACAGCGAGGACACAGCGGGACACAGCGGAGGACACAGGGGGAAACAGCGAGACACAGTGGGACACAGCGGGGGACCCTGCAGCCAGAGCGGGGGACACAGCGGGGGACACAGGGAGGACACAGCGGGACACAGCGGGGAATCAGCGGGGGACATAGCGGGGGACAAAGAAGGACACCACGGGACAGAGCAGAACACAGGGGAACACAGGGGGAAACAGCGGTGACACAGCGAGGGACACAGCAGAGGACACAGCGGGACAAAGCGGGACACAGCAGGGTCACAGCCAGCCACAGCGGGGGACACAGCGGGACACAGCAGGACACAGCGGGACAAGCAGGACACAGCAGGGACACAGCGCTACATAGCGGTGTGCACAGCTGGGGACACAACGGGACACAGAGTGGGACACAGCAGGACACAGCGGGACACAGTGGGACACAGCGGGGACAAAGCGTGAGACACAGCGGGGGACAGATCGGGACACAGCGGGGGACACAGCGGGACACAGCGGGGGACACAGCGGGACACAGTGGGACTCATCGGTGAACACACCGGAACACAGTGGGGGACAGAGCGGGGGACACAGCGAAACACAGCGGGGACAAAGCGGGGACACAGCGGGACACTGAGTGAAACATCGTGGACACAGTGGGACACAGCGGGACACAGCGGAGACACAGCGGAACACTGCGTGACACATCGGGGACAGAGTGGGACACAGCGGGACAGAGCGGGACACAGCGGGGGACACAGCGCTACACAGCGGGAAACACAGCGAGGACACAGTGGGACACAGTGGGGTACACAGCTGGGGAAACAAAGGGAAACAGCGGGGAAACAGTAGGACACTGCGTGACACATCGTGGACACAGCGGGATACAGCGGAGACACAGCGGGGACACAGCGGGGGACACAGCTAGGACACAGAGGGACACAGCGGGACACAGCTGGGGACACAGCGCTACACAGCGGGGAACACAGCAAGGACACAGCGGGACATAGCGGGGGACACAGCGAGAACATAGCGGGACACAGCGGAACACAGCGAGGACACAGCGGGACACCGCGGGGACCCAGCGGGGGACACAGCAGGACACAGGGGGGAAACAGCGAGGATACAGCGGGACACAGCGGGACACATCGGGGGACACATCGGGACACAGCAGGGACACAGCGGGACACAGCGGGGACACAGCGGGACACAGCGGGACACAGCAGGGTCACAGCAGGACACAGCGGGAACACAGCGGGACACAATGGGGGACACAGCGGGACACAGCGGGACACAGCGGGGGACACAGCAGGACACAGCAGCTAGCACAGCGGGACACAGTGGGGGATATAGCGGGGACACAGCTGGGACACAGCGGGACACAGATCGGTCACAGCGGGACACAGCGGGGGACACAGCGAGGACAAAGCAGGACACAGCGGGACACAGCGGGGACACAGTGTGGACACAGCGAGACACAGCGGGACACAGCGGGACACAGAGGGGACACAGCGTGACACAGTGGGGGACACAGCAGGACACAGCGGGACACAGCAGGGGACAAAGCACGACACAGCGCGACACAGCTGGACACAGCGGGGACACAGCTGCGACACAGCGGGACAGAGCGGGACACAGCGGGGACACAGCGGGGACACAGTGGGACACAGCGGGACACAGGGGGGACACAGCAGGGACACAGCGGGAGACAGCGGGGACACAGCGGAGATACAGCAGGACACAGAGGGGGCCACAGCGGGACACAAGGGGACATAGCGGGGGACACAGTGGGGACATAGAGGAGGACCCAGCGAGGACACAACGGGACACAGTGGCACACAGCGGGACTCAGTGGGGTACATAGCAGGGAACAGCAGGTACACACCGGGTACAGCGGGGACACAGCTGAATATAGCAGGACACAGCGGGACACAGCAGGGGACACAGCTGGGGACACAGCGGGACACAGTGGGGGATACAGCGAGGACACAGACGGACACAGTGGGACACAGCGGGACACAGCGGGACACAGTGGGGGACACAGCGAGGACACAGCGGGACACAGCGGGAGACACAGCGTTAAACAGAGGGGAAACAGCAGCTTCCCCATGGGACACAGCGGTAACACAGCTGGCGACATTGGGGAAACGGGGACACAGCGTGGGACACAGGTGGACATAGCGGGGGACAGCGGGGACACAGCAGGACACAGCGGGGGACACAGCGGGGATACAGCTGGGACACAGCGGGGAACACAGCGGGACACAGCGGGGGACACACCAAGGACACAGCGGGACACAGCAGGACACAGCAGTGACACAGAGGGGACACAGCGGGGACACATTTGGGATACAGCGAGGACACAGTGGGACACTGCGGGACACAGAGGGGGCCACAGTGGGGTCAGTGGAGAAACACCATGGGACAGGGGGACACAGCGGGACACAGCGGAACACAGCGGGACACAGCTGGGACACAGCGGGTGACATCGTGGAAAAAGCGGGGCACAGCGGGGGACACAGCGGGACACAGCGGGGACACAGCTGGGACACAGCGTAGGACACAGCAGGGACACAGCGGGACACAGCTGGGGACACAGCGGGGACACAGGTGGGGACAGCGCGGGGACACAGCGGGACAGAGCGGGGAGAGAGCGGGGGACACAGCGGGATACAGCGGGGGACACAGCGGGGAAACAGCATTACTCAGCTGGGGACAGGGCGATGACACATTGGGACACAGCGGGGGACACAGCGGGGATACAGCGGGACACAGTGGGGGATACAGCGAGGACACAGAGGGACACAGTGTGACACAGCGGGACACAGCGGGGCACATTGGGGTACACAGCGAGGACACAGCGGGACACAGCGGGGGACACAGTAAGGACACAGCAGGACACAGCGGGACACAGCGGGGACACAGCAGGACACAGCGGGGGACACAGCGTGACACAGCGGGGACACAGCGGGTACACAGCGGGACACTGCGTGACACAGCGGAGGACACTGCGGGGAAACAGCGGGACACAGTGGGACCCAGCGGGGGACAGCGGGACACAGCGGAGGACACTGCGGGACAGAGCGGGAACACTTCGGGGGACACAGGGAGGACACAGCGGGACACAGCGGGGACACAGCGGGGACTCAGCGGGGGACATAGCGGGGGACAAAGCAGGACACCACGGGACACAGCGGAACACAGCGGAACACAGCGGAACACAGTGGGAGACACAGCGAGGTACACAACGGGACACAGCGGGACATAGCGAGGACACAGCGGAACACAGGGGGAAACAGCGGTGACACAGCCAGCAACACAGCGGGGGAAACAGCGGCACACAGCGGGGACAAAGCGGGGACTCAGCGGGGGACATAGCGGGGGACAAAGCAGGACACCACGGGACACAGCAGAACACAGCGGAACACAGTGGGGACACTGCGGGGACACAGCGGGACAGAGCGGGGGACACAGCGGGACACAGCAAGACTCATCGGTGAACACAACGGAACACAGCGGGGGACAGAGCGGGGGACACAGCGGGGACACAGCGGGGACACTGCATGACACATCGTAGACACAGTGGGACTCAGCGGGACATAGTGAGGACACAGCGGGACACCGCTTGGATACAGCAGGGGAAACAGCGAGGACACAGCGGGACATGGGGGTAACACAGCAGGGACTCAGCGGGGGACACAGCGGGACACAGCAGGACAGAGCGGGGGACACAGCGGGACACAGCAGGGTCACAGCGGGACACAGTGGGACGCAGCGGGACAGAGCGGGACACAGCGGGGACACAGCGGGTGACATCATGGAAAAAACGGGGCACAGAGGGGGACAAAGCGGGACACATCGGGGACACAGCTGGGACACAGCGTGGGACACAGCAGGGACACAACGGGACACAGCGGGGATACAGCTGGGACACAGCGTGGGACACAGCGGGACACAGCGGGGGACACACCAAGGACACAGAGGGACACAGCGGGACACAGCAATAAGACAGAGGGGACACAGCGGGGCACAGCGGGGACACAGTGGGGATACAGCGAGGACACAGCGGGACACAGCGCGACACAGCGGGGGCCACAGCGGGGGACAGCAGGGACACACCAGGGGACAGGGGGACTCAGCGGGACACAGCGGAACACAGCGGGGGACAGCGTGGACACAGCGCAACACAGCGGGACACAGCGGGGACACAGTTGGGGACATCGGGGTAAAAGGGGGCACAGGAGGGGACACAGCGGGACACAGCGTGGGACAGAGCAGGGACACAGCGGGACACACTGGGGACACAGCGGTGACACAGCTGGGGACAGCGTGGGGACACAGCGGGGAGAGAGCGGGGGATACAGCGGGGGACACAGCGGGGATACAGCGGGCGACACAGCGGGACACAACGGGGACACAGCCGAGACACAGCAGGGGACACAGCGGGGGACACAGCTGGACACAGTAGGACACAGCGGGGACACAGCGGGGACAAAGCGGGACACAGCAGGATACAGCGGAGACACAGCTGGGGACACAGCGGGAGACAGCGGAGACACAACGGGGGACACAGCGGGACACAGAGGGGGACACAGCGGGACACAGCGAGACACAGCGGGGACACATCGGGACATAGCGGAGGACACAGCGGGGGACACAGCAGGATACAGTGGAGCACAGAGCGGGAGACACAGAGGGGGAAACAGCATGAACACAGAAGGACACAGCTGGGACACAGCGGGACACAGCGGGGACACAGCGGGACACAGAAGGACACAGCGGGGACACAGCGGGCATTGCGGTTACACAGCAGGACACAGCAGGACTCAGCTGGACACAGCGGGGACACAGCGTGGACACAGCGGGACACAGTGGGACACAGCGGGGGACACAGCGGAACACAGCGGGGACCCAGAGGGGACACAGCAGCACACAGCAGAGACACAGCAGGACACAACGTGGGACTCAGTTGGGACACAGAAGAGGACACAGTGAGGACACAGCAGTACACAGCGGGACACAGCGGGACACATCGGGACATAGCGGGGTACACAGCCGGGGACAGTGGTGACAAAACGGGGAACAGCGGGGACACAGCGGGACACAGCAGGGGACAGCGGGGACACAGTGGGACATATCGTGGGACACAGCGTGGGACACAGCGGGAGACACAGCGTTAAACAGCGGGGAAACAGCAGCTTCCCCATGGGACACAGCGGTAACACAGCTGGCGACATTGGGGAAACAGGGGGACATAGCGGGGGACAGCGGGGACACAGCGGGACACAGCGGGGGACACAGCTAGGACACAGAGGGACACAGCAGGACACAGCTGGGGACACAGCGCTACACAGCGGGGAACACAGCGAGGACACAGCGGGAAATAGCGGAGGACACAGCGGGGGACACAGCGGGACAAAGGGGGGAAACAGCGAGGACACAGCGGGACACAGCGGGACACATCGGGGGACACAGCGGGACACAGCAGCGACACAGCGGGACACAGCGGGGACACAGCGGGCCACAGCGGGCCACAGCGGGATCACAGCAGGACACAGCGGGGACACAGCGGGACACAATGGGGGACACAGCGGGACACAGCGGGACACAGCGGGGGACACAGTGGGACCCAGTGGGGTCACAGCTAGGACAAAGCGGTACCCAGCGGGACACAGCGTCGATACAGCGGGGACACAAAGGGACACAGCGGGGTACACAGCTGGGGACACAAAGGGACACAGAGAGGGACACAGCGGGACACAGCGGGACACAACGGGACACAGCAGTGACAAAGTGGGAATCACAGCGGGGTATAGAGCGGGACACAGCGAGGGACACAGGTAGGACACAGTGGGACACAGCGGGGACACAGCTGGACACAGCGGGATACAGAAGGAGACACAGCGGGGACACAACGGGACACAGGGCGGGACACAGCGGGACACAGCAGGGACACAGCGGGACAGAGCGGGGACACAGCGGAGACACAGCGGGACACAACAGGGGCCACAGCGGGACACAAGGGGACACAGCGGGGGACACAGTGGGGACATAGAAGGGGACCCAGCGAGGACACAACGGGACACAGCGGGACACAGCGGGACACAGTGGGGTATAGAGCGGGACACAGCGGGGGACACAGGGAGGACACAGCGGGACACAGCTGGACAAAGCAGGATACAGAAGGAGACACAGATGGACACAACGGGACACAGGGCGGGACACAGCGGGACACAGCAGGGACACAGCAGAGACACAGCAGAACACAGCAGGGGCCACAGCAGGAAACAAGGGGACACAGCGGGGTACACAGCTGGGGACACAAAGGGAAACAGCGGAGACACAGCAGGACACTGCGTGATACATCGTGGACACAGCGGGACACAGCGAGACACAGCAGAGACACAGCGGGACACAGCGGGGACACAGCGGGACACAGCGAAAGACAGCGGGGACACAGCGGGGAGCAGAGCGGGACACAGCGTGGGACATAGTGGGGACACAGCTTGGACACAGCGCGACACAGCGGGGTCACAGCAGGACACAGCGGGGGGCAAAGTGGAACACAGCAGGACATAGCGGGACAAAGCGGGGGACAGAGCGGGACACAGCGGGACACAGCACGGACACAGCGGAAAACAGCAGTGTACACAGCTGGGGACACAGAGTAGGACACAGCGGGACACAGCGGGACACAGCGGGAACAAAGCGGGAGACACAGTGGGGGACAGACCGGGACACAGCGGGGGACACAGGGAGGACACAGCGGGACACAGAGGGGACACAGCGGGCACTCAGCGTGGGAAATAGCGGGGGACAAAGCAGGACACCACGAGACACAGCGGAACACAGCGGAACACAGTGGGGACACTGGGGGGACACAGCGGGACTCATCAGTGAACACAACGGAACACAGCGGGGGACATAGTGGAGGACACAGCGGGACACAGCGGGGACTCAGCTGGACACAGCGTGGTATACAGCGTGACACAGCGGGGACACAGCGGGACAATGCGTGACACATCGGGGACACAGCGGGACACAGCGGGACACAGCGGGACACAGTGGGGGACACAGCGCTACACAGCGGGAAACACAGCGAGGACACAGTGGGACACAGCGGGGTACACAGCTGGGGACACAAAGGGAAACAGCGGAGACACAGGAGGACACTGCGAGACACATCTTGGACACAGCGAGGAAACAGCGGGACACAGCGGGGTACACAGCTGGGGACACAAAGGAAACAGCGCAGACACAGCAGAACAACGCGTGACACATCGTGGACACAGGGCGACACAGCGGGATACCGCAAAGACACATTGGGGACACAGCAGGGGACACAGCGAGGACACAGCGGGACACAGCGGGGGACACAGCGCTACACAGCGGGGAACACAGCGAGGACACAGCGGGACACAGCGGGGGACACAGCGAGAACACAGCGGGACACAGCGGAACACAGCGCTACACAGCGGGAAACACAGCGAGGACACAAGGGGACATAGCGAGCGACACAGCGAGAACACAGCGGGACACAGCGGAAGACAGCAAGGACACAACGGGACACCGCCGGGGCACAGCGGAAGACATAGCGGGACACAGCGGGGAAAACCGCGAGGACACAGCGGGACACAGCGGGACTCAGCGGGGGACACAGCGGGAAAAAGCGGGACACAGCGGGGACACAGCCGGACACAGCGGGGACAGAGCGGGACAGAGCGGTACACAGCGGGGACACACCAGGACACAGCGGGGACACAACGGGACACAGTGGGGGATACAGCGGGACACAGCGGGACACAGTGGGGGACACAGCGAGGTACACAGCGGGACACAGCGGGACACAGCGAGGACACAGCGGAACACAGCGGGACACAGCGGTGACACAGCCAGCGACACAGCGGGGGAAACAGCGGCACACAGCGGGGACAAAGCAGGACACCACGGGACACAGCAGAACACAGTGGAACACAGTGGGGACACTGCGGGGACACAGCGGGACACAGCGGGGGACACAGCGGGACACAGCGGGACTCATCGGTGAACACAACGGAACACAGCGGGGGACAGAGCAGGGGACACAGCGGGGACACAGCGGGACACAGCGGGACACAGTGGGGACACAGCTGGACACAGCGGGATACAGAAGGAGACACAGCGGGGACACAACGGGACACCGGGCGGGACACAGCGGGACACAGCAGGGACACAGCGGGACACAGCGGGGACACAGCGGAGACACAGCGGTACACAGCAGGAGCCACAGCGGGACACAAGGGGACACAGCGGGGGACACAGTGGGGACATAGAAGGGGACCCGGCGAGGACACAGCGGGACACAGCGGGGACACAGCGGGGACACAGCGGGACACAGCAAAAGACACAAAGGGAAACAAGGGAGACACAGCAGGACACTGCGAGACACATCGTGGACACAGCGAGGAAACAGCGGTACACAGCGGGGTACACAGCTGGGGACACAAAGGAAACAGCGCAGACACAGCAGAACACTGCGTGACACATCGTGGACAAAGGGGGACACAGCGGGATACTGCAAAGACACAGCGGGGACACAGCAGGGGACACAGTAGGGGACACAGCGGGACACAGCGGGACAAAGCGTGACACAGCGTGGGACACAGCGCTCCACAACGGGAAACACCGCGAGGACACAGTGGAACACAGCTGGGGACACAACGGGACACAGAGTAGGACACAGCGGGAAACAGCGGGACACAGCAGGACACAGCGGGGACAAAGCGGGAGACAAAGCGGAGGACAGAGCGGGACACAGCGGGGACACAGCGGGGACACAGCAGCACACAGCGGGGACACAGCGGAACACAGCGGGACACAGCGGGCACACAAGGGAGACACAGCGGGACACAACATGGGACTCAGTGGGGACACAGCGGGGGACACAGTGAGGACACAGCGGAACACAGCGGGACACAGCGGGAACACAGCGGAGACACAGCAGGACACAACGTGGGACTCAGTTGGGACACAGCGGAGGACACAGCGGGACACAGCGGAACTCAGCGGGGAACACAGCGGAACACAGCGGGGGACAGAGCGGGGGACACAGCGGGGACTGTGTTGGACACAGCGGGGGACACAGTGTGACACAGCGGGGACACAGCGGGGACACAGCGGGACATTGAATGACACATTGGGGACATAGCGGGACACAGCGGGACACAGCGGGTGACACAGCGCTACACAGCGGGGAACACAGTGAGGACACAGCGGGACACAGCGGGACACAGCGGGACACAGCGGGGACAAAGCGGGAGACATAGCGGGGGACAGAGCGGGACACAGTGGGGACACAGCGGGGACACAGCAGCACACAGCGGGGACACAGCGGAACACAGCGGGACACAGCGGGCGCACAGGGAAGACACAGCGGGACACAACATGGGACTCAGTGGGGACACAGCGGGGGACACAGTGAGGACACAGCGGTACACAGCGGGACACAGCGGGGACACAGCGGGGACACAGCGGAACACAGCGGGACACAGCGGGCACACAGCGGAGACACAGCGGGACACAACGTGGGACTCAGTTGGGACACTGGAGGACACAGCGGGACACAGCGGAACTCAGCGGGGAACACAGCGGAACACAGCGGGGGACAGAGCGGGGGACACAGCGGGGACTGTGTTGGACACAGCGGGGGACACAGTGTGACACAGCAGGGACACAGCGGGGACACAGCGGGACATTGAATGACACATTGGGGACACAGAGGGACACCGCGGGTGACACAGCGCTACACAGCGGGGAACACAGTGAGGACACAGCGGGACACAGCGGGGGACACAGCGAGAACACAGTGGGACTCAGCGGGACATAGTGAGGACACAGCGGGACACCGCTTGGACACAGCGGGGTCACAGCGGGACACAACGGGGGAAACAGCGAGGACACAGCGGGACACGGGGGGAACACAGCAGGGACACAGCGGGGGACACAGCGGGACACAGCAGGACAGAGCGGGGGTCACAGCGAGAAACAGCTAGGACACAGCGGTACACAGCGGAGGACACAGCGGGGAAACAGAGGGACATATGGGACAGAGCGGGGGACACTGAGGGACAGAGCGGGGGACACAGCCGGGGACACAGCGAGAGCAAAGTGGGATAGAGCGTGACATAGCGGGACACAGCAGGACACAGCAGGGGACACAGCTGGGGACACAGCGGGACACAGTGCGGGATACAGCGAGGACACAGAGGGACACAGTGGGACACAGCAGACACAGCGGGACACATTGGGGGACACAGCGAGGACACAGCGGGACACAGCAGAGACACAGCTGGACACAGCGGGGACACAGCGGGACACAGCAGGAGACACAGCGGGGACACAAAGGGACACAGCGCCAGACACAGCGGGACACAACGGCAACACAGCGGGACACATGAAGACACAGCGGAGACACAGCGGGACACAGTGGGGGCCACAGCGGGACATAACGGGACACAGCGGGTGACACAGCGGGACACAGCAGGGTCACAGCGGGACACAGTGGGACACAGCGGGACAGAGCGGGACACAGCGGGGACACAGCGGGTGACATCGTGGAAAAAGCGGGGCACAGCGGGGGACACAGCGGGACACATCGGGGACACAGCTGGGACACAGCGTGGGACACAGCAGGGACACAGCAGGACACAGCGGGGACACAGCGGGACACAGCAGGGGACACACCAAGGACACAGAGGGACACAGCGGGACACAGCAATAAGACAGAGGGGACACAGTGGGGCACAGCGGGGACACAGTGGGGATACAGCGAGGACACAGCGGGAAACAGCAGGACACGGTGGGACACAGCGGGGGACAGCGGGACACAGCGCAGGACACAGCGGGGAAACAGCGGGACAAAGTAGGACACAGCGGGGGACACTGCAGGACAGAGGAGGGAACACAGCGGGGGACACAGGGAGGACACGGCGGGACACAGCGGGGACACAGTGGGGACTCAGTGGGGGACATAGCGGGGGACAAAGCAGAACACCACGCGACACAACGGAACACAGCGGAACACAGAGGGGGACACAGCGAGGTACACAGCAGGACACAGCGGGACACAGCGAGCACACAGCGGAACACAGGGGGACACAGCGGTGACACAGCGAGGGACACAGCGCGGGACACAGCGGGACACAGCGGGAATACAGTGGGGACTCAGCAGAGGACATAGCAGGGGACAAAGCAGGACACCACGGGACACAAGGGAACACAGCGGAACACAGATGTGGACACAGCGAGTTACATAGCGGGACACAGCGGGACACAGCGAGGACACAGCGGAACACAGGGGGACACAGCGGTGACACAGCGGGACACAGCGGGACACAGCTGGGTCACAGCCGGACACAGCGGGGGACACAGCGGGACACAGCAGGACACAGCGGGACAAAGCGGGGGACACAACGGGACACAGCGGTACAAGCGGGACACAGTGGGGACACAGCGCTACACAGCGATGTACACAGCTGGGGACACAACGGGATACAGAGTGGGACACAGCGGGACACAGCGGGGCCAAAAAGGGAGACACAGCAGGGGACAGATCGGGACACAGCGGGGGACACAGGGAGGACACAGCGGGACAGAGCAGGGACACAGCGGGGACTCAGCGGGGGACATAGCGGGGGACAAAGCAGGACACCACGGGCCAGAGCAGAACACAGCGGAACACAGTGGGGTCACTGCGGGGACACAGCGGGACTCAGCGGGGGACACAGCGGGACACAGCGCGACTCATTGGTGAACACAACGAAGACAGCGTTGGACAGAGCGGGTGACACAGCTGGACACAGCGGGGACACAGCGGGGACACAGCGGGACACTGCGTGACACAACCTTGACACAGGGGGACACAGCGAGACACATCGGAGACAGCAGGACACTGCGTGACACATCAGGGACACAGCGGGACACAGCGGGACACAGCGGGAAACACCGCGAGGACACAGCGGGACACAGCGTGATACATAGCTGGGGACACAAAGGGAAACAGCGGGGACACAGCAGGATACTGCGTGACACATCGTGGACACAGCGGGGACACAGCGGGGGACACAGCGGGACACAGCAGGACACAGCGGGACAAAGCGGGGGACACAGCGGGACACGGTGGGACAAGTGGGACACAGCGGGGACACAGCGCTACACAGAGGTGTACACAGCTGGGGACACAACGGGATACAGAGTGGGACACAGCGGGACACAGCGGGGCCAAAAAGGGAGACACAGCGGGGGACAGATCGGGACACATTGGGGGACATAGGGAGGACACAGCGGGACACAGCGGGGACACAGCGGGGACTCAGCGGGGGACATAGCGGGGGACAAAGCAGGACACAACGGGACACAGCACAACACAGCGGAACACAGTGGGGACACTGCGGGGACACAGCCTGACACAGCGGGGTCACAGCGGGACACAGCGGGGGACACAGTGAGGACACAGCGGGACACAGCGGGACAAAGCAGGAGAGAGCAGGGACACAGCATGACACAGTGGGGGACACAGCGGGTCACAGCGGGACATAGCGGGACACAGGGTGGACACAGCAGTGACACAGAGGTGGACACAGCGGGACACAGCGGGAAACAGCGGGGGACACAGCGGGACACAGTGCGGACACATCGGGACACAGCGGGACACAGCAGGACACAAAGGGACACAGTGGGGACAAAGCGGGAGACACAGCGGGGGACAGAGCAGGACACAGCGGGGGACACAGGGAAGACCCAGCGGGACACATCGGGGACACAGCGGGGACTCAGCGCTATCCCACTTTGTTCTCGCTGTGTCCCCGGCTGTGTCCTCCGCTCTGTCCCTCAGTGTCCCCCGCTCTGTCCCACTGTGTCCCTCGGTTTCCCCGCTGTGTCCTCCGCTGTGTACCGCTGTGTCCTAGCTGTTTCTCGCTGTGTCCCCCGCTCTGTCCTGCTGTGTCCCGCTGTGTCCCCCGCTGTGTCCCTGCTGTGTTCCCCCCGTGTCCCGCTTTGTCCTCGCTGTTTCCCCCGTTGTGTCCCGCTGTGACCCCGCTGTGTCCAAGCGGTGTCCCGCTGTGTCCTCACTATGTCCCTCTGAGTCCCACTGTGTTCTCGCTGTGTCCCCCTCTGTGTCCCGCTGTGTCCTCGCTGTGTTCCCCGCTGTGTAGCGCTGTGTCACCCGCTGTGTCCCGCTGTGTCCCGCTGTGTCCCCAATGTGTCATGCAATGTCCTGCTGTGTCCCCGCTGTGTCCCCGCTGTGTCACACTGTGTTCCCCGCTGTGTCCAAGAGAGTCCCCGCTGTGTCCCCCGCTCTGTTTTCCGCTGTGTTCCGCTGTGTTCCCCGCTGAGTCCCACTGTGTCCCGCAGTGTCCTCCGCTGTGTCCCGCTGTGTTCCGCTGTGTCCTGTGGTGTCCTGCTTTATCACCCGCGGTGTCGCCCGCTGAGTCCCGGCTGTGTCCCCGCTGTGTCCCGCTATGTCCTCCCTGTGTCCCCCGCTGTGTCCCGCTCTATCCCCCGCTGTGATTCCCTCTTTGTCCCAGCTTTGTCCCGCTGTGTCCCGCTGTGTCCCTCACTGTTTCCCGT
Organism: Dipodomys merriami; assembly: GCF_024711535.1. Classification (NCBI taxonomy): domain Eukaryota; kingdom Metazoa; phylum Chordata; class Mammalia; order Rodentia; family Heteromyidae; genus Dipodomys; species Dipodomys merriami. The sequence goes on along the minus strand of NW_027206437.1, from coordinate 89,588 downwards.
TGTGTCCCCGCTGTGTCCTGCTGTGTCCCGCTGTTTCCCCGCTGTGTCCCGCTGTGTCCCCCTGTGTCACCGCTATGTCCCCGCTTTGTCCCCCGCTGAGTCCCCGCTGTGTCCACGCTGTGTCCCGCTGTGTCCTCTCTGTGTCCCCCGCTATGTCCCGCTCTATACCCCGCTGTGATTCCCGCTTTGTCACTGCTGTGTCCCGCTGTGTCCCGCTGTGTCCCACTGTGTTCTCGCTGTGTCCCCCGCTGTATCCCGCTGTGTCCTCGCTGTGTTCCCCACTGTGTAGCGCTGTGTCACCCGCTGTGTCCCGCTGTGTCCCGCTGTGTCCCCAATTTGTCACGCAGTGTCCCGCTGTGTCCCCGCTGTGTCCCGCTGTGTCCTCCCTGTGTCCCCCGCTGTGTCCCGCTCTATCCCCCGCTGTGATTCTCGCTTTGTCACTGCTTTGTCCCACTGAGTCCCACTGTGTTCTCGATGTGTCCCCCTCTGTGTCCCGCTGTGTCCTCGCTGTGTTCCCCGCTGTGTAGTGCTGTGTCACCCGCGGTGTCCCGCTGTGTCCCGCTGTGTCCCCAATGTGTCATGCAATGTCCCGCTGTGTCCCCGCTGTGTCCCCGCTGTGTCACACTGTGTTCCCCGCTGTGTCCAACACAGTCCCCGCTGTGTCCCCCGCTCTGTCCCCCGCTGGGTTGAGCTGTGTTCCCCGCTGAGTCTCGCTGTGTCCCGCTGTGTCCCCCTCTGTGTCCCGTTGTGTCCCCAGCTGTGTACCCCTCTGTGTCCCGCTGTGTCCCCGCTGTGTCCCACTGTGTCCAACGCTTTGTCCCGCTGTGTCGTGCTATGTCCCGCTGTGTCCCCCGCTGTGTCTCGCTGTGAACCCGCTGTGGCCCGCTGTGTCCCAGCTTGTCCCCGCTATGTCCCCCGCTGTGTCCCGCTGTGCTCCCCGCTGTGTCCCCGCTGTGTCTCTCGCTGTGTCCCACGGTGTCCCTGCTGTGTCCCGCTGTGTCCCGCTGTGTCCTCGCTGTGTCCCCGCTGTGTCCCGCTGTGTCCCCGCTGTGTCCCACTGTGTCCCCGCTGTGTCCCGATGTAGCCCCGCTGTGTCCCCGCTGTTGTCCCCTTCTGTGTCCCCCGCTGTGTCCCCGCTGTGTCCAAAGCTGTGTCTCACGCGCTGTATTGCTGTGTCTCCGCTGTGTCCCACTGTGTCCCGCTGTGTCCCCGCTGTGTCCCCGCTGTGTCCCACTGTGTCCCCGCTGTGTCCCGATGTAGTCCCGCTGTGTCCCCGCTGTGTCCCACTGTGTCCCCGCTGTGTCCCGATGTAGTCCCGCTGTGTCCCCGCTGTGTGCCCACTGTGTGCCCGCTGTGTCCCCTTCTGTGTCCCCGCTGTGTCCCACGCTGTGTCTCTCGCTGTGTCCCGCTGTGTAACCGCTGTGTCCCACTCTGTTCCGCTGTGTCCCCGCTGTGTCCACGCTGTGTCCCGCTGTGACCCGCTGTGTCCCCGCTGTGTCCCTGCTGTGTCCCGCTGTGTACCAGCTGTGTCCCTGCTGTGTCCCCAACTGTGTTACCCCGTGTGTCCCGCTGGATCCCGCTGTGTCCTCGCTGTGTCCCCTGCTGTGTCCTGCTGTGTCCCCACTGTTTCCCCCGTTGTGTCCCGCTGTGTCCCACTGTGTCCTCACTGTGTTTCCCGCTGTGTAGCGCTGTGACCCCCCGCTGTGTCCCGCTGTGTTCGGCTGTGTCCCCGATGTGTCACACAGTGTCCCGCTGTGTCCCCGCTGTGTCCCCGCTCTGTCACGCTGTATACCCCGCTGTGTCCAGCTGAGTCCCCGCTGTGTCCCGCTTTCTCCCCTGCTATGTCCCCCGCTGTGTTCCGTTGTGTTCAGCGATGAGTCCCGCTGTGTCCCGGTGTGTCCCCCGCTGTGTCCCGGTGTGTCCCCGCCGTGTACCCACTGTGTCCCGTGGTGTCCTGCTTTTGTCCCCCGCTGTGTCCCCGTTGTGTCCTCCCTGTGTCCCCCACTCTGTCCCCCGCTGTGTCTCCCGCTTTGTCCCCACTGTGTCCCGCTGTGTCCTGCTGTGTCACGCTGTGTCCCACTCTGTGTCCCGTTGTGTCCCCAGCTGTGTACACCGCTGTGTCCAGCTGTGTCCCCGCTGTGTCCCCGTGTCCAATGCTTTGTCCCGCTGTGTCGTGCTATGTTCCTCTGTGTCCCACGCTGTGTCCCGCTGTGACCCCGTTGTGTCCCGCTGTGTCCCCGCTGTGTCCCCGCTATGTCCCCCGCTGTGTCCCCATTGTGTCCCCGCTGTGTCCCGCTGTGACCCGCTGTGTCCCGCTATGTCCCCGCTTTGTCCCGCTGTGTACCCGCTGTGTCCCCGTTGTTTCCCCAACTGTGTCCCCCCTGTGTCCCGCTGTATCACGCTGTGTCCTCGCTGTGTCCCCCGCTGTGTCCTGCTGGGTCCACACTGTGTCCCCCGCTATGTCCTCGCTGTGTCCCACTGTTTCCCCCGCTGTGTCCTGCTGTGTCCCGCTGTGTTCTCGCTGTGTGTCCCGCTGTGTAGCGCTGTGTCCCCTGCTATGTCCTGCTGTGTCCGGCTGTGTCCCTGATGTGTCACACAGTGTCCCGCTGTGTCCCCACTGTGTCACGCTGTATACCCCGGTGTGTCCAGCTGAGTCCCCGCTGTGTCCTGCTGTGTCCTCCGCTGTGTCCCCGCAGTGTCCCCACTGTGTTACGCTGTGTTCCGCTGTGTCCCGTGGTGTCCTGCTTTGTCCCCCGCTATGTTCCCCGCTGAGTCCCCACTCTGTCCCCGCTGTGTCCTGCTGGGTCCTTACTGTGTCCCCCGCTGTGTACCGCTCTGTCCCCCACTGTGTCTCCCGCTTTGTCCCAATTGTGTACCGCTGTGTCCCGCTGTGTCCCGTTGTGTCCCACTCTGTGTCCAGTGGTGTCCCCAGCTGTGTACACCGCTGAGTCCCGCTGTGTCCCGCTGTGTCCCGCTGTGTCCCGCTGTGTCCCCACTGTGCCCCGCTGTGTTCGAATGTGGCCCCGCTGTGCCCCGCTGTGACCCGCTGTGTCCCGCTGTGTCCCGCTCTATCCCACTCTGTGTACCGTTGTGTCCCCAGCTGTGTACAACGCTATGTCCCGCTGTGTCCCGCTGTGTCCCGTGGTGTCCTGCTTTGTCCCCCGCTATGTCCCCCGCTGAGTCCCCGCTGTGTCCCCGCTGTGTCCCGCTGGGTCCTCCCTGTGTCCCCAGCTGTGTCCCGCTCTGTCCCCCGCTGTGTCTCCCGCTTTGTCCCCACTGTGTCCCGCTGTGTCCTGCTGTGTCCCGCTGTGTGCCACTCTGTGTCCCGTTGTGTCCCCAGCTGTGTACACCGTTGTGTCCCGCTGTGTCCCCCGCTGTGTCCCGCTGTGTCCAACGCTTTGTCCCGCTGTGTCGTGCTATGTCCCACTGTGTCCCCCGCTGTGTCCCGCTGTGAACCCGCTGTGGCCCGCTGTGTCCCAGCTGTGTCCCCGCTATGTCCCCCGCTGTGTCCCGCTGTGCTCCCCGCTGTGTCCCCGCTGTGTCTCTCGCTGTGTCCCACGGTGTCCCTGCTGTGTCCCGCTGTGTCCAGCTGTGTCCTCGCTGTGTCCCCGCTGTGTCCCGCTGTGTCCCGCTGTGTCCCCGCTGTTGTCCCCTACTGTGTCCCCCGCTGTGTCCCCACTGTGTCCAACGCTGTGTCTCTCGCTGTGTCCTGCTGTGTCTCCTCTGTGTCCCACTGTGTCCCGCTGTGTCCCCGCTGTGTCCCTGCTGTGTCCCACTGTGTCCCCGCTATGTCCCGATGTAGCGCCGCTCTGTCCCCGCTGTGTCCCCTTCTGTGTCCCCCGCTGTGTCCCCGCTGTGTCCCATGCTGTGTCTCTCGCTGTGTCCCGCTGTGTAACCGCTGTGTCCCACTCTGTCCCGCTGTGTCCCCGCTGTGTCCCGCTGTGGCCCTCTCTGTCCCAGCTTTGTCCCCGCTATGTCCCCCGCTGTGTCCCGCTGTGCTCCCCGCTGTGTCCCCGCTGTGTCTCTCACTGTGTCCCACGGTGTTCCTGCTGTGTCCCGCTGTGTCCTGCCTTGTCCTCGCTGTGTTTCCTGCTGTGTAGCGCTGTGACCCCCGCTGTGTCCCGCTGTGTTCGGCTGTGTCCCCGATGTGTCACACAGTGTCCCGCTGTGTCCCCGCTGTGTCCCTGCTCTGTCACGCTGTATACCCCGCTGTGTCCAGCTGAGTCCCCGCTGTGTCCCGTTTTCTCCCCCGCTATGTCCCCCGCTGTGTTCCGTTGTGTTCAGCGATGAGTCCCGCTGTGTCCTGCTGTGTCCCTCGCTGTGTCCCGCTGTGTCCCCGCCGTGTACCCACTGTCTTCCGCTGTGTTCCGCTGTGTCCCGGGGAGTCCTGCTTTGTCCCCCGCTATGTCCCCCGCTGAGTCTCCGCTGTGTCCCCGCTGTGTCCTCCCTGTGTCCCCCGCTGTGTTCCGCTCTGTCCCCCGCTGTGTCTCCCGCTTTGTCCCCACTGTGTCCTGCTGTGTCCCGCTGTGTCCCACTCTGTGTCCCGTTGTGTCCCCAGCTGTGTACACCACTGTGTCCCGCTGTTTCCCTGCTGTGTCCCCCTGTGTCCAATGCTTTGTCCCGCTGTGTCGTGCTATGTCCCTCTGTGTCCCCCTCTGTGTCCTGCTGGGACCCCGTTTTGTCCCCGCTGTGTCCCCGCTATGTACCCCGCTGTGTCCCCGCTATGTCCCCGCTGTGTCCCGCTGTGACCCGCTGTGTCCCGCTGTGTCCCGCTGTGTCCCCGCTGTGTCCCGCTGTGTACCCGCTGTGTCCCCGTTGTTTCCCCAACTGTGTTCCCCCCCTGTGTCCCGCTGTATCCCTCTGTGTCCTCGCTGTGTCCCCCGCTGTGTCCCGCTGTGTCCACATTGTGTCCCCCGCTATGTCCTCGCTGTGTCCCACTGTTTCCCCCGCTGTGTCCTGCTGTGTCCCACTGTGTCCTCGCTGTGTTTCCCGCTGTGTAGCGCTGTGTCCCCCACTTTGTCCCGCTGTGTCCGGCTGTGTCCCCGATGTGTCACACAGTGTCCCGCTGTGTCCCCGCTGTGTCCCCGCTGTGTCATGCTGTATACCCCGCTGTGTCCAGCTGAGTCCCCGCTGTGTCCTGCTGTGTCCTCCGCTGTGTCCCCGCAGTGTCCCCACTGTGTTACGCTGTGTTCCACTGTGTCCCGTGGTGTCATGCTTTGTCCCCCGCTATGTCCCCCGCTGAGTCCCCGCTGCGTCCCCGCTGTGTCCTCCCTGTGTCCCCCTCTGTGTCCCGCTCTGTCCCCCGCTGTGTCTCCCGCTTTGTCCCCACTGTGTCCCGCTGTGTCACGCTGTATACCCCGCTGTGTCCAGCTGAGTCCCCGCTGTGTCCTACTGTGTCCTCCACTGTGTCCCCGCAGTGTCCCCACTGTGTTACGCTGTGATCCGCTGTGTCCCGTGGTGTCCTGCTTTGTCCCCCGCTATGTCCCCCGCTGAGTCCCCGCTGTGTCCCCGCTGTGTCCTGCCTGTGTCCCCCTCTGTGTCCCGCTCTATCCCCCGCTGTGTCTCCCGCTTTGTCCCCACTGTGTCCCTTTGTGTCCTGCTGTGTCCCGCTGTGTCCCACTCTGTGTCCCGTTGTGTCCCCAGCTGTGTACACCGCTGTGTCCCGCTGTGTCCCAGCTGTGTCCCCCTGTGTCCAATGCTTTGTCCCGCTGTGTCGTGCTATGTCCCTCTGTGTCCCCCGCTGTGTCCCCCTGTGACCCCGTTGTGTCCCGCTGTGTCCCCGCTGTGTCTCCGCTGTGTCCACGCTATGTCCCCCGCTGGGTCCCCACTCTGTCCCCGCTGTGTCCCGCTGTGACCCGCTGTGTGCTGCTGTGTGCCGCTGTGTCCCACTGTGTCTCCGCTGTGTCCCGCTGTGTACCTGCTGTGTCCCCGTTGTTTCCCCAACTGTGTCCCCCCCTGTGTCCCGCTGTATCCCGCTGTGTCCTAGCTGTGTCCCCCGCTGTGTCCTGCTGTGTCCACACTGTGTCCCCCGCTATGACCTCGCTGTGTCCCACTGTTTCCCTTGCTGTGTCCTGCTGTCTCCCGCTGTGTCCTCGCTGTGTTTCCCGCTGTGTAGCGCTGTGTCCCCCGCTGTGTCCCGCTGTGTCCGTCTGTGTCCCCGATGTGTCACACAGTGTCCCGCTGTGTCTCCGCTGTGTCCCCGCTGTGTCACGCTGTATACCCCGCTGTGTCCAGCTGAGTCCATGCTGTGTCCTGCTGTGTCCTCCGCTGTGTCCCCGCAGTGTCCCCATTGTGTTCCGCTGTGTTCCGCTGTGTCCCGTGGTGTCCTGCTTTGTCCCCCGCTATGTTCAACGCTGAGTCCCCGCTCTGTCCCCGATGTGTCCCGCTGGGTCCTCACTGTGTCCCCCGCTGTGTCCCGCTCTGTCTTCCACTGTGTCTCCCGCTTTGTCCCAATTGTGTACCGCTGGGACCCGCTGTGTCCCGTTGTGTCCCACTCTGTGTCCCGTGGTGTCCCCAGCTGTGTACACTGCTGAGTCCCGCTGTGTCACCGCTGTGTCCAGCTGTGTCCCGCTGTGTCCCACGCTTTTTCCCGCTGTGTCCTGCTATGTCCCGCTGTGTCCCCCGCTGTGTCCCGCTGTGACCCCGCTGTGTCGCCGCTGTGTCTTTCGCTGTGTCCCACTGTGTCCCCGCTGTGTCCCGCTGTGTCCCAATGTGGCCCCGCTGTGTCACGCTGTGTCACGCTGTGTCCCGCTGTGTCCTGCTCTATCCCACTCTGTGTACCGTTGTGTCCCCAGCTGTGTACAACGCTATGTCCCGCTGTGTCCCGCTGTGTCCCACTGTGTCCCACCCTTTATCCCGCTGTGTCCTGCTATGTCCCGCTGTGTCCCGCTGTGTCCTCGCTGTGTCCCCCGCTGTGTCCCCCGCTGTGTCCCGCTGTGTCCCCGCTCTGTGCTGGTTGTGTCCTCCTTTGTACCCCGCTGTGTCCCGCTGTGTCCCCGCTGTGTCCCCCACACTGTCCCCCGCTGTGTCCCGCTGTGTCCCCTGCTGTGTCCCACGCTGTGTCTCGCTGTGTACCTACAGTGTCCCCGCTGTGTTCCGCTGTGTACTGCTGTGTTCCGTGGTGTCCCGCTTTGTCCCCCGCTGTGTCCCCCGCTGAATCCCCGCTGTATCCCCGCTGTGTCCCGTTATGTCCCCAGCTGTGTACCCTGCTGTGTCCTGCTGTGTCCACAGCTGTGTCCCGTTGTGTCCCTGTTGTGTCCCCCGCTGTGTCTCCGCTGTGTCCCGCTGTGTCCCCCCTTGTTCCGCTGTGCTCCCTGCTGTGTCGCCGCTGTGTCTCTCGCTGTGTCCCACTGTGTCCCCGCTGTGTCCCGCTGTGTCCCAATGTGTCCCCGCTGTTTCCCCGCTGTGTCTCTCGCTGTGTCCCGCTGTGTCCCGCTCTATCCCACTCTGTGTCCCGTTGTGTCCCCAGCTGTGTACACCGCTATGTCCCGCTGTGTCCCCGCTGTGTCCCGCTGTGTACCGCTCTGTTCCACTGTGTCCCACACTTTGTCCCGCTGTGTCCTGCTATGTCCCGCTGTGTCCCCCGCTGTGTCCCGCTGTGACCCCGCTATGTCCCGCTGTGTCCCAGCTGTGTCCCCGCTGTTTCTCTCGCTGTGTCCTACTGTGTCCCCGCTGTGTCCCGCTGTGTCCCGCTGTGACCCCGCTGTGTGCCCCGCTGTGTCCCGCTGTGTCCCGCTGTGTCCCCTGCTTTGTCCCGCTGTGTCCCTGCAGTGTCACATCTGTGTCCCCCTGTTTCCCGCTGTTACCCGTGGTGTCCAGCTTTGTCCCCCGCTGTGACCCGCGCTGAATCCTCACTGTGTCCCGCTGTGTCATGTCTGTGTCCGCGGCTTTCCCCCGCTTTGTCCCCCGCTGTGTCCCGCTGTGTCCCCCGCTGTGTCCCGCTGTGTCCCGCTGTGTCCTCGCGGTTTCCACCGCTGTGTTCACCGCTGTGTAATGCTGTGCCCCCCGATGTGTCCCGCTGTGTCCCGCTGTGTCCTTGCTGTGTCCCCCGCTGTGAACCCCGCTGTGTCCCCGCTTGTCTCCGCTGTGTCCCGCTGTGTCCTGCTGTTTCCAGCTGTGTCCTCGCTGTGTCCCCAGCTATGTCCCCCGCTGTGTCCCGCTGTGTCCCACTGTGTCCCCGATGTGTCACACAGTGTCCCGCTGTGTCCCCGCTGTGTCCCCGCTCTGTCACGCTGTATACCCCGCTGTGTCCAGCTGAGTCCCCGTTGTGTCCCGCTGTGTCCCCCGCTGTGTCCCCCTCTGTGTTCCGTTGTGTTCACCAATGAGTCCCGCTGTGTCTCGCTGTGACCCTGCTGTGTCCCGCTGTGTCCCCCGCTGTGTCCAGCTGTGTGCCACTGTGTCCCCCAGTGTGTCCTGATGTGTCCCGGCTGTGTCCTGCTGTGTCCAAGTTGTGTCCCCGCTAGGTCCCCCGCTGTGTCCCTCTGTGTCCCGCTGTGTCCCCCGCTGTGTCCTGATGTGTCCCCGCTGTGTCCTGATGTGTCCCCGCTGTATCCCCGCTGAGTCCTCCGCTGTGACCCGATGTGTCACAGCTGTGTCCCCCGCTGTGTCTCACTGTGTCCCCCGCTGTGTCCTGCTGTGTCCCATGCTGTGTCCCGCTGTGTGCTGCTGTGTCCCGCTGTGTCTCCCGCTGTGTACCGATGTGTCCCCGCGGTGTCTCGCTCTGTCACACTGTTTCCCCGCTGTGTCCCCGCTGAGTCCCACTGTGTCCCGCTGCGTCCCTGCTGTGTCCCTCTGTGTTCCCTCTGTGTCCCCGCTGTGTCCCCGCTGTGTCCCCCGCTGAGTCCCGCTGTATCCCCTGTGTCCCCGCTGTATCCCGATGTGTCCCAATGTGTCCCGCAGTGACCCGATGTGTCCTCGCTTTGTGCCTGCTGTGTCCCGCCGTGTATCCCGATGTGTCAAGCTGTGTCCCCCAATGTGCCCCGCTGTGTCCCCCGCTGTGTCCCACTGTGTCCCCGCTGTGGCCCCGCTGTGGCCCGCTTTGTCCTGGTGTGTCTCGCTGTGTCCCCCGCTGTGTCCCGCTGTGTCCCCCGCTAGATCCCGCTGTGTCCCCCGCTAGATCCCGCTGTGTCCTCCGCTGTGTCCCGCTGTGTCCCATGCTGTGTCCCGCTGTGTCCTCTCTGTGTCCCCCTCTGTGTCCCGCTGGGTCCCCGCTGTGTCCCGCTGTGTCCCACGCTGTGTCCCGCTGAGTCTCCTGCTGTGTCCTGCTGTGTCCCGCTGTGTCCCCGCTTTTTCCCCCTGTCCCCCCCTGTGTTCTCCGCTGTATCCCCCGCTTTGTCCCGCTGTGTCCCCCGCTGTGTCCCGCTGTGTCCCCAGCGGTGTCCCTGCTGTGTCCCGCTCTTTCGCGCTGTGTCCCGCTCTGTCCTGCTGTGTTCTCGCTGTGTCCCCCGCTGTGTCCCCATTGTGTCCCCGCTGTATCCCGCTGTGTCCCTCTGTGTTCTCTCTGTGTCCCCCGCTGTGTCCCCGTTGTGACCCCGCTGTATCCCGCTGTGTCCCGCTGTGTCCTCACTGTGTCCCCCGCTGTGTCCCGCTATGTCCCCCGCAGTGTCTCCTGCTGTGTCCCGCTGTTTCCCACGCTGTGTCCCTCTGTGTCCCGCTGTGTCCCACACTGTGTCCCGCTGTTTCCCCGCTGTATCCCCCGCTGTCTCCCCACTGTGTCCCACTGTGTCCCGCTGTGTCCCGCTTTGTCCTCGATGTGTCCCCCTCATTGTCCCGCTATGTCCCGCTGTATCCCCGCTGTGTCCCCGCTGTGTCACACTGTGTCCCCACTGTGTCCACGCTGTCTCCCCGCTGTTACCCGCTGTGTCACCCGCTGTGTCCCCCGCTGTGTCCCGCTGTGTCCCGCTGTGTCCCATGTGTCCCCACTGTGTCCCGCTTTGTCCCGATGTGTCCTGCTGTGTCCCGCTGTGTCCTCGCTGTGTCCCCGCTGTGTCCCTCCGTGTATCCCCCTGTGTCAAGGTCTGTCCCCCGATGTGTCCCGCTGTTTCCCGATTTGTCCCTGCTGTGTCCCCCGCTGTGTCTCGCTATGTCCCCCGCTGTGTACTGCTGTGTCCCGCTGTGTGCTGCTGTGTCCCGCTGTGTTCCCCGCCGTGTACCGATGTGTCCCCGTTGTGTCCTGCTGTGTCTCCCGCTGTTTCCCGATATGTCCCCGCAGTTTCCCGCTATGTCCCGCTGTGTCCCCGCTGTGTCCCGCTGTGTCCTGCTGTGTCCCCTGTGTCCCCGCTGTGTCCCGCTGTGTCCCAATGTGTCCCGCGGTGTCTCGCTGTGTCCTTGCTGTGTCCACGCTCTGTCCCTCCGTGTATCCCGCTTTGTCAAGCTGTGTCCCCCGATGTGTCCCGCTGTGTCCTGATATGTCTCCACTGTGTCCCCCGCTGTGTCCCGCTGTGTCCCCCGCTGTGTACCGATGTGTCCCCGCTGAGTCCTGCTTTGTCCCACGCTGTGTCACGATGTGTCCCCGCTGTGTCCGGCTGTGTCCCGCTGTGTCCCCCGCTGTGTCCCGATGTGTCCCAGCTGTGTCCCACTGTGTTCCGCTGTGTCCCCCACTGTGTCACACTGTGTCCTGCTGTTTCCCTGCTGTGTCCCCACTGTGTCCCCTCTGTGTCCTGCTGTGTCCACGGTGTGTCCCCGCTTTGTCCCCGCTGTGTCCCGCTGTGTACCCCGCTGTGTCCCCCGCTGTGTCCCGCTGTGTACCGCTGTGTCCCGCTATGTCCCCTGTGTCCCCGCTGTGTCCCGCTGAGTCCCGATGTGTCCCGCTGTGTCCCCCTGTGTCCTCGCTGTGTCCCCGCTGTGTCCCACCGTCTATCCCGCTGGGTCTAGCTGTGTCCCCGCTGTGTCCCCCGCAGTATCTCGCTGTGTCCCCCGCTGTGTCCCACTATGTCCCGCTTTGTCCCACTATGTCCCCGCTGTGATCCCCTGTGTCCCCGCTGTGTCCCCCCTGTGTCCCCCGCTGTGTCCCGCTGTGTCCCGCTGTGTCCCGCTGTGTCCCCTGTGTCCCCCCTGTGTCCCCCCTGTGTCCCCCGCTGTGTCCCGCAGTGTCCCATTGTGTCCTGATGTGTCCTCGCTGTGTGCCCGCTGTGTCCCGCCGTGTATCCCGCTGTGTCAAGCTCTGTCCCCTGATGTGTCCCGCTGTGTCCCCCGCTGTGTCCCGCTGTGTCCCCGCTGTGTCCCGCTGTGTCCCGGTGTGTCTCGCTGTGTCCCTTCTGTGTCCCACTGTTTCCCCCGCTGTGTCCTACTGTCCACGCTGTGTCCTCGCTGTGTTTCCCGCTGTGTAGCGCTGTGTCCCCCGCTGTGTCCCGCTGTGTCCCGTTGTGTCCCGCTTTGTCCCCCGCTGTGTCCCTGCTGAGTTCCGCTGTGTCCCAGCTGTGTCCCGCTGTGTCCTCGCTTGTCCCCCGCTGTGTTTCGCTCTGTCATCTGCTGTGTCCCCCGCTTTGTCCCGCTGTGTCCCGCTTTGTCCCCCACTGTGTCCCGTTGTGTCCCGCTGTGTCCCCTGCTGTGTTCCCCCCTTGTCCCGTTGTGTCTCGCTGTGTCCCCTGCTGTGTCCCCAGCTGTGTCCTGCTGTGTCCCCAGCTGTGTCCCCCGCTCTCTCCCGCTTTGTCCCCCGCTGTGTCCCTCTGTGTCCCGCTATGTCCTCGCTGTGTCCCCCGTTGTGTCCCGCTGTGACCCCGCTGTGTCCCGCTGTGTCCCAGGTGTGTCCGTGCTATGTCCCCCACTGTGTCCTGCTGTGCTCCCCGCTGTGTTCCCTCTGTGTCCCCATTGTGTCGCGCTGTGTCCTGCTCTGTCCCGCTGTGTCGCGCTGTGTCCTGCTGTATCCCCAGCTGTGTCCCCATTGTGTCGCGCTGTGTCCTGCTGTGTCCCGCTGTGTCGCGCTGTGTCCTGCTGTATCCCCAGCTGTGTCCCTCTATGTCACGTTGTGTGCCCCCTGTGTCCCGCTGTGTTGCCGCTCTGTTCCGCTGTGTCCCGCTGTGTTCCCCGCTGTGTACCCACTCTGTCTCTCCCTGTGTGCTGCTGTGTCACCGCTGTGTCCCTCTGTGTCCCGCTGTGTCCCCACTTTGTCCCCCGCTGTGTCCCGCTCTGTCCCCACTGTGTCCTGCTGTGTCCCCGCTGTCCCGGGTGTGTCCCTGCTCTTCCCCGCTATGTACCCCACTGTGTCCCGCTGTGTCCCCCTGTCTCCCGTTGTGTCCTCGCTGGGTCCCCCTATATGTCTCCACTGTGCCCCCCCGCTGTGTCCTGTTGTATCCCGCTGTGTCTCTGCTTTGTCCCGCTGTGTCCCCCGCTGTGTCCCGTTGTGTCCCTGCTGTGCCTCCTGCTGTATCCCGCTGTGTCCAGCTGTGTCCCCTCTGTGTCCTGCTGTGTCCACTGTGTCCTCGCTTTGTCCCCCGCTGTTTCCCGCTTTGTCCTGGCTGTTTCCCCAGCTGTGTACCGCTGTGTCCCACTGTGTCCCCACTGTGTCCCCTTCTGTGTCCCCCGCTGTCTCCCGCTTTGTGCCCCGCTGTGTCCCGCTGTTTCCCACTGTGTCCCCGCTGTGTGCCCGCTGTGTCCCGCTGTGTCCCCGCTGTGTCACCTGCTGTGTCCCGTGGTGTCCCGGTTTGTCCCCCGCTGTATCCACACCTGAGTCCCCGCTTTGTCCCCGCTGTGTCCCGTTGTGTCCTCCCTGTGTCCCCCGCTGTGTCCCGCTCTGTCCCCTGCTTTGTCCCCCGCTTTGTCCCTGCTGTGTCCCGCTGTGTCCCCGCTGTTTCCCGCTGTGTCCTCCCTGTGTCCCCTGATGTGTCCCCCGCTCTGTCCCTCAATGTCCCCCGCTGTGTCCCACTGTGTCCCGCTGATTCCCCGCTGCGTCCTCGCTGTGTCCCTGCTGTGCCCCCCTGTGTCCCACTGTGTCCTCGCTGTTTCCCCCGTTGTGTCCCGCTGTGTCCACCGCTTTGTCCCCGTGGTGTCCCTTTGTGTCCTCGCTGTGTCCCGCTGTGTCCCACTGTGTTCTCGCTGTGTCCCACGCTGTGTCCCACTGTGTCCTCGCTGTGTCTCCCGCTGTGTCGCGCTGTGTCCTGCTGTGTCCCGCTGTGTCGCGCTGTGTCCTGCTGTATCCCCAGCTGTGTCCCCTGCTGTGTCCCGCTGTGTCCCTCTATGTCACGTTGTGTGCCCCGCTGTGTCCCGCTGTGTCGCCGCTCTGTCCAGCTGTGTCCCGCTGTGTTCCCCGCTGTGTACCCACTGTGTTTCTCCCTGTGTGCCGCTGTGTCACCGCTGTGTCCCTCTGTGTCCCGCTGTGTCCCCGCTTTGTCCCCCGCTGTGTCCCGCTGTGTCCCCACTGTGTCCTGCTGTGTCCCCGCTGTCCCGGGTGTGTCCCTGCTCTTCCCCGCTGTGTACCCCACTGTGTCCCCGCTGTGTCCCGCTGTGTACTCGCTGTGTCCTCCGTTGTGTCCCCGCTGTGTCCCCGCTCTGTCCCCGCTCTTTCCCTGATGTGTCACGCTGTGTCCTCACTAAGTCCCCCGCTGTGTCCCTCTGTGTCCCCCGCTGTGTCCAGCTGTGTCCCCTGCTGTGTCCTGCTGTGTCCGGGCTGTGTCCCCGCTGTGTCCCCGATGTGTCCCGCTGTGTCCCGCTGTGTCCTCGCTGTGTCTCCCACTGTGTCCCTCTGTTTCCTCGCTGTGTCCCCGCTTTATCCCTGCTGTGTCCCGTTGTGTCCCGCTGTTTCCCGTGGTGTCCCGGTTTGACGCCCTGTGTGTTGCCCGCTGAGTCCCCTCAGTTTCCCCCCGTGTCCCTCTGTTTCCCACGCTGTGTCCCGCTGTGTCCCGGGCTGTGTCCCCGCTATGTCCTCGATGTGTCCTGCAGTGTCCCGCTCTTTCCTCGCTGTGGCCCCCGCTCTGTCCTGCTGTGTCCCACGCTGTGTCCCCGCTGTGTCCCTGCTGTGTCCCGCTGTGTCCCGCTGTTTCCCGTGTTGTCCCGGTATGTCCCCCGATGTGTCCCCCGCTGAGTCCCCTCTGTGTCTCCGCTGTGTCCCGCTGTGTTCTCACTGTGTCCCCGATTGTGTCCCGCTGTGTGCCCCGCTGTGTTCCCCGCTGTGTCCCCGCTGTGTCCCCGCTGTGTCCCGCTGTGTCCCGCTGTGTCCCGCATTGTGTCCCGCTGTGTCCCCGGCTGTTTCCCCCGCTCTGTACCGCTGTGTCGCTGCTGTGTCCCCACTGTGTTCTTCTGTGTCCCCGCTGTGTCCTACTGTGACCTCCGCTGTGTTCCGCTGTGTCCCCCGCTGTGTCACCCTGTGTATCGCTGTGTCCCCGATGTGTCCGCTGCTGTGTCCCCCCTGTGTCCTGCTGTGTCCCGCTTAGTCTCACTGTGTCCCTCTGTGTCCTCGCTGTGTCCCCGATGTGTCCCGCTGTGTATCCAGCTGTGTCCAACTGTGTCCCCGCTGTGTCCCGCTGTGTTCCCCACTGTTTGCCCCACTGTGTCCCCCACTGTGTCCCCGCTGTGTCCACGCTGTGACCCTGCAGTGTAGAGCTGTGTCCCCGCTGTGACCCTGCTGTGTCCCCGATGTGTCCCGCTGTGTCCCATTGAGTCCCCGCTGTCACCCACTGTGTCCCCGCTGTGTCCCGCTGTGTTCCCGCTGTGTCCCCTCTGTGTCCCGCTGTTTCCACACTGTCCCCCGCTGTGTACCCGCTGTGTCCCGCTGTGACCCGCTGTGTCCCTGCTGTCCCCAGCTGTGTCCTGCTGTGTCCCGGCTGTCCCCTGGAGTGTCCCCGCTGTGTCCCGTTGTATCCCGCTGTGTCCTCACTGTGTCCCCGCAGTGTCCCGCTGTGTATCCCGCTGTGTCCAGCTGTGTTCCCGCTGTGTCGCTGCTGTGTCCTGCTGTGTCCCGCTGTGTCATAGCTGTGACCCCGCTATGTACCGCTGTGTATCCCGCTGTGACCCTGCTGTGTCCCCGATGTGTCCCGCTGTGTCCCGTTTTGTCCCTGCTGTCCTCCACTGTTTTCCCTCTGTGTCCCTCTGTGTACCCGCTGTCCCCTGCTGTGTTCTGCTGTGTCCCGCTGTGACCCGCTGTGTCCCTGCTGTCCCCAACTGTGTCCCGCTGTGTCCCTGCTGTCCCATGGAATGTCCCCGCAGTGTCCCTGCTCTGTCTCACGGTGTCCTGCTGTGTCATGCTGTGTCCTCGCAGTGTCCCCCGTTGTGCCCCCACTGTGTCCCGCTGTGTCACCCTGTGTCCTGCTGTTTCCCCGCTGTGTACCCGAGGTGTCTCGCTGTGTCCCGGGCTGTGTCCCGCTGTGTATCACGCTGTGTCCAACTGTGTCCCCGCTATTTCCCCCCTGTGTCCCAACTGTGTCTCGCTGTGTCCCGGGCTGTGTCCCGCTGTGTATCACGCTGTGTCCAACTGTGTCCCCGCTATTTCCCCCCTGTGTCCCAACTGTGTCTCGCTGTGTCCCCGCTGTGTCCCCGCTGTGTCCTGCTGTGTCCCCCGCTGTGTCCCTGCTTTGTCCCTCTGTGTCCCGCTGTGTCCACAGCTGTGTCCCCGCTGTGTCCCTCTGTATCCCCGCTATATTCTGCAATGTTCTGCTGTGTCCTCCCTGTGTTCCCCGATTTGTCCACCACTGTGTCCCCCGCTGTGTCCCGCTGTGTCCTGGTGTGTCCTCTGTTGTGTCCCGCTGTGTCCCCCCTGTGTCCCCCCTGTGTCCCGCTGTGTCCCCACTGTGTCCCGCTGTGTCCCGCTGTGTCCCCGCTGTGTCCCACTGTGTCCCGCTGTGTCCCACTGTGTCCCCTGGTTTCCCACTCTGTCCCGCTGTGTCCACCGCTTTGTCCCGCTGTGTCCACTATATGTCCCGCTGTGTTGCACGCTGTGTCCCCGCTGTGTCCCCGCTGTGTCCCCGCTGTGTCCCCGCTGTGTCCCGCTGTGTCCTCGCTGTGTCCCCTGCTGTGTCCCGCTGTGTCCTCGCTGTGTCCCCGCTGTGGCCCGCTGTGTATCCGCCTGTGTCCAGCTGTGTCCTCGCTGTGTACCCGCTGTGTCCCTGCTTTGTCCCTCTGTGTCCCCCCATGTGTCCCTGCTGTGTCCCCGATGTGTCCCGCTGTGTCCCGCTGAGTCCTTGCTGTGTCCCCCACTGTGTCTCGGTGTGTCCCCCGCTGTGTCCTGCTTTGTCTCCCGGTGTGTCCCGCTGTGTCCCGCTGTGTCCTAATCTGTCCCCCACTCTGTTCGACAATGTCAGGCTGTCACCGCTGTGTTCCACTGTGTCTCACGCTGTGTCCCACTGTGTCCCGCTGTGTCCCACTGTGTCCCCTGCTGTGTCCCCCGCTGTGTCCCGCTGTGTCCCCGTTGTGTCCCCACTGTGTCCTGCTGTGTCCCCGCTGTTTCCCGCTGTGTCCCCCGCTGTGTCCAGCTGTGTCCCTGCTGTGCCCCCATGTGTCCCCGCTCTACCCAGCTATGTCCCCGCTGTGTCCCGCTGTGTCCCCGCTGTGTCCCCGCTGTGTCCCGCTGTGTCCCCCGTTGTGTCCCAATGTGACACCCGCTGTGTCCCCCGCTGTGTCCCGCTGTGTCCCCGCTGTGTCCCGCTGTGTCCCCCGCTCTGTACCCGCTTTGTCCCGCTGTGTCCCCGCTCTGTCCCCGCTGTGTCTCGCTGTGTCCCGCTTTGTCCCCCGTTTTGTCCCGCTCTATACCACGCTGTGTCCCCCGCTCTGTACCACTGTGATCCTGCTGTGTCCTCCTGTGTACCCGCTGTCCCCCGCTGTGTCCCCGCTTTCCCACGGTGTGTCCCTTCTGTCCCCCGCTGTGTCTGGCTGTGTCCCGCTGGGTCCCCCGCTGTGTCCTGCTGTGTCCCACGGTGTGTGCCTCTGTGTCCCGCTGTGTTCCCTCTGTGTCCCCCTCTGTGTCCCGCTCTGTCACCGCTGTGTCCTCCGCTGTGGCCCCGCTGTGACCCGTTGTATCCCGCTGTGTACCCGCTTTCCCCCTTTTTGTCCCCACTGTGTCCCCGGTGTGTCCCGCTGTGTCCTGCTGTGTCCTGCTGTGTCCCCCAATGTATCCAACTGTCTCCCTCGCTGTGTCCCCCGCTGTGTCCCGCGGTGTCCCGCTGTGTCCCGAAGTGTCCCCTGCTGTGTCCCCGCTGTGTCCCCGCTGTGTCCCGCTTTGTCCCGATGTGTCCCGCTGTATCCCACTCTGTCCTCGCTGTGTCCTTGCTTTATCCCGCTATATATCCCGCTGTGTCCAGCTGTGTCCCCACTGTTTCCCGCTGTGTTCCCCGCTGTGTCCCCCTCTGTGTCCCCGCTGAATCCCGCTCTGTCCCTGCTCTGTCCCCACTGTGTCCCACTGTGTCCCCCTGTGTGTCCCGCTGTGTTCCACGCTGTTCCCCGCTGTATCCCGCTGTGTCCTGCTTTGTCCCGCTGTGTCACCTGCTTTGTCCCCGCTGTGTCCCCGCTGCGTCCCTCTGTGTCCCGCTGTGTACCAGCTGTGTCCTGCTGTGTTCCGCTGTGTCCCCCCCTGTTTTCCCTGCTGTGTCCATGCTGTGTCCCGCCGTGTCCCGCTTTGTCCCCGCTGTATCCCCGCCTTTTCACCCGCTGTTTCCTGCTGTGTCCCCGCTGTGTCCCTTCTGTGTCCCGCTATGTCCCCGTTGTTTCCCGCTGTGTCCCCTGCTGTGTCCCGCTGTGTATCTAGCTGTGTCCAGCTGTGTCCCCACTGTGTCCCGCTGTGTCCCACGCTGTGCCCCGCTGTGTCCCGCTGTGTCCCGCTGTGTCACCTGCTGTGTCCACGCTGTGTCCCCGCTGTGTCCTGATCTGTCCTGCTGTATCTCACTGTGTCCAGCTGTGTCCTCGCTATGTCCGCGCTGTGTCCCGCTGTGTCCCCGGTTTATCCCCCGCTGTGTCCCCGCTGTGTCTTGCTGTGTCCCGCTGTGTCCCGCTGTGTCCCCCGTTGGGTCCCGCTGTGTCTCTCCCTGTGTCCCCCGCTGTGTCACCTGCTGTATCCCCCGCTGTGTCCCCGCTGTGTCCCCGCTGTGTCCCGTTGTGTCCCGCTGTGTCCCCTCTGTCCCCCTTTGTGTCTTCGCTGTGTCCCGCTGTGTCCCCGCTGTCCCCAGCTGTATCCCTGCTGTATCCCGCTGTGTCAAGCTGTGTCCTGCTGTGTACCCGCTGTCCCCCACTGTGTCCCACTGTGTCCCCGCTGTCCCCCGGAGTGTCCCCACTGTGTCCCCGCTGTGTCCCGCTGTGTCCTGCTGTATCCCACTCTGTCCCATGCTGTGTCCCACTGTCTTCCCCGCTGTGTCCCCCACTGTGTCCCCCTGGGTCCTGCTGGGTCCCGCTGTGTCCCCTGCTGTGTCCCCGCTGTGACCCCACTCTTTCCCGCTGTGTCCCGATGTGTCCTGCTGTGTACCCGCTGTCACCCGCTGTGTCCCGCTGTGTCCCCGCTGTCCCCCGGAGTGTCTCCACTGTGTCCCCGCTGTGTCCCCTGCTGTGTTCCCGCTGTGTCCCCGCTGTGTCGCGCTATGTCCCGATGTGTCCTTCTGTGTACCTGTTGTCCCCCGCTGTGTCCTGCTGTGTCCCCAATGTTCCCCAGAGTCTCCCCACTGTGTCCCCGCTGTGTCCCGCTGTGTCCTGCTGTGTCAAGCTGTGTACCCCGCTGTGTCCCACTGTCTCCCCTGCTGTGTCCTCCGCTCTGTCCCGCTCTGTCCCGCTCTGTCCCGATGTGTCCCCTGCTGTGTCCCCACTGTGTCACGGCTGTGCCCCGCCTTGTCCCAATGTGTCCCGCTGTGTCCCGCTTTGTCGTCGCTGTGTCCCCGATGTGTGCTGCTGTGTACCTGCTGTGTCCAGCTGAGTCCCCGCTGTGTCCCGCTGTGTTCCCCGCTGTGTCCCCCGCTGTGTTTCCCCACTGTGTCCCCTGCTGTGGCCCCCGCTGTGTCCCCGCTGTGTCCCAGTGTGTCCCCGCTGAATCCCGCTGTGTCCCCGCTGTGTCCCCACTGTGTCCCTCTGTGTCCCCGTTGTGTCCCGTTGTGTCCACCGCTGTGTCCCGCTGTGTCCCACGCTGTGTCCCGCTGTGTCCCCACTGAATCCCGCTGTGTCCCTGCTGTGTCCCGCTGTGTTCCCCGCTGAGTCCCCCGCTTTGTCCCTCACTGTGTCCCCCGCTGTGTCCCCCACTGTGTCCCCTGCTGTATCCCCCTCTGTATCCCGCTGTGTCCCCGCTGTGTCCCCCGCTGTGTTCCCCACTGTGTCCCGCTGTGTCCTGCTGTGTCCCGCTGTGTCCCGTTTGTCCCCGTTGTATCCCCGCTGTTTCCCCCTCTGTGTCCCTGCTGTGTTCCCGCTGTGTCCCGCTGTGTCCCTTGTTGTGTCCCGCTGGAACACCCGCTGTGTCCCACGCTGTGTCCAGCTGTGTCCCTGATGTGTCCCGCTGTGTCCCTGCTCTGTCCCAACTGTGTCCCGCTGTGTCCCCGCTGTGTCCCGCTGTGTCCCGTTGTGTCCCACTGTGTCCCTCTGTGTCCTCGCTGTGTCCTCGCTGTGTCACCGATGTGTCCTGCTGTGTATGCCGCTTCCAACTGTGTCCCCGCTGTGTCCCGCTGTGTTCCCCACTGTTTCCATCGCTGTGTCACCTGCTGTGTCCACGCTGAGTCCCCACTGTGTCTTGCTGTGTCCCCGCTGAGTCCCCGCTGAGTCCCCGCTGTGTCCCGCTGTGTCCCCGCTGTGGCCCCTGCTCTGTCCACTCTGTGTCCTGCTGTGTCCCGGCTCTGTCCCCAGCTCTGTCCACGCTGTGTCCTGCTGTGTATCCTGCTATGTCCCCGCTGTGTCCTCGCTGTGTCTCGGGCTGTGTCCCGCTGTGTCCCCCGCTGTGTCCCCCGCTGTGTCCCGCTGTGTCCTCGCTGGTTCCCCCATGTGTCCCGCTGTGTATCCCGCTGTGTCCAGCTCTGTCCCCGCTGTGTCCCACTGTGTTCTCCGCTGTGTCCCCCACTGTGTCCCCCGCTGTGTCCCCAGATGTGTCCCCTCTGTTTCCCACTGTGTCCCCGCTGTATTCCGCTATGTCCCCGCTGTGTCCCCACGGTGTCCTGCTGTGTCCCCACTGTGTTCTCCGCTTTGTCTCTCTGTGTCCCCCCTGTGCCCCACGCTGTGTCCCGCTGTGTCCTCGCTGTCTCGCCGATGTGTCCCGCAGTGTATCCCTCTGTGTCCAACTGTGTCCCCACTGTGTCCCGCTGTGTTCCTCACTGATTTCCCTGCTGTTTCCCCCGCTGTGTCCCGCTGTGTCCAGCTGTGTCCCCGTTGTGTCCCGATGTGTCCCTGCTGTGTCCCCCTTTGTCCCCGCTGTATCCCGCTGTATCATCGCTGTTTCCCCACTGTGTCCTGCTGTTTCCCCGCTGTGTCCCGTTGTGTCACCCGCTGTGTCCCCCGCTGTGTCACCTGCTGTGTCCCGCTGTGTCCTGCTGTGTCCCGCTGTGTCTGCTGCTGTGTCCCCGCTGTGTTCAAGCTGTGTTCCGATGTGTCCTCCTGTGTCCCGATGTGTCCCGCTGTGTCCTCGCTCTGTCCCCACTGTGTCCCGCTGTGTATCTCATTGTGTCCCGCTGTGTCCTCGCTGTGTCCCTCTGTGTCCCCCGCTGTGTCCCGCAGTGTCCCCCGCTGTGTCAGGCTGTGTCCCTTTGTGTACAGCTGTGTTCCTGCTGTTTCCCCTGTGTCTAGCTGTGTCCCGCTGTGTCCTCGCTGTGTATCCCGCTGTGTCCAGGTGTGTACCTGCTGTGTCCCCGCTGTGTTCCCCCTGTTTCCCGCTGTGTCCCCCACTCTGTACCCGCTGTGTCCTGCTGTGTCCCCACTCTGTCCCCGCTGTATCCCGCTGTGTCGGTGATGTGTCCCGCTGTGTCCCCACTGTGTCTCCGCTGTGTCCTCGCTGTGTCCTGCACTGTGTCTCGCTGTGTCCCCTGTTGTGTCCCCCAATGTGTCCCGCTGTATCCTTGCTCTGTCCCCGCTGTGTCCCGGTGTGTATCTCGCTATGTCCAGCTGTGTCCCTGCTGTGTCCCGCTGTGTTCCCCGCTGTGTCCCCCACTGTGTCCCCCACTGTGTTCCCAATGTGTCCCCCGCTGTGTCCCCGCTGTGTCCCGCTGTGTCCACGCTCTCCCCCGCTGTGTACCCGCTCTCCCCCGCTGTGTCCCCGCTCTCCCCCGCTGTGTCCCCGCTCTCCCCCGCTGTGTCCTCAGTGTCCCGCTCTGTCCCAGCTGTGTCCCGCTGTGACCCCGCTGTGTCCCGCTGTGTCCCGCTGTGTCCTCGCTGTGTCCCCGCTGTGTCCCGCTGTGTATCGCGCTGTGTCCAGCTGTGTCCGGCTCTATCCCCGCTGTGTCCTGCTGTGGTCCGCTGTGTCCCTGCTGTGTCTCCGTTGTGTCCCCCTCTGTTCTCTGCTGTGTCCCGCTCTGTCCCCCGCTGTGTCCCGCTGTGTCCCGCTGTGTCCCGCTGTGTCAGCTGCTGTGTCCCCGCTGTATCCCCGCTGTGTCCCGCTGTGTCCCGTTATGTCCCGCTGTGTCCCGCTTTGTCCTCTCTGTGTCCCATATGTGTCCCGCTCTGTACCCCGCTGAGTCCAACTGTGTCCCCGCTGTGTCCCGCTGTGTTCCCCACTGTTTCCCCAGCTTTGTCCCCCCCTGAGTCCCCCGCTGTGTACCGGCTGTGTCCCGCTGTGTCCCTGCTGTATCACCCGGTGTCTCCGCTGTGTCTCCACTGTGCCCTGCTGTGTCCCCGCTGTGTCCTGCTGTGTCCTCTGCTGTGACCCGCTGTGTCCCCCGCTGTGTCCCGCTGTGTACCGCTGTGTCCCGCTGTTTCCCTTGGTGTCCCGCTTTGTCCCTCGCTGTGTCCCCCTCTGAGTCCCCACTCTGTCCCTGCTGTGTCTCCCTGTGTCCTCGCTGTGCCCCCCGCTGTGTCCCCCGCTGTGTCCCCCGCTGTGTCCACGCTGTGTAACGCTGTGTCCTGCTGTGTCCCTCTTTGTCCCGCTGTGTCCCCGCTGTGTCCCACTGTGTCCCGCTGTGTTCCGCTGTGTCCTCGCTGTGTCCCCGCTGTGACCCGCTGTGTTTCCCGTTGTGTCCAGCTGTGTCTCGCTGTATCCCCGCTGTGTCCTGCTGTGGCCCCCTGTGTCCCCGCTGTGTCCCCGCTGTGTCCTCGCTGTGTCCCCCGCTGTGTCCCGCTGTGTCCTCGCTCTGTCCCCTCTGTGTGCCACTGTGTATACTGCTGTATCCAGGTCTGTCTCCGCTGTGTCCCACTGTGTTCCCCGCTATGTCCCCCACTGTGTCCCCCGCTGTGTCCCCTGCTGTGTCCCC
Organism: Dipodomys merriami; assembly: GCF_024711535.1. Taxonomy (NCBI): domain Eukaryota; kingdom Metazoa; phylum Chordata; class Mammalia; order Rodentia; family Heteromyidae; genus Dipodomys; species Dipodomys merriami. Next base: position 67,308 of record NW_027206437.1, on the reverse strand, counting down.
TCTGTGTCCCGCTCTGTCCTTGCTGTATCCCGCTGTGTCCCAGCTGTGTCCCCACGGTGTCCTGCTGTGTCCCCACTGTGTCCCGCTGTGTTCTCCGCTGTGTCCCGGTGTGTCCCCCGCTGTCCCCCGCTGTGTCCCGCTGTGTCCCGCTGGGTTCCGCTGTGTCCGCTGCTGTGTCCCCGTTGTGTCCCCGCTGTGTCCCGCTGTGTCCCCCGCTGTGTCCCCGCTTTGTCCCCGTTGTGTCCCTGCGGATTCCCTCTCTGTATACCGCTGTGTCCCCCGCTGTGTCCCCCACTATGTCCCCGTTGTGTCCCGCTGTGTCCCTGCTGTATCCCCCTGTGTCCCTGCTGTGTCCACTCTGTGTCCTGTTGTGTCCCCGCTGTGTCCCGCTGTGTCCTCTGCTGTGTCCCGCTGTGTCCCCCGCTGTGTCCCGCTGTGTACCGCTGTGTCCCGCTGTTTCCCGTGGTGTCCCACTTTTTCCCCTGCTGTGTCCCCCTCTGAGTCCCCACTGTGTCCCCACTGTGTCCCGCTGTGTTCTCGCTGTGTCAGCCACTGTGTCCCGCTCTGTCCCCCGCTGTGTCCCCGCTGTGTCCCGCTGTGTCCCGCTGTGTCCCCCGCTCTGTCCCACTGTGTCACGCTGTGTCCCCGCTGTCCCCCACTGTGTCCCCACTCTGTCCCGCTGTGTCCCTGCTCTCCCCCGCTGTGTCCCCGCTGTGTCACGCTGTGTCCTCACTGTGTCCCGCTGTGTCCTCACTGTGTCCCGCTGTGTCACCGCTGTGTCCCGGTGTGTACCCACTGTGTCCCGCTGTGTCCCGCTGTGTCCCCGCTGTGTCCCCGTTGTGACCCGCTGTGTATTCCGCTGTGTATTCCGCTGCGTCCCGCTGTATCCCTGCTGTGTCCCGCTGTGTCCCGCTGTGTCCCCGCTGTGTCCCCGCTGTGTCCTCGCTGTGTCCCACGCTGTGTCCCGCTGTGTCCCCCGCTGTGTCCCCCACTGTGTCCCCCGCTTTGTCCCGCTGTATCCTGCTGTGTCCCGTTGTGTATCCCGCTGTGTCCAGCTGTGTCCCTGCTGTGTCCCGCTGTATTCCCCGCTGTGTCCCCCGCTGTGTACCGCTGTGTCCCCCACTGTGTCCCCCGCTGTGTCCGTGCTGTGTCCGCGCTGTGTCCCCTCTGTGTCCCGCTGTTTATCCTGCTGTGTCCAGGTGTGTCCCTGCTGTGTCCTGCTGTGTTCTCCGCTATGTCCCCTGCTGTGTCCCCCGGTGTGTGCCCCGCTGTGTCCTCCGGTGTGTCCCGCTGTGTACCCCGCTGTGTCCCGCTGTGTCTCGCTGTGTTCCGATGTGTCCGCTGCTGTGTCCCCGCTGTGTCCACCTTGTGTCTCGCTGTGTCCTGCTTTGTCCCGCTCTGTCCCGTTGTGTCCTCGCTGTGTCCCCGATGTGTCCCGCTGTGTATCCCGCTGTGTCCAACTGTGTCCCCACTGTGTCCCGCTGTGTTCCCCACTGATTCCCCCGCTGTGTCTTCGCTGGGTCCCCGCTGGGTCCCGCTGTGTTCCCCGCTGTGTCCCCCACTGTGTCACCAGCTGTGTTCCACGCTTTGTCTCCTTTTTTTCCCGCTGTGTCGCCGCTGTATCCCGCTTTTTCCCCGCTGTGTCCCCGATGTGTCCCTCTGTGTATCCCGCTGTGTCCCCCGCTGTGTCGCCACTCTGTCCCCGCTGTGTCCCCGCTGAGTCCCCCACTGTGTCCCACACTATGTTCCCATTGTGACCCACTGTGTCACCACGGTATCCCCCTGTGTCCCCGCTGTATCCCCCTGTGTCCCCACTGTGTCCCCTCTGTGTCCTGCTGTGTCCCCGCTGTGTCCCGCTGTATCCTCCGCTGTGTCCCGCTGTGTCCCCCGCTGTGTCCTGCTGTGTACCGCTGTGTCCCGCTGTTTCCCGTGGTGTCCCGCTTTGTCCCCCGCTGTGTCCCCATCTGAATCCCCACTGTGTCCCCGCTGTGTCCCGCTGTGTCCTCGCTGTGTCAACCAATGTGTCCCGCTGTGTCCCCCGCTGTGTCCCCCGCTGTGTCCCTCCTGTGTCCCGCTATGTCCCGCTGTGTCCCGCTGTGTCCCCCGCTCTGTCCCGCTGTGTCCCGCTGTGTCCCAGCTGTCCCCCACTGTGTCCCCAATGTGTCCCGCTGTGTCCCCACTCTCCGCCTCTGTGTCACTGCTGTTTTCCGCTTTGTCCCCGGTCTCCCCCACTGTGTCCTCATTGTGTCCCGCTGTGTCACCGCTGTGTCCCGCTGTGTTCCGCTGTGTCCTGCTGTGTCCTCGCTGTGTCCCCGCTTTGACCCTCTGTGTATTCCGCTGTGTCCAGCTGTGTCCCGCTGTATCCCCGCTGTGGCCCACTGTGGCCCCGCTGTGTCCTGCTATCCCCCGCTGTGTCCCCCGCTGTGTGCCCCGCTGTGTCCCCGCTGTGTCCCGCTGTGTCCCCGCTGTATCCTGCTTTGTCCCCGCTGTTTTCCCACTGTGTCCTGCTGTGTCCCCGCTGTGTCCCGCTGTGTCTTCCGCTGTGTCCCGCTGTGTACCCCGCTGTGTCCCGCTGTGTCTCGCTGTGTCCCGATGTGTCTGCTGCTGTGTCCCCTTTGTGTCTCGCTGTGTCCCGCTTTGTCCCGCTGTGTCCCGCTGTGTCCTCGCTGTCTCCCCGATGTGTCCCGCAGTGTATCCCGCTGTGTCCAACTGTGTCCCCGCTGTGTCCCGCTGTGTTCCCCACTGATTTCCCTGCTGTTTCCCCCGCTGTGTCCCGCTGAGTCCAGCTGTGTCCCCGTTGTGTCCCGATGTGTCCCTGCTGTGTCCCCCTTTGTCCCCGCTGTATCCCGCTGTGTCATCGCTGTGTAACGCTGTGTCCCGCTGTGTCCCTCTTTGTCCCGCTGTGTCCCCGCTGTGTCCCCCTGTGTCCCGCTGTGTCCTCGCTGTGTCCCCGCTGTGACCCGCTGTGTTTCCCGCTGTGTCCAGCTGTGTCCCACTGTATCCCCGCTGTGTTCCGCTGTGGCCCCCTGTGTCCCCTCTGTGTCCCCGCTTTGTCCTCGCTGTGTCCCCCGCTGTGTCCCGCTTTGTCCTTGCTCTGTCCCCACTGTGTGCCGCTGTGTATACTGCTGTATCCAGGTGTGTCTCCGCTGTGTCCCGCTGTGTTCCCCGCTATGTCCCCCACTGTCCCCCGCTGTGTCCCCCGCTGTGTCCCACTGTGTCCCGCTGTGCCCCGCTGTGTCCCCCGCTCTGTCCCGCTGTGTCACGCTGTGTCCCCGCTGTCCCCCACTGTGTCCCCAATGTGTCCCGCTGTGTCCCCGCTCTCCCCCGCTGTGTCCCTGCTGTGTCCCGCTTTGTCCCCGGTCTCCCCCACTGTGTCCACACTGTGTCCCGCTGTGTCACCGCTGTGTCCTGCTGTGTTCCGCTGTGTCCCGCTGTGTCCTCGCTGTGTCCCCGCTGTGACCCGCTGTGTATTCCGCTGTGTCCAGCTGTGTCCCGCTGTATCCCCGCTGTGGCCCGCTGTGGCCCCGCTGTGTCCTGCTATCCCCGGCTGTGTCCCCCGCTGTGTGCGCCACTGTGTCCCCGCTGTGCCCCGCTGTGTCCCCGCTGTATCCTGCTGTGTCCCTGCTGTGTTCCCACTGTGTCCTGCTGTGTCCCCGCTGTGTCCCGCTGTGTCCTCCTCTGTGTCCCGCTGTGTACCCCGCTTTGTCTCGCTTGTCTCGCTGTGTCCCGATGTGTCCGCTGCTGTTTCCCAGATGTGTCTCCGTTGTGTCTTGCTGTGTCCCGCTTTGTTCCACTGTGTCCCGCTGTGTCCTCGCTGTGTCCACGATGTGTCCCGCTGTGTATCCCGCTGTGTCCAACTGTATCCCGCTGTGTTCCCCACCGATTCCCCCGCTGAGTCCCCCGCTGTGTACCGCTGAGTCCCTCGCTGTGTCCCCCGCTGTGTCCTGCTGTGTCCTCGCTGTGTCCCTGCTGTGTCCCACTGAGTATCCCGCGGTGTCCAGGTGTGTCCCCGCTGTGTCCTGCTGTGTTCCCTGCTCTGTCCCCTGCTGTGTCCCGTGCTGTGTGCCCCGCTGTGTACTCCGCTGTCCCGCTCTGTACCCCGCTGTGTCCCGCTGTGTCCCGCTGTGTCTTGCTGTGTCCCGATGTGTCCGCTGCTGTGTCCCCTTTGTGTCTCGCTGTGTCCTGCTTTGTCCCGCTGTGTCCCGCTGTGTCCTCGCTGTCTCCCCGATGTGTCCCGCAGTGTATCCCGCTGTGTCCAACTGTGTCCCCGCTGTGTCCCGCTGTGTTCCCCACTGATTTCCCTGCTGTTTCCCCCACTGTGTCCCGCTGTGTCCAGCTGTGTCCCCGTTGTGTCCCGATGTGTCCCTGCTGTGTCCCCCTTTGTCCCGGCTGTATCCCGCTGTGTCATCGCTGTGTCCCCACTGTGTCCTGCTGTTTCCCCGCTGTGTGCCGCTGTGTCCCCCGCTGTGTCCCCCGCTGTGTCCCGATGTGTCCTGCTGTGTCCCGTTGTGTCCGCTGCTGTGTCCCCGCTGTGTTCAAGCTGTGTTCCGCTGTGTCCTGCTGTGTCCTGATGTGTCCCGCTGTGTCCTCGCTCTGTCCCCGTTGTGTCCCGCTGTGTATCTCATTGTGTCCCGCTGTGTCCTCGCTGTGTCCCTCTGTGTCCCCCGCTGTATCCCGCAGTGTCCCCCGCTGTGTCAGAATGTGTCCCGCTGTGTACAGCTGTGTCCCTGCTGTGTTCCTCTGTGTCTAGCTGTGTCCCGCTGTGTCCCGCTGTGTCCTCGCTGTGAATTCCGCTGTGTCCAGGTGTGTCCCTGCTGTGTCCCCGCTGTGTTCCCCCTGTGTCCCGCTGTGTCCCCCACTCTGTCCCCGCTGTGTCCTGCTGTGTCCCCGCTCTGTCCCTGCTGTATCCCGCTGTGGCGGAGATGTGTCCCGCTGTGTCCTCGCTGTGTCCCCGCTGTGTCCTGCTGTGTCCTCGCTCTGTCACTGCTGTGTTCCGCTGTGTATCTCGCTTTGTCCAGGTGTGTCCCCGCTGTGACCCGCTGTGTTCCCCGCTGTGTCCCCCACTGTGTCCCCCGCTGTTTCCCCGCAGTGTCCCGCTGTGTCCCTGCTATATCCTGCTGTGTCCCCCGCTGTGTCCAGCTGTGTCTTGCTGTGGCCCCGCTGTGACCCGATGTGTTCTCCGCTGTGTCCCACTGTGTCTCCCGCTGTGTCCCGCTGTGTCCCGCTCTGTCCCGCTGTGTCCGCTGCTGTGTCCCCGCTTTGTCCCCACTGTGTCCCGCTGTGTCCCGTTGTGTCCCGCTCTGTCCCGTTGTGTAGTCGCTGTGTCCTTGCTGTGTCCCCGATGTGTCCCGCTGTTTATCCTGCTGTGTCCACCTGTGTCCCCGCTGTGTCCCGCTGTGTTCCCCACTGTTTCCCGTGCTGTCTCCCCCGCTGTGTCCCCGCTGTGTCCCCGCTGTTTCCCCGCTGAATCCCCCGCTGTGTACCGCTGTGTCTCCCTCTGTGTCCCCCACTGTGTCCTGCTGTGTCCTCACTGTTTCCCCGCTGTGTCCTGCTGTGTATCCCGCTGTATCCAGGTGTGTCCCCGCTGTGTCCTGCTGTGTTCCCCGCTCTGTCCCCTGCTGTCCCCCACTGTGTGCCCCGCTGTGTCCTCCACTGTGTCCCACTGTGTACACCGCTGTGTCCCGCTGTGTCTCGCTGTGTCCTGATGTGTCCCGTGCTGTGTCCGCTGTGTCCCCGTTGTGTCTCGCTGTGTCCCGCTTTGTCCCGCTGTGTCCCACTGTGTCCTCGCTGTGTCCCCGATGTGTCCCGCTGTGTATCCCGCTGTGTCCAACTGTGTCCCCGCTGTGTCCCGCTGGGTTCCCCACTGATTCCCCCGCTGTGTCCCCCGCTGTGTCCAGCTGTGTCCTGCTGTGGCCCCGCTGTGTCCCGATGTGTCCCCGCTGTGTTCCTTTTGTCCCCGCTGTATCCCGCTGTGTCCCCACTGTGTCCTGCTGTTTCCCCGCTGTGTCCCGCTGTGTCACCCACTGTGTCCCCCGCTGTTTCCCCGCTGTTTCCCGCTGTGTCCTGCTGTGTCCCGCTGTGTCCGCTGCTGTGTCTCTGCTGTGTTCCCGCTGTGTTCCGCTGTGTCCTGATGTGTCCCGATGTATCCCGCTGTGTCCTTGCTCTGTCCCCGCTGTGTCCCGCTGTGTATTTCGCTGTGTCCCGCTGTGTCCTTGCTCTGTCCCTCTGTATCCCCCGCTGTGTCCCCCGCTGTGTCCCGCTGTGTCCCGCTGTGTTCAGCTGTGTCCCGCTGTGTCTCACTGTGTCGTCGCTGTGTATCCCGCTGTGTCCAGGTGTGTCCCTGCTGTGTCCCCGATGTGTTCCCCCTGTGTCCCGCTCTGTCGCCCGCTCTGTCCCCGCTGTGTCCTGCTGTGACCCCGCTCTGTTCTGCTGTGTCACGCTGTGTCCCCGCTGTGTCCCGCTGTGTCCCCCGCTGTGCCCTGCTGTGTCCCGCTGTGTCCACTACTGTATCCCCGCTGTGTTCCCGCTGTGTTCCACTGTGTCCTGTTGTGTCCCGATGTGTCCCGCTGTGTCCTCGCTCTGTCCCCGCTGTGTCCAGCTATGTATCTCATTGTGTCCCGCTGTGTCCTCGCTGTGTCCCTCTGTGTCCCCCGCTGTGTCCAGCGGTGTCCCCCGCTATGTCAGGCTGTGTTCCGCTGTGTACAGCTGTGTCCCTGCTGTGTCCCGCTGTGTCTAGCTGTGTCCCTCTGTGTCCTCGCTGTGTATCCCGCTGTGTCCAGGTGTGTCCTTGCTGTGTGCCCGCTGTGTTCCCCCTGTGTCCCGCTGTGTCCCCCACTCTGTCCCCACTGTGTCCTGCTGTGTCCCCGCTCTGTCCCTGCTGTATCCCGCTGTGGCGGCGATGTGTCCCGCTGTGTCCCGCTGTGTCCCCCGCTGTGTACTGCTGTGTCCCCACTCTGTCACGCTGTGTCACGCTTTGTCCCGCTGTTTCCCACTGTGTCCCCCGCTGTGTCCCCGTTGTGTCCCCTGCTGTGTCCCTGCTCTCCCCCGTTGTGTCCTCACTGTGTCCCGCTGTGTCTCCGCTGTGTCCCGCTGTGTCCCCGCTGTGTCCCGCTGTATCCCCCTGTGTCCCACTGTGTCCCGCTGTGTCATCGCTGTGTCCCCACTGTGTCCTGCTGTTTCCCCGCTGTGTCCCGCTGTGTCCCCCGCTGTGTCCCCCGCTGTGTACCCCGCTGTGTCCTGATGTGTCCCGCTGTTTACAGCTGTGTTCCCGCTGTGTCCCGCTGTGTCGTCGCTGTGTATTCCGCTGTGTCCAGGTGTGTCCCTGCTGTGTCCCGGATGTGTTCCCCCTGATCCCGCTCTGTAGCCCGCTCTGTCCCCACTGTGTCCCGCTGTGTCCCGGCTGTGTCCCGGCTGTGTCCCGCTGTGTCCCCGCTGTGTTCCCCGCTGTGTCCCGCTGTGTCCCCCATTGTGTCCCGCTGTGTCCCCTGCTGTGTCCCCCGCTGTGTCCCGGCTGTGTCCCGCTGTGTCCCGCTGTGTCCCGCTCTGTCCCCCGTTGTGTCCCGCTGTGTCCCCGTCTGTGTCCCCTGCTGTGACCTGCTGTGTCCCTGCTGTGTCCCGCAATGTCTTGCTGTGTTCCCCTCTCAGTCCCTGCTGTGTCCTGCTGTGTCCTCGCTCTGTACCCGCTGAGTCCCACTGTGTCCTCGCTGTGTCCCTGCTGTGGCCCGTTGTGCATCCGACTGTGTCCAGCTGTGTCCCCGCTGTGTACCTGCTGTTTCCCCGTTGTGTCCCGCAGTGTCCCTCGCTGTGTTCCCGCTGTTTCCCCGATGTGTCCCGCTGTGTCCATGCTGTGTCCCCCACTGTGTCATGCTTTGTCCCCCGCTGTGTCCTGCTCTGTGTCCCGCTGTGTCCCGCTGTGTCCCACTGTGTCCCCCGCTCTGTACCGCTGTGTCATGCTGTGTCCCGCTGTGTCCTCGCTGTTTCCCCTGCTGTGACCCGGTGTGTCCCACTGTGTCCAGCTGTGTCCCGATATGTCCCCGCTTTGTCCTGCTGTTTCGCCCGCTGTGTCCACGCTTTGTCGCGCTGTGTCCCGCTGTGTACCCCTATGTCCCGCTGTGTCCCACGCTGTGTCCCCCGCTTTGTCCCACGCTGTGTCCCCCACTGTGTCCGGATGTGTCCCCCGTTGTGTCCCACTGTGCCCACAGCTGTGTCTGTGCTGTGTCCCTCTGTGTCCCCGCTATGTCCCGCTGTGTCCTGCTGTGTCCCGGTCTGTCCCCCGTTGTGTCCCGCTGTGTTCCCCCCTGTGTCCCCCGCTGTGTCCCACTGTGTCTCCACTGTGTCCCACTGTGTCCTGCTGTGTCCTCCGCTGTGTCCCCGCTGTGTCCCCGCTGTGTCCCCGATGTGTCCCGCTGTGTCCTGCTGTGTCCTCGCTGTGTCCCCCGCTGTGTCCCGCTGCTTCCTCGCTGTGTCCTCGCTGTATCCCCGCTGTGTCCCGGTGTGTCCCACTGTTTCCCTTGGTGTCCTGGTTTGTCCCCCACTGTGTCGCCCGCTGAGTCCCCGCTGTTTCCCCGCCGTGTCCTGCTGTTTCCCCCGCTGTGTCCCGCTGTGTCCCGGGCTGTGTCCCCACTGTGTCCCCGATGTGTCCCGCAGTGTCCCGCTCTTTCCTCGCTGTGTCCCTCGCTGTGTCCCTCTGTGTCCCACGCTGTTTAACCGCTGTGTCCCGCTGTTTCCCGTGATGTCCCGGTATGTCCCCCGTTGTGTCCCCCACTGAGTCCCCGCTGTGTCTCCGCTGTGTCCCGCTGTGTCCTCACTGTGTCCCCCGTTGTGTCCCGCTGTGTCCCCCACTGTGTCCCCCGCTGTGTCCCAGCTGTGTCCTGCTGTGTCCCGCTGTGTCCCGATGTGTACCGCGTTGTGTCCTGCTGTGTCCCCGGCTGTTTCCCCCGCTGTGTACCGCTGTTTCCCTGCTGTGTCCCCACTGTGTCCTTCTGTGTCCCCGCTGTGTCCCGCTGTGTCCTCCGCTGTGTCCCACTGTGTACCCCGTTGTGTCACGCAGTGTCTCGCTTTGTTCCGATGTGTCCGCTGCTGTGTCCCCGCTGTGTCCCACTGTGTCCCCGCTGTGGCCCGATGTAGCCCCGCTGTGTCCCCGCTGTGTCCCCTTCTGTGCCCCCGCTGTGTCCCACGCTGTGTCCCGCTGTGTCCGCGCTGTGTCCCACTGTGTCCCGCTGTGTCCCCGCTGTGTCCCCGCTGTGTCCCGCTGGGGCCCGCTGTGTCCCCGCTGTGTCCCGCTGTGTACCCCGTTGTGTCAGGCAGTGTCTCGAAGTCTTCCGATGTGTCCGCTGCTGTGTCCCCGCTGTGTCCCACTGTGTCCCGCTTAGTCCCACTGTGTGCCTCTGTGTCCTCGCTGTGTCCCCGATGTATCCCGCTGTGTATCCCGCTGTGTCCAACTGTGTCCCCGCTGTGTACCACTGTGTTCCCCACTGATGCCCCCGCTGTGTCCAGCTGAGTCCCCGCTGTGTCCCGCTGTGTCCCCCGCGGTGTCCCCCTCTGTGTTCCGTTGTGTTCACCAATGAGTCCCACTGTGTCCCCCGCTGTGTCCCGCTGTGTCCCGCTGTGTCTCCGCAGTGTACCCACTGTGTTCCGCTGTGTTCCGCTGTGTCCCGTGGTGTCCTGCTTTGTCCCCCGCTGAGTCCACACTGTGTCCGCGCTGTGTCCCGCTGGGTCCTCCCTGCGTCCCCCAGTGTGTCCCGCTCTGTCCCCTGCTGTGTCTCCCGCTTTGTCCCCACTGTGTCCGGCTGTGTCCCACTCTGTGTCCCGTTGTGTCCCCAGCTGTGTACACCGCTGTGTCCCGCTGTGTCCCCGCTGTGTCCCGCTCTGTCCCACGCTGTGCACCGCTATGACCCCGCTGTGTCCCATGTGTCCCAGATTTGTCCCCACTATGTCCCCCGCTGTGTCCCCGCTGTGTCCCCAATGTGTCCCGCTGTGTCCTGCTGTGTCCTCGCTGTGTCCCCCGCTGTGTCCCGCTGCTTCCTCGCTGTGTCCTCGCTGTATCCCCGCTGTGTCCCGGTGTGTCCCACTGTTTCCCGTAGTGTCCCGGTTTGTCTCCCGCTGTGTCGCCCGTTGAGTCCCCGCTGTTTCCCCACCGTGTCCCGCTGTTTCCCCCCCTGTGTCCCGCTGTGTCCCGGGCTGTGTCCCCGCTGTGTCCCCGATGTGTCCCGCAGTGTCCCGCTCTTTCCTCGCTGTGTCCCCCGCTGTGTCCCTCTGTGTCCCACGCTGTGTAACCGCTGTGTCCTTGCTGTGTCGCCCTGTGTCCCGCTGTTTCCCGTCGTGTCCCGGTATGTCCCCCGTTGTGTCCCCCACTGAGTCCCCGCTCTGTCCCCGATGTATCCCGCTGGGTCCTCACTGTGTCCCCCGCTGTGTCCCCCGCTGTGTCCCGCTGTGTCCCCGCTCTGTGCTGGTTGTGTCCTCCTTTGTACCCCGCTGTGTCCCGCTGTGTCCCCGCTGTGTCCCCCACACTGTCCCCTGCTGTGTCCCGCTGTGTCCCCTGCTGTGTCCCACGCTGTGTCCCGCTGTGTCCCTACAGTGTCCCCGCTGTGTTCCGCTGTGTACTGCTGTGTTCCGTGGTGTCCCGCTTTGTCCCCCGCTGTGTCCCCTGCTGAATCCCCGCTCTATCCCCGCTGTTTCCCGTTGTGTCCCCAGCTGTGTACCCTGCTGTGTCCTGCTGTGTCCCCGATGTGTCACACAGTGTCCCGCTGTGTCCCCGCTATGTCCCCGCTGTGTCACGCTGTATACCCCGCTGTGTCCAGCTGAGTCCCCGCTGTGTCCCGCTGTGTCCCCCGCTGTGTCCCGCTGTGTCCCCGCAGTGTCCCCACTGTGTTCCGCTGTGTTCCTCTGTGTCAGGTGGTGTCCTGCTTTGTCCCCCACTATGTCCCCCGCTGAGTCCCCGCTCTGTCCCCGCTGTATCCCGCTGGGTCCTCCCTGTGTCCCTCGATGTGTCCCGCTCTGTCCCCCACTGTGTCTCCCGCTTTGTCCCCACTGTGTCCTGCTGTGTCCCGCTGTGTCCCGCTGTGTCCAACTCTGTGTCCCGTTGTGTCCCCAGCTGTGTACACCGCTGAGTCCCGCTGTGTCCCCAATCTGTCCCGCTGTGTCCCGTTTTGTTCCCGCTGTCACCCATTGTGTCCGTGCTGTGTCCCGCTGTGTCCCCGCTGTGTCCCCTCTGTGTCCCGCTGTTTCCCCACTGTCCCCCGCTGTGTCCCTGCTGTGTCCCGTTGTGACCCGCTGTGTCCGGCTGTGTCCCGCTGTCCCGTGGAGTGTCCCCGCTGTGTCCCGTTGTGTCCCGCTGTTTCCTCGCTGTGTCTCCGCTGTGTCCCGCTGGGTATCCGGCTGTGTCCAGCTGTGTTCCCGCTGTGTCGCCGCTGTGTCGTCTGTGTCCCGCTGTGTCCCCCGCTCTGTCCCGCTGTGTTCTGCTGTGTCCCGCTGTGTCCCGTTGTGTCCCCCGCTCTGTCCCGCTGTGCCCTGCTGTGTCCCGCTGTGTCATAGCTGTGTCCTCGCTATGTCCCGCTGTGTATCCCGCTTAGTCCAGCTGTGTCCCCGCTGTCCCCTTGAGTGTCCCCGCTGTGTGCCCGCTGTGTCTCACTGTTTCCTGTTGTGTCCCGCAGTGTCCTCGCTGTGTCCCCCTCTTTGTCCCCGCTGTGTCCTGCTGTGTCACCTGCTGTGTCCACGCTGTGTCCCTGCTGTGTCCTGCTCTGTCCCACTGTGTCCCGCTGTGTCCCGCTGTGTCCTCCCTGTGTCCCGGCTGTGTCCCACTGTGTCCCCGCTGTGTTCCCCGCTGTGTCCCCGCTGTGTCACGCTGTGTCCCGCTGTGTCCCGCTGTGTCCCCCGTTGTGTCCCACTGTGTCCCCTGCTGTGTCCCCCGCTGTGTCCCGGCTGTGTCCCGCTGTGTCCCGCTCTGTCCCCCGTTGTGTCCCGCTGTGTCCCCGTCTGTGTCCCCCGCTGTGACCTGCTGTGTCCCTGCTGTGTCCCGCAATGTCTTGCTGTGTCCCCCTCTCTGTCCCAGCTTTGACCTGCTGTGTCCTCGCTCTGTACCCGCTGAGTCCCACTGTGTCCTCGCTGTGTCCCTGCTGTGGCCCGTTGTGCATCCGACTGTGTCCAGCTGTGTCCCCGCTGTGTACCTGCTGTTTCCCCGTTGTGTCCCGCAGTGTCCCTCGCTGTGTTCCCGCTGTTTCCCCGATGTGTCCCGCTGTGTCCATGCTGTGTCCCCCACTGTGTCATGCTTTGTCCCCCGCTGTGTCCTGCTCTGTGTCCCGCTGTGTCCCGCTGTGTCCCACTGTGTCCCCCGCTCTGTACCGCTGTGTCATGCTGTGTCCCGCTGTGTCCTCGCTGTTTCCCCTGCTGTGACCCGGTGTGTCCCACTGTGTCCAGCTGTGTCCCGATATGTCCCCGCTTTGTCCTGCTGTTTCGCCCGCTGTGTCCCCGCTTTGTCGCGCTGTGTCCCGCTGTGTACCCCTATGCCCCGCTGTGTCCCACGCTGTGTCCCCCGCTTTGTCCCACGCTGTGTCCCCCACTGTGTCCGGATGTGTCCCCCGTTGTGTCCCACTGTGCCCACAGCTGTGTCTGTGCTGTGTCCCTCTGTGTCCCCGCTATGTCCCGCTGTGTCCTGCTGTGTCCCGGTCTGTTCCCCGTTGTGTCCCGCTGTGTTCCCCCCTGTGTCCCCCGCTGTGTCCCACTGTGTCTCCACTGTGTCCCACTGTGTCCTGCTGTGTCCTCCGCTGTGTCCCCGCTGTGTCCCCGATGTGTCCCGCTGTGTCCTGCTGTGTCCTCGCTGTGTCCCCCGCTGTGTCCCGCTGCTTCCTCGCTGTGTCCTCGCTGTATCCCCGCTGTGTCCCGGTGTGTCCCACTGTTTCCCGTAGTGTCCCGGTTTGTCTCCCGCTGTGTCGCCCGTTGAGTCCCCGCTGTTTCCCCGCCGTGTCCCGCTGTTTCCCCCGCTGTGTCCCGCTGTGTCCCGGGCTGTGTCCCCGCTGTGTCCCCGATGTGTCCCGCAGTGTCCTGCTGTTTCCTCGCTGTGTCCCCCGCTGTGTCCCGCTGTGTCCCACGCTGTGTAACCGCTGTGTCCCTGCTGTGTCCCGCTGTGTCCCGCTGTTTCCCGTCATGTCCCGGTATGTCCCCCGTTGTGTCCCCCACTGAGTCCCCGCTGTGTCTGAGCTGTGTCCCGCTGTGTCCTCGCTGTGTCCACCGTTGTGTCCCGCTGTGTCCCCCACTGTGTCCCCCGCTGTGTCCCAGCTGTGTCCCCACTGTGTCCCTCTGTGTCCCGCTGTGTCCCCCGCTGTGTCCCCGCTTGTCCCCGCTGTGTCCCTGTCTGTGTCCCCCGCTGTGTCCCAGCTGTGTCCTGCTGTGTCCCGCAATGTCTTGCTGTGTCCCCCTCTCTGTCCCTGCTGTGTCCTGCTGTGTCCTCGCTCTGTACCCACTGTGTCCCACTGTGTCCTTGCTGTGTCCCCGCTGTGGCCCGTTGTGAATCCGACTGTGTCCAGCTGTGTCCCCGCTGTGTACCTGCTGTGTCCCCGCTGTGTCCCCCGCTGTGTCCCCGCTGTGTCCCCAATGTGTCCCGCTGTATCCCGCTGTGTCCCGCTGTTTCCGGCTGTGTCCCCGATGTGTCCCGCTGTGTCCTGCTGTGTCCTCGCTGTGTCCCCCGCTGTGTACCGCTGCTTCCTCGCTGTGTCCTCGCTGTATCCCCGCTGTGTCCCGGTGTGTCCCACTGTTTCCCGTAGTGTCCCGGTTTGTCCCCCGCTGTGTCGCCCGCTGAGTCCCCGCTGTTTTCCCGACGTGTCCCGCTGTTTCCCCCCCTGTGTCCCGCTGTGTCCCGGGCTGTGTCCCCGCTGTGTCCCCGATGTGTCCCGCAGTGTCCCGCTCTTTCCTCGCTGTGTCCCCCGCTGTGTCCCTCTGTGTCCCACGCTGTGTAACCGCTGTGTCCCTGCTGTGTCGCACTGTGTCCCGCTGTTTCCCGTCGTGTCCCGGTATGTCCCCCGTTGTGTCCCCCACTGAGTCCCCGCTGTGTCTGAGCTGTGTCCCGCTGTGTCCTCGCTGTGTCCACTGTTGTGTCCCGCTGTGTCCCCCGCTGTGTCCCAGCTGTGTCCTGCTGTGTCCCGCAATGTCTTGCTGTGTCGCCCTCTCTGTCCCTGCTGTGTCCTGCTGTGTCCTCGCTCTGTACCCACTGTGTCCCACTGTGTCCTTGCTGTGTCACCGCTGTGGCCCGTTGTGTATCCGACTGTGTCCAGCTGTGTCCCCGCTGTGTCCCCGCTTTGTTCCCGCTGTGTCCCGCTGTGTTCCCGCTGTGTCCCCGCTGTGTCCCGCTGTCACCCGCTGTGTCCCCGCTGTGTCCCGCTGTGTCCCCGCTGTGTCCCGCTGTTTACCCGCTGTGTCCCCGCTGTGTCCCCAACTGTGTCCCCCTCTGTGTCCCGCTGTATCCCGCTGTGTCCTCGCTGTGTCCCCTGCTGTGTCCTCGCTGTGTCCCACTGTTTCCACCGCTGTGTCCCGCTATGTCCCGCTGTGTCCTGCTGTGTCCACGCCTTGTCCCCCGCTGTGTCCACCACTGTGTCCCCCGCTGTGTCCCGCTGTGTCCCGGTCTGTCCCCCGTTGTGTCCCGCTGTGTTCCCCCCTGTGTCCCCCGCTGTGTCCCGCTGTGTCCCCACTGTGTCCCACTGTGTCCCGCTGAGTCCCCCGCTGTGTCTCCGCTGTGTCCCCGATGTGTCCCGCTGTGTCCTGCTGTGTCCTCGCTGTGTCCCCCCTGTGTCCCGCTGCTTCCTCGCTGTGTCCTCGCTGTATCCCCGCTGTGTCCCGGTGTGTCCCACTGTTTCCCGTGGTGTCCCGGTTTGTCCCCCGCTGTGTCGCCCGCTGAGTCCCCGCTGTTTCCCCGACGTGTCCCGCTGTTTCCCCCGCTGTGTCCCGCTGTGTCCCGGGCTGTGTCCCCGCTGTGTCCCTGCTGTGTCCCGCAGTGTCCCGCTCTTTCCTCGCTGTGTCCCCCGCTGTGTTCCGCTGTGTCGCTCGCTGTGTCCCCGCTGTGTCCCTGCTGTGTCCTGCTGTTTCTCGTGGTGTCCCGGTATGTCCCCCGTTGTGTCCCCCACTGAGTCCCCGCTGTGTCTCCGCTGTGTCCCGCTGTGTCCTCACTGTGTCCCCCGTTGTGTCCCCCGTTGTGTCCCGCTGTGTCGCCCGCTGTGTCCCCGCTGTGTCCTGCTGTGTCCCGCTGTGTCCCGCTGTGTCCCGCGTTGTGTCCCGCTGTATCCCGGCTGTTTCCCCCGCTGTGTACCGCTGTTTCCCTGCTGTGTCCCCACTGTGTCCTTCTGTGTCCTCCGCTGTGTCCCGCTGTGTACCCCGTTGTGTCACGCAGTGTCTCGCTGTGTTCTGATGTGTCCGCTGCTGTGTCCTCGCTGTGTCCCCGCTGTGTCCCGCTGTGTCCCGCTTAGTCCCACTGTGTCCCTCTGTGTCCTCGCTGTGTCCCCGATGTGTCCCGCTGTGTATCCCGCTGTGTCCCGCTGTGTCCCCGCTGTGTCCCGCTGTGTACCAGCTGTGTCCCCGCTGTGTCCCCAACTGTGTCGCCCGCTGTGTCCCGCTATATCCCGCTGTGTCTCGCTGTGTCCCCACTGTGTCCCCCGGTATGTTCTCGCTGTGTCCCTTTGTGTCCCGCTGTGTCCTCGTTGTGTTTCCCGCTGTGTAGCGCTGTGTCCCTCGCTGTGTCCCGCTGTGTCCGGCTGTGTCCCTGATGTGTCACAGTGTCCCGCTGTGTCCCCGCTGTGTCCCCGATGTGTCCCGCTGTGTTCCCGCTGTGTCCCGCTGTGTCCTGCTGTGTAATAGCTGTGTCCCTGCTGTGTCCTGCTGTGTCCCGCTGTGTCCCCGCTGTGTCCCACTGTGTCCCCGTTGTGGCCCGATGTAGGCCCGCTGTGTCCCCGCTGTGTCCCCTTCTGTGCCCCCGCTGTGTCCCCCGCTGTTTCCCGGCTGTGTCCCGCTGTGTCCCGCTGTGTCCCGCTCTGTCCCCCGTTGTGTCCCGCTGTGTCCCAATCTGTGTCCCCGGCTGTGACCTGCTGTGTCCCTGCTGTGTCCCGCAATGTCTTGCTGTGTCCCCCTCTCTGTCCCTGCTGTGTCCTGCTGTGTCCTCGTTCTGGACCCCCTGAGTCCCACTGTGTCCTCGCTGTGTCCCCGCTGTGGTCCGTTGTGAATCTGACTGTGTCCAGCTGTGTCCCCGCTGTGTACCTGCTCTGTCCCCGCTGTGTCCCAAAGTGTCCCCCGCTGTGTCCCCGCTGTGTCCCGATGTGTCCACGCTGTGTCCCCCACTGTGTCTTGCTTTGTCCCCCGCTGTGTCCTGCTCTGTCTCCCGCTGTGTCCCGCTGTGTCCCACTGTGTCCCCCGCTCTGTCCCGCTGTGTCATGCTGTGTCACGCTGTGCCTCGCTGTTTCCCCTGCTGTGAACCGGTGTGTCCCACTGTGTCCCGCTGTGTCCCGCTCTGTCCTCGCTTTGTCCTGCTGTATCGCCCGCTGTGTCCCCACTTTGTCCCGCTGTGTCCCGCTGTGTCCCCACTATGTCCCGCTGTGTCCTGCTGTGCCCTCGCTTTGTCCCCTGCTGTGTCCACCACTGTGTTCCCCTCTGTGTCCCGGTTTGTCCCCCGTTGTGTCCCGCTTTGTTCCCCCCTGTGTCCCCCGCGGTGTCCTGCTGTGTCCCCACTGTGTCCCACTGTGTCCCGCTGTGTCCCCCCCTGTGTCCCCGCTGTGTCCCCGATGTGTCCCGCTGTTTCCTCGCTGTGTCCTCGCTGTATCCCCTCTGTGTCCCGGTGTGTCCCACTGTTTCCCGTGGTGTCCCGGTTTGTCCCCCGCTGTGTCACCCGCTGTGTCACCCGCTGTGTCCCCGCTGTTTCCCCGCCGTGTCCCGCTGTTTTCCCGCTGTGTCCCGCTGTGTCCCCGATGTGTCTCCGATGTGTCCCGCAGTGTCCCGCTCTTTCCTCGCTGTGTCCCCCGCTGTGTTCCGCTGTGTCCCACGCTGTGTATCCGCTGTGTCCCTGCTGTGTCCCGCTGTGTCCCGCTGTTTCCCGTGGTGTCCCGGTTTGTCCCCCGTTGTGTCCCCCGCGGAGTCCCCGCTGTGTCTCCGCTGTGTCCCGCTGTGTCCTCGCTGTGTCCCCCGTTGTGTCCCGCTGTGTCCCCCACTGTGTCCCCACTGTGTCCCACTGTGTCCCGCTGTGTCCCCCGCTGTGTCTCTCGCTGTGTCCCACTGTTTCCCGTGGTGTCCCTGTTTGTCCTCCGCTGTGTCGCCCGCTGATTCCCCGCTGTTTCCCCGCCGTGTCCCGCTGATTATCCCGCTGTGTCCCGCTGGGTCCTCCCTGCGTCCCCTGCTGTGTCCCGCTCTCTCCTCCGCTGTGTCTCCCGCTTTGTCCCCACTGTGTCCCGCTGTGTCCAGCTGTGTCCCACTCTGTGTCCCGTTGTGTCCCCAGCTGTGTACACCGCTGTGTCCCGCTGTGTCCAACGCTTTGTCCCGCTGTGTCGTGTTATGTCCCGCTGTGTCTCCCGCTGTGTCCCGCTGTGTCCCGCTGTGTCCCGCTGTGTCCCAGCTGTGTCCCCGCTATGTCCCCCGCTGTGTGCCGCTGTGCTCCCCTTTCTGTCCCCGCTGTGTCTCTCGCTGTCTCCCGCTGTGTTCCCGCTATGTCCAGCTGTGTCCCGCTGTATCTTCGCAGTGTCCCAGCTGTGTCCCCGCTGTGTCCCACTGTGTCCCCAGCTCTGTCCCGCTGTGTCATGCTGTGTCCCACTGTGTCCTCGCTGTTTCCCCTGCTGTGACCCGGTGTGTCCCACTGTGTCCCGCTGTGTCCCGCTCTGTCCCCGCTTTGTCCTGCTGTGTCCCGCTGTGTACCCCTATGTCCCACTGTGTCCCACGCTGTGTCCCCCGCTGTGTCCCCCGCTGTGTCCGGATGTGTCCCCCGCTGTGTCCCGCTGTGTCCACAGCTTTGTCCGTGCTGTGTCCCTTTGTGACCCCGCTATGTCCCGCTGTGTCCCGCTGTGTACCTCGCTGTGTCCCCCGCTGTGTCCCGCTCTGTCCTTGATGTGTCCCCCGCTGTGTAGCGCTGTGTCCCCCGCTGTGTCCCCGATGTGTCCGGCTGTGTCCCTCTGTGTCCTCGCTGTGTCCCCCACTGTGTCTTGCTTTGTCCCCCGCTGTGTCCTGCTCTGTGTCCCGCTGTGTCCCGCTGTGTCCCACTTTGTCCCCAGCTCTGTCCCGCTGTGTCATGCTGTGTCCCGCTGTGTCCTCGCTGTTTCCCCTGCTGTGTCCCACTGTGTCCAGCTGTGTCCCCACTTTGTCCTGCTGTGTCGCCCGCTGTTTCTACGCTTTGTCCCGCTGTGTCTATCTGTGTACCCCTATGTCCCGTTGTGTCCCACGCTGTGTCCCCCGCTGTGTACGGATGTTTCCCCCGCTGTGTCCCGCTGTGTCCACAGCTGTGTCCGTGCTGTGTCCCTCTGTGTCCCCGCTATGTCCCGCTGTGTCCTGCTGTGTCCTCGCTTTGTCCCCCGCTGTGTCCACCACTGTGTCCCCCGCTGTGTCCCGCTGTGTCCCGGTCCGTCCCCCGTTGTGTCCCGCTGTGTTCCCCCCTGTGTCCCCCGCTGTGTCCCGCTGTGTCTCCACTGTGTCCCACTGTGTCCCGCTGTGTCCCCCGCTGTGTCTCTCGCTGTGTCCCACTGTTTCCCATGGTGTCCCTGTTTGTCCCCCGCTGTGTCGCCCGCTGATTCCCAGCTGTTTCCCCGCCGTGTCCCGCTGATTATCCCGCTGTGTCCCGCTGGGTCCTCCCTGTGTCCCTCGCTGTGTCCCGCTCTGTCCTCCACTGTGTCTCCCACTTTGTCCCCACTGTGTCCTGCTGTGTCTCGCTGTGTCCCGCTGTGTCCCACTCGGTGTCCCGGTGTGTCCCCAGCTGTGTACACCGCTGAGTCCCGCTGTGTCCCCAATCTGTCCCGCTGTGTCCCGTTTTGTTCCCACTGTCACCCACTGTGTCCCCTCTGTGTCCCGCTGTTTCCCCACTGTCCCCCGCTGTGTCCCCGCTGTTCCCCGCTGTGACCCGCTGTGTCCCGCTGTGTCCCGGCTGTCCCCTGGAGTGTCCCCGCTGTGTCCCGTTGTGTCCCCCTGTTTCCTCGCTGTGTCCCACTGTGTATCCCACTGTGTCCAGCTGTGTTCCCGCTGTGTCGCCGCAGTGTCATCTGTGTCCCGCTGTGTCCCCCGCTCTGTCCCACTGTGTCCCGCTGTGTCCCGTTGTGTCCCCGCTGTGTCCCGCTGTGTCCCTTTGTGTCCCCCGCTGTGTCATAGCTGTGTCCTCGCTATGTCCCGCTGTGTATCCCGCTTAGTCCAGCTGTGTCCCCGCTGTCCCCTTGAGTGTACCCGCTGTGTGCCCGCTGTGTCTCAGTTTCCTGCTGTGTCCCGCAGTGTCCTCTCTGTGTACCCCTCTGTGTCCCCGCTGTGTCCACGCTGTGTCTCCGCTGTGTCCTGCTCTGTCCCACTGTGTCCTGCTGTGTCCCGCTGTCTCCTCGCTGTGTCCCGGCTGTGTCCCGCTGTCTCCTCGCTGTGTCCCGGCTGTGTCCTCCCGCTCAGTCCCGCTCTGTCCCCCGTTGTGTCCCGCTGTGTCCCCGTCTGTGTCCCCCGCTGTGAGCTGCTGTGTCCCTGCTGTGTCCCGCAATGTCTTGCTCTGTCCCCCTCTCTGTCCCTGCTGTGTCCTGCTGTGTCCTCGCTCTGTACCCGCTGTGTGCCACTGTGTCCTCGCTGTATCCCCGCTGTGGCCCGTTGTGAATCCGACTGTGACCAGCTGTGTCCCCGCTGTGTACCTGCTGTGTCCCCGCTGTGTCCCGCTGTGTCCCCCGCTGTGTCCCCGCTGTGTCCCCGATGTGTCCCGCTGTGTCCCGCTGTGTCCACGCTGTGTCCCCACTGTGTCTTGCTTTGTCCCCCGCTGTGTCCTGCTCTGTCTCCCGCTGTGTACCGCTGTGTCCCACTGTGTCCCCCGCTCTGTCCCGTTGTGTCATGCTGTGTCCTGCTGTGTCCTCGCTGTTTCCCCTGCTGTGACCCAGTGTGTCCCACTGTGTCCCGCTGTGTCCCGCTCTGTCCTCGCTTTGTCCTGCTGTGTCGCCCGCTGTGTCCCCGCTTTGTCCCGCTGTGTCCCGCTGTGTACCCCTATGTCCCGCTGTGTCCTACGCTGTGTCCCACGGTGTGTCCCCCGCTGTGTCCCACGCTGTGTCCCCCGCTGTGTCCGGATGTGTCCCCCCCTGTGTCCCGCTCTGTGCACAGCTGTGTAAGTGCTGTGTCCCTCTGTGTCCCCGCTATGTCCCGCTGTGTCCTGCTGTGCCCTCGCTTTGTCCCCCATTGTGTCCACCACTGTGTCCCCCGCTGGGTCCAGCTGGGTCCCGGTCTGTCCCCCGTTGTGTCCCGCTGTGTTCCCTCCTGTGTCCCCCGTTGTGTCCCGCTGTGTCCCCACTGTGTCCCTCTGTGTCCCGCTGTGTCCCCCGCTGTGTCCCCGCTTGTCCCCGCTGTGTCCCTGTCTGTGTCCCCCGCTGTGACCTGCTGTGTCCCTGCTGTGTTCCGCAATGTCTTGCTGTGTCCCCCTCTCTGTCCCTGCTGTGTCCTGCTGTGTCCTCGCTCTGTACCCGCTGTGTCCCACTGTGTCCTCGCTGTGTCCCCGCTGTGGCCCGTTGTGATTCCGACTGTGTCCAGCTGTGTCCCCGCTGTGTACCTGCTTTGTCCCCGCTGTGTCCCGCTGTGTCCCCCGCTGTGTCCCCGCTGTGTCCCCGATGTTTCCCGCTGTGTCCTGCTGTGTCCACTCTGTGTCCCCCACTGTGTCTTGCTTTGTCCTCGGCTGTGTCCTGCTCTGTCTCCCACTGTGTCCCGCTGTGTCCCACTGTGTCCCGGGCTGTGTCCCCGCTGTGTCCCTGCTGTGTCCCGCTGTTTCCCGTGGTGTCCCGGTATGTCCCCCGTTGTGTCCCCCACTGAGTCCCCGCTGTGTCTCCGCTGTGTCCCGCTGTGTCCTCACTGTGTCCCCCGTTGTGTCCCGCTGTGTCCCCCGCTGTGTCGCCCGCTGTGTCCCCAATGTGTCCTGCTGTGTCCCGCTGTGTCCCACTCTGTCCCACGTTTTGTCCCGCTGTGTACCCGGCTGTTTCCCACGCTGTGTACCGCTGTTTCCCTGCTGTGGCCCCACTGTGTCCTTTTGTGTCCCCGCTGTGTCCCGCTGTGTCCTCCGCTGTGTCCCGCTGTGTACCCCATTGTGTCACGCAGTGTCTCGCTGTGTTCCAATGTGTCCGCTACTGTGTCCCCGCTGTGTCCCCGCTGTGTCCCGCTGTGTCCCGCTTAGTCCCACTGTGTCCCTCTGTGTCCTCGCTGTGTCCCCGATGTGTCCCGCTGTGTATCCCGCTGTGTCCAACTGTGTCCCCGCTGTGTAGCACTGTGTTCCCCACGGATGCCCCCGCTGTGTCCAGCTGAGTCCCCGCTGTGTCCCGCTGTGTTCCCCGCTGTGTCGACCTCTGTGTTCCGTTGTGTTCACCGATGAGTCCAACTGTGTCCCCAATGTGTCCCGCTGTGTCCCGTTGTGTCCCCCTGTGTCCCTGCTGTGTACCGCTGTGTCACGCTCTGTCCCGTTCTGTCCCACTCTGTGTCGCGTTTTGTCCCCAGCTGTGTAAACCGCTTTGTCCCACGTTTTATCCCGCTGTGTCCTGCTATGTCCCGCTGTGTCCCCCGTTGTGAAACGCTGTGACCCCGCTGTGTCCAGCTGTGTCCTCGCTTTGTCCCCCGCTGTGTACCGCTGTGTCCTGGCTGTGTCCCCAGCTGTGTTTCTCTGTGTCCCGCTGTGTACCCGCTGTGTCCCGGCTGTGTCCCCCACTCTCTCCCGCTTTGTCCCCCGCTGTGTCCCGCTGTGTCCCACTGTGTCCCCGCTGTGTGCCCGCTGTGTCCCGCTGTGTCCCCGCTGTGTCACCTGCTGTGTCCCATTGTGTCCCCAGCTGTGTTCCGCTGTGTCCCTGCAGTGTCCCCGCTGTGTTCCGCTGTGTATCTCGCTGTGTCCCTCGCTGTGTCCCGCTGTGTCCTCGCTGTGTCCCATGCTTTGTAGTGCTGTGTCCCCCGCTGTGTCCCGCTGTGTCCTGCTGTGTCCCCGTTGTGTCAAGCAGTGTTCTGCTGTCTCCCTGCTGTGTCACCGCTGTGTCCCGCTGTGTACCTCGCTGTGTCCCCCGCTGTGTCCCGCAGTGTCCCCCACTGTGTTCTGCTGTGTTCCGCTGTGTCCCGTGGTGTCTTGCTTTGTCCCCCGCTATGTCCCCGGCTGAGTCCCTGCTGTGTCCCGCTGTGTCCCGCTGTGTCCAGCTGTGTCCCGCTGTGTCACTCTGTGTCCCGCTCTGTCCCCGCTGTGTCCCACTGTGTCCCACTTTGACCCGGCTGTGTCCCGCTGTGTCCCCCACTCTGTCCTTCACTGTGTCAGGCTGTGTCTCCCGCTGTGTCCGGCTGTGTCCCCCGCTGTGTCCCGCTGTGACCCCACTGTGTCCAGCTGCGCTCCCCGCTGTGTACCCGCTGTGTCCCAGCTGTGTCGCGCTGTGTCCCCGCTGTGTCCCACTGTGTCCCGCTGTGTCCCACTGTGTCCTGCTTTGTCCACGCTGTGTCCCGCTGTGTCCCCGCTGTGACCCGCTGTGTCCCGCTGTGTCGCCCGCTGTGTCCCGCTGTGTCCCCCTGTGTCCCGATGTTTCCCCCGCTGTGTCTTGCTGTGTGCCCCGCTGTGTCCCCTCGGTTTCCCGCTGTGTCCTCGCTGTGTTCCACTGTGTCCCACTGTGTTCTCGCTGTGTCCCCCGCTGTGTCCCGCTGTGTCCTCGCTGTGTTCCCTGCTGTGTAGCGCTGTGTCCCCGCTGTGTCTCCGCTGTGTCCCTCTGTGTCCTGCTGTGTCCACGATGTGTCATGCAGTGTCCTGCTGTGTCTCCGCTGTTTCCCTTTGTGTCCCCAGCTGTGTACCCCGCTGTGTCCCGCTGTGTCCTCGCTGTATTTCCCACTGTGTAGTGTGTGTCCCGCTGTGTCCCGCTGTGTCCCGCTGTGTCCCCCATGTGTCACACAGTCTCCCGCTGTGTACCCACTGTGTCCCCACTCTGTCACGCTGTATTCCACGCTGTGTCCAGCTGAGTCCCCGCTGTGTCCCGCTGTGGCCCCGTTGTGTTCCATTGTATTCACCGATGAGTCCCGCTGTGTCCTGCTGTGTCCCACGCTGTGTCCCGCTGTGTCCCCATAGTGTCCACACTGTGTTCCGCTGTGTTCCGCTGTTTCCCGTGGTGTCCTGTTTTGTCCTCCGCTATGTCCCCTGCTGTGTCCCCGCTGTGTCCCGCTCTGTCCCCAGCTGTGTCTCCATCTTTGTCCCCACTGTGTCCCGCTGTGCCACGCTGTGTTCCGCTGTGTCCCACTCTGTGTCCCGTTGTGTCCCCAGCTGTGTACACCGCTGTGTCCCGCTGTGTCCCCGCTGTGTCCCACTGTGTCCAGCTGTGTCCCGCTGTGTCCCACGCTTAGTCCCGCTGTGTCCTGCTGTGTCCCACTTTGTGCCCCGCTGTGTCCTGCTGTGACCCCGCTGTGTCCCGCTGTGTCCCAGCTCTGTCCCCGCTCTGTCCCCCGCTGTGTCCCGCTGTGCTCCCTGCTGTGTCCTCGCTGTGTATCTCCCTGTGTCCCGCTGTGTCCCCTTGTGTCCCGCTATGTCCCGCTGTGTCCCTGCTGTGTCCCCGCTGTGTCCTACTGTGTCCCCGCTGTGTCCCGCAGTGGGCCCGCTGTGTTCCACTGTGTCCCACTGAGTCCCGCTGTGTCCCTGCTGTGTCCCACTCTGTGTCCCGTTGTGTCTCCAGCTGTGTACACCGCTGTGTCCCGCTGTGTCCCCGCTGTGTCCCGCTGGGTCCCGCTGTGTCCCGCTGTGTCCCACACTTAATCCCGCTGTGTCCTGCTGTGTCCCGTTTGTCCCTCGCTGTGTCCTGCTGTGACCCTGCTGTGTCTCGCGGTGTCCCAGCTCTGTCCCATGCTGTGTCCCGCTGTGCTCCCCGCTGTGTCCCCGCTGTGTCTCTAGCTGTGTCCCGCTGTGTCCCCGCTGTGGCCCGCTGTATCCCCGCTGTGTCCTGCTGTGTCCCGCTGTGTCCCCGTTGTGTCCCACTGTGTCCCCGCTGTGTCCCGAAGTGGCCCCGCTCTGTCCCTGCTGTGTCCCCTGCTGTGTCCCCCGCAGTGTCCCCGCTGTGTCCCCCCGCTGTGTCTCTCGCTGTGTCCCGTTGTGTCCCCGCTGTGTCCCGCTGTGTCCCCGCTCTGTCCCACACTGTGTCCCGCTTTGTCCATGCTGTGTCCTGCTGTGTCCCGCTGTGTCGCGCTGTGTCCCCCTCTGTGTCCCTGCTGTGTCCCCGCTGTGTCCCGCTGTGTCCCGCTGTGTCCCGCTGTGTCCCGCTGTGTCCCGCTGTGGCCCCGGCTGTTTCCCCCGCTGTGTACCGCTGTTTCCCTGCTGTGTCCCCACTGTGTCCTTCTGTGTCTCCGCTGTGTCCCGCTGTATACTCCGCTTTGTCCCGCTGTGTACCCCGTTGTGTCACGCAGTGTCTCGCTTTGTTCCGATGTGACCGCTGCTGTGTCCCCGCTGTGTCCCCGCTGTGTCCCACTGTGTCCCTGCTGTGGCCCGATGTAGCCCCGCTGTGTCCCCGCTGTGTCCCCTTCTGTGCCCCCGCTGTGTCCCCGCTGTGTTCCACGCTGTGTCTCTCGCTGTTTCCCGCAGTGTCCGCGCTGTGTCCCTCTGTGTCCCGCTGTGTCCCCGCTGTGTCCCCGCTGTGTCCCGCTGTGTCACCGCTGTGTCCCGCTGTGTACCCACTGTGTCCCCGCTGTGGCCCCAACTGTGTCCCCCGCTGTGTCCCGCTGTATCCCGCTCTGTCCTCGCTGTGTAACCCGCTGTGTCCCGCTGTGTCCCCACTGTGTCACCCGCTATGTCCTCACTGTGTCCCGCTGTGTCCACGCTGTGTCCCGCTGTGTCCCCGCTGTGTCCCCGCTGTGTCCCCGCTGTGTCCCGCTGTGACCCGCTGTGTCCCCGCTGTGTCCCGCTGTGTCCCCGCTGTGTCCCGCTGTATACCCGCTGTGTCCCCGCTGTGTCCCCAACTGTGTCCCCCGCTGTGTCCCGCTGTATCCCGCTGTGTCCTCACTGTGTCCCCTGCTGTGTCCCGCTGTGTCCCCACTGTGTCCCCTGCTATGTCCTCGCTGTGTCCCACTGTTTCCACCGCTGTGTCCCGCTGTGTCCCGCTGTGTCCTCGCTGTGTTTCCCGCTGTGTAGCTCTGTGTCCCTCGCTGTGTCCCGCTGTGTTCGGCTGTGTCCCCGATGTGTAACACATTGTCCCGCTGTGTCCCCGCTGTGTCCCCGCTGTGTCCCACTGTGTCCCCGCTGTGGCCCGATGTAGCCCCGCTGTGTCCCCGCTGTGTACCCTTCTGTGCCCCCGCTGTGTCCCCGCTGTGTCCCACGCTGTGTCTCTCGCTGTTTCCCGCTGTGTCCGCGCTGTGTCCCTCTGTGTCCCGCTGTGTCCCCGCTGTGTCCCCGCTGTGTCCCGCTGTGTCCCGCTGTGGCCCTGCTGTGTCCCGCTGTGTCACCGCTGTGTCCCGCTGTGTACCCGCTGTGTCCCCCCTGTGTCCCCAACTGTGTCTCCCGCTGTGTCCCGCTGTATCCCGCTGTGTCCTCGCTGTGTCCCCCGCTGTGTCCCGCTGTGTCCCCACTGTGTCACCTTCTATGTCCTCGCTGTGTCCCACTGTTTCCACCGCTGTGTCCCGCTGTGTCCTGCTGTGTCCTCGCTGTGTTTCCCGCTGTGTAGCACTGTGTCCCTTGCTTCGTCCCGCTGTGTCCGGTTGTATCCCCGATGTGTCACACAGTGTCCCGCTGTGTCCCCGCTGTGTCCCCGCTGTGTCCCGCTGTGTTTCCGCTGTGTCCCGCAGTGTCCCCGCTGTGTCCTGCTGTGTCCCGCTGTGTCCCCGCTTTGTCCCACTGTGTCCCCGCTGTGTCCCGATGTAGCCCCGCTGTGTCCCCGCTGTGTCCCCTTCTGTGCCCCCGCTGTGTCCCCGCTGTGTCCCCTGCTGTGTCTCTCGCTGTGTCCCGCTGTGTCCCCGCTGTGTCCCACTGTGTCCCGCTGTGTCCCCGCTGTGTCCCGCTGTGTCCCCGCTATGTCCCGCTGTGTCCCCGCTGTGTCCCCAACTGTGTCCCCCGCTGTGTCCCGCTGTATCCCGCTGTGTCCTCACTGTGTCCCCTGATGTGTCCCGCTGTGTCCCCACTGTGTCCCCCGCTATGTCCTCGCTGTGTCCCACTGTTTCCACCGCTGTGTCCCGCTGTGTCCCGCTGTGTCCTCGCTGTGTTTCCCACTGTGTAGCTCTGTGTCCCTCGCTGTGTCCCGCTGTGTCCGGCTGTGTCCCCGATGTGTCACACAGTGTCCCGCTGTGTCCCCGCTGTGTCCCCGCTGTGTCACGCTGTATACCCCTCTGTGTCCAGCTGAGTCCCCGCTGTGTCCCGCTGTGTCCCCCGCTGTTTCCCGCTGTGTCCCCGCAGTGTCCTCACTGTGTTCCCCTGTGTTCCTCTGTGTCAGGTGGTGTCCTGCTTTGTCCCTCACTATGTCCCCCGCTTAGTCCCCGCTCTGTCCCCGCTGTGTCCCGCTGGGTCCTCCCTGTGTCCCTCGATGTGTCCCGCTCTGTCCCCCACTGTGTCTCCCGCTTTGTCCCCACTGTGTCCTGCTGTGTCCCGCTGTGTCCCGCTGTGTCCAACTCTGTGTCCCGTTGTGTCCCCAGCTGTGTACACCGCTGAGTCCCGCTGTGTCCCCAATCTGTCCCGCTGTGTCCCATTTTGTTCCCGCTGTCACCACTGTGTCCGTGCTGTGTCCCGCTGTTTCCCCACTGTGTCCCCTCTTAGTCCCGCTGTTTCCCCACTGTCCCCTGCTGTGTCCCCGCTGTGTCCCGCCTTGTATCTCTCTGTGTCAATCTCTATCCCCCCATGTGTCCTGCAATGTCCCGCTGTGTCCCCCGCTGTGTCCCGATCTGTCCCCGCTGGGTCCCCGCTGTGTCCCCGCTGTGTCCTACTGTGTCCCGCTGTGTCCCCCGCTGTGTCCCCCGCTGTCTCACTGTGTCCCCCGCTGTGTCCCGTTGTGTCCCCCGCTGGGTCCCGCTATATCCCGCTGTGTCCTCCGCTGTGTCCCGATATGTCCCTGCTTGGTCCTGCTGTGTCACAGCTGTGTCCCCACTGTGTCCCTCGCTGTGTCTCGATGTGTCCCCGTTGCTTCCCCCGCTGTGTCCCGCACTGTCCCAGCTTTGTCCCCCGCTCTGTCCCCCGCTGAGTCCCACTGTGTCCTCTGCTGTGTCCGAGCTGTGTCCTCGTTGTGTCCCCGCTCTGTCCTGCTCTGTATCGTGCTGTGTCCAGCTGTGTCCCCGCTGTGTCCCGATGTGTTCCCCGCTTTGTCCCCCGCTGTGTCCCCCACTGTGTCCCCCGCTGTGTCGAAGATGTGTCCTGCTGTGTCCCTGCTGTGTCCCGCTGTGTCCTGCTGTGTCTCCAATGTGTCCTTGCTGTGTTCCCCACATTGTCCCAGTGTGTCCCGTTGTGTCCCCGCTGTGTCCCACTGTGTCCCCGCTCTGTCCCCGCTGTGTCCCCGCTGTGTCCCATGCTGTGTCCCGCTGTGTCCCTCTATGTGTCTCGCAGTGTCCCGCTTTGTCCCGCTCTGTCGCGCGCTGTGTGCCTCGCTGTATCCCGCTTTGTCCCGCGCTGTGTCTCGCAGTGTGCCGCTGTTTCCTCGCTCTGTCCTCCGCAGTGTCCCGCTGTGTCTCCGCTGTGTCCCCTGTGTCCCCGCTGTGTCCCGCTGTGTCCCCGCTGTGTCCCCGCTGTGTCCCCGCTTTGTCCCACGCTGTGTCCCGCTGTGTCCCCCTATGTGTCTCGCAGTGTCCCGCTTTGTCCCGCTATGTCTCCCGCTGTGTCTCCCGCTGTGTCCCACTGTGTCCCCGGCTGTGTTTAACAATGTGCCGCTGTTTCCTCGCTCTGTCCCCGGCTGTGTCCCATCGTGTCTCTGCTGTGTCCCCGGCTGTGTCCCGCTGTGTCCCGCTGTGTCCCGCTGTGTCCCATGTATCCCCGCTGTGTCCGGCTGTGTCCCGCTGTGTCCCGCTGTGTCCCACTGTGTCCTTGCTGTGTCCCCGCTGTGTCCCGCCATGTATCCCGCTGTGTCAAGTTGTGTCCCCCGATGTGTCCCGCTGTGTCCCGCTGTGTCCCCGGCTGTGTCCCGCTGTGTCCCCGCTGTGTTCCCGTTGTGTCCCGCTGTGTCCCGCTGTGTCTCGCTGTGTCCGCGATGTGTCCCCCGCTCTGTCCTGCTCTGTCCGCCGCTGTGTCCCTCGCTGTGTCTCACTGTGTCCTCCACTGTGTCCCGCTGTGTCCCCCGCTGTGTCCCGCTGTGTCCTGCAGTGTCCCCGCTTGGTCCTGCTGTGTCACAGCTGTGTCCCCACTGTGTCCCTGGCTGTGTCTCGATTTGTCCCCGCTGTTTCCCCCGCTGTGTCCCGATGTGTCCCCGCTGTGTTCCCCGCTCTGTCCCCCGCTGGGTCCCACTGTGTCCTTGGATGTGTCCCGCTGTTTCCCACGCTGTGTCCCGCTGTGTCCCGCTGTGTCCCCTGTGTCCCCGCTGTGTCCCGCTGTGTCTTGATGTGTCCCGCTGTGTCCCGCTCTGTCCTAGCTGTGTCCCCGCTTTGTCCCGCCATGTATCCCGCTGTATCAAGCTGTGTCCCTTGATGTGTCCCGGTGTGTCCCCCGCTGTGTTCCGCTGTGTCCCCGCTGTGTCCCCGCTGTGTCCCGCTGTGTCTCGCTGTGTCCTCGTTGTGTCCCCCTCTGTGTCCCGCTCTGTCCGCTGCTGTGTCCCCCGCTGTGTCCCACTGTGTCCCCCATTGTGTCCCGCTGTGTCCCCCGCTGTGTCCCGCTGTGTCCGCTGTGTCCACCGCTGTGTCCCACTGGGTCTCCACTGTGTCCCACAGTGTCCTCGCTGTGTCCCCCTCAGTGGCCCACTGTGTCCCCACTGTGTCCCCCGCTGTGTGCGGCTGTGTCCCCGCTCTGTCCCCCGCTCTGTCCCCTGCTGGATCCCGCTGTGTCCTCAGCTGTGTTCCCTCTGTGTCACCCGCTGTGTCCCGCTGGGTCCCTGCTGTGTCCTGCTGTGTCCCACGCTGTGGCCCGCTCTGTAACCCGTTGTGTCCCGCTGTGTCCCGCTGTGTCCCCGCTGTGTCCACGTTGTCTCAAGCTGTGACCCCCTTTGTGTCTCGCTGTATCCTGCTGTGTCCCCCGCTTTGTACCCTGCTGTGTCCCGCTGTGTCCCACTATGTCCTGCTGTGTCCATGCTGTGTTCCGCTTTGTCCCGCTGTTTCCCGCTGTGTCCTGGCTGTGTCCCCGACAAGGTCCCGCTGTGTCCCGCTGTGTCCCCACTGTGTCACCGCTGTGTTCCGCTGTGTCCCGCTGTGTCCCCGCTGTGTCCCGCTGTGTCCCCACTGTGTCCCCCGCTGTGTCCCCGCGGTGTCCCGCTGTGTCCTCGCTGTGTTCCACTGTGTCCCGCTGTGTTCTCGCTGTGTCCCCCGCTATGTCCTGCTGTGTCCTCGCTGTGTTCCGCTGTGTCCCACTGTGTATTCGCTGTGTCCCCCGCTGTGTCCCGCTGTGTCCTCCCTGTGTTCCCCGCTGTGTAGCACTCTGTCCCCCGCTGTGTCCCTCTGTGTCCCGCAGTGTCTTTGCTGTGTCCCCCGCTGTGTCCCCTTTTGTGTCCCCGCTGTGTCTCCGCTGTGTCCCGCTGTGTCCTGCTGTGTCCACAATGTGTCACGCAGTGTCCTGCTGGGTCTCCGCTGTTTCCCTTTGTGTCCCCAGCTGTGTACCCGGCTGTGTCCCGCTGTGTCCTCGCTGTGTTTCCTGCTGTGTAGCGCTGTGTCCCCAGGTGTGTCCCGCTGTGTCCCACTGTGTCCCGCTGTGTCTCCCATATGTCACACAGTGTCCCGCTCTGTCCCCCATGTGTCCCCGCTCTGTCAGGCTGTATACCACGCTGTGTGCAGCTGAGTCCCCGCTGTGTCCCGCTGTGTCCCCCGCTGTGTCCCCCGCTGTTTTCCGTTGTGTTCACCGATGAGTCCCGCTGTGTCCTGCTGTGTCCCCCGCTGTTTCCCGCTGTGTCCCCACAGTGTCCCCACTGTGTTCCGCTGTGTTCCGCTGTTTCCCGTGGTGTCCTGCTTTGTCCTCGGCTATATCCCCCACTGAGTCCCCGCTGTGTCCCCGCTGTGTCCCGGTCTGTCCCCCGCTGTGTTTCCCGCTTTGTCCCCACTGTGTCCCCCTGGGTCCCACTGTGTCCCGCTGGGTCCCACTCTGTGTCCCGTTGTGTCCCCAGCTCTGTACACCGCTGTGTCCCGCTGTGTCCCCGGTGTGTCCCGCTGTGTCCCGCTGTGTCCCACGCTTAGTCACGCTGTGTCCTGCTGTGTCCCACTGTGTCCCCCGCTGTGTCCCGCTGTGTTCCGCTGTGTCCCGCTGTGTCCCCTGTGTCCCAGCTGTGTACCGCTCTGTCCCCGCTCTGTCCCACGCTGGATCCCGCGGTGTCCTCAGCTGTGTCCCGCTGTGTCCCATGCTGTGTCCCGCTGTGTCCCCTCTGTGTCCCCCGCTGTTTCCCGCTGGGTCCCTGCTGTGACCCGCTCTGTCCCATTCTGTGTCCCGCTCTGTCCCCCGCTGTGTCCCGCTGTGTCCCGCTGTGTCCCCGCTGTGTCTCCGTTGTCTCCCCCTGTGACCCCCGTTGTGTCCCGCTGTGTCCCGCTGTGTCCCCCGCTTTGTTCCCCTCTGTGTCCCGCTATGACCCGTTGTGTCTCGCTGTGTTCTCTCTGTGTCCCCCGCTGTGTCCCCCGCTCTGTCCCCCGCTATGTCCAACTGTGTCCCCCGCTGTTTCCCCCGCTGTGTCCCGCTGTGTCACCAGCGGTGTCCCCGCTGTGTCCCACTGTGTCCCGCTGTGTCCCTCTGTGTCCCGGCTGTGTCCCACTGTGTACCCCGCTGTGTCCTGTTCTGTCCCCGCTGTGTCCCGCTGTGTCCCGCTGTGTCACCACTGTGTCCCCCGCTGTGTTCTTCTGTGTCCCCCGCTGTGTCACACAGTGTGCCGCTGTGTGCTCACTGTGTCCCCCGTTGTGTCCGGCTGTGTCCCGCTGTGTCCCGCTGTGTCCCCTGTTTTCCCGATGTGTCCCGCTGTGTCCCCGCTCTGTCCCCCGTTCTGTCCCACGCTGGATCCAGCGGTGTCCTCAGCTGTGTCCCGCTGTGTCCCCTCGGTGTCCCCTGCTGTGTCCGCTGGGTCCCTGCTGTGTCCATCTCTGTCCCACGCTGTGTCCCGCTCTGTCCCCCGCTGTGTCCTGCTGTGTCCCGCTGTGTCCCCGCTGTTTCCCCGTTGTCTCCCGCTGTGACCACTGTTGTGTCCCGCTGTGTCCCGCTGTGTCTCCCGCTTTGTTCCCCGCTGTGTCCCGCTGTGTCCCGCTATGTCCCGTTGTGTCCCGCTGTGTCCTCTCTGTGTCGCCTCCTGTGTCCCCCGCTGTGTCCACCGCTGTGTCCCACTGTGTCCCCCGCTGTGTCCCCTGCTGTGTCACACTGTGTCACCAGCGGTGTCCCCGCTGTGTCCCACTCTGTCCCGCTGTGTCCCTCTGTGTCCCGGCTGTGTCCACTGTGTCCCCTGCTGTGTCCCGCTGTGTCCCCGCTGTGTCCCACAATGTGTACCGCTGTGTCACTCTATGTGTCTCGCAGTGTCCCTCTTTGTCTCGCTCTGTCCCCCGCTGTGTGCCCTGCTCTATCCCGCTTTGTCCCCCGCTGTGTCTCGCAGTGTGCCGCTGTTTTCTCGCTCTGTCTCCGCTGTGTCCCGTTGTGTCCCGCTGTGTCCCCTGTGTCCCCGCTGTGTCCCGCTGTGTCCCGATGTGTCCCGCTGTGTCCCGCTGTGTCCCGCTGTGTCCCGCTGTGTCCCACACTGTGTCCCGATATGTCCCCGGTGTGTCCTGCTGTGTCACAGCTGTGTCCCCGCTGTGTCCCTCGCTGTGTCTCGATGTGTCCCCGCTGTTTCTCCCGCTGTGTACCGCAGTGTCCCCGCTGTGTCCCCCGCTCTATCCCCCGCTGGGTCCCACTGTATCCTCTGCTGTGTCCCGCTGTGTATTTCGCTGTGTCCCGCTGCGTCCTCGCTGTGTCCCTCTGTGTCCCCCGCTGTGTCCCGCTGTGTCCCCCGCTGTGTCCCGCTGTGTCCCGCTGTGACTCCGCTGTGTCCCACTTTGTCCTTGCTGTGTCCCCCGCAGTGTCCCGGTGTGTCCCGCTGTGCTCCCCGCTGTGTCCCCGCTGTGTCCCGCTGTGTCCCGGCTGTCTCCCCGCTGTGTCCCGCTGTGTCCCCCTATGTGTCTCGCAGTGTCCCGATTGTCCCGCTCTGTCCCCCGCTATGTCCCCCGCTGTTTCCCGCTATGTCCCCCGCTGTGTCTCGCAGTGTGCCGCTGTTTCCTCGCTCTGTCCCCCGCTGTGTCCCGCTGTGTCTCCGCTGTGTCCCTGGCTGTGTCTCGATGTGTCCCCGCTGTTTCCCCCCCTGTGTCCCGCAGTGTCCCCGCTGTGTTCCCCGCTCTGTCCCGCGCTGGGTCACACTGTGTCCTCTGCTGTTTCCCGCTGTTTCCCACGCTGTGTCCCGCTGTGTCCCGCTGTGTCCCCTGTGTCCCCGCTGTGTCCCGCTGTGTCTTGATGTGTCCCGCTGTGTCCCGCTCTGTCCTAGCTGTGTCCCCGCTTTGTCCCGCCATGTATCCCGCTGTATCAAGCTGTGTCCCTTGATGTGTCCCGGTGTGTCCCCCGCTGTGTTCCGCTGTGTCCCCGCTGTGTCCCTGCTGTGTCCCGCTGTGTCTCGCTGTGTCCTCGTTGTGTCCCCCTCTGTGTCCCGCTCTGTCTGCTGCTGTGTCCCCCGCTGTGTCCCACTGTGTCCCCCATTGTGTCCCGCTGTGTCCCCCGCTGTGTCCCGCTGTGTCCGCTGTGTCCACCGCTGTGTCCCGATGTGTCCCCGCTGTGTCCCACTGTGTCACAGCTGTGTCCCCGCTATGTCCCTTGCTGTGTCTCGATGGGTCCCCGCTGTTTCCCCCACTGTGTCCTTCAGTGTCCCCGCTGGGTCCCCCGCTGTGTCCCACTGTGTCCCGCTGTGTCCTGCTGTGTCCCGCTGTGTCCCCCTCGGTGTCCAGTTGTATCCTCTGTGTCCTCGCTGTATCCCCCACTGTGTCGGGCTGGGTCCCCAGCCGTGTCCCCTGCTTGTCCCGCTGTGTCCCGCTATGTCCGGCTGTGTGCCACTCTGTGTTCCGCTGTGTCCCTGTTCTGTCCCGCTGTGTCCCGCTGTGTTCCCCGCTGTTTACCCGCTGTGTTTCTTGCTGTGTCCCGCTGTGTCACCGCTGTGTCCCGCTGTGTCCCGCTGTGTCCCCGCTGTGTCCCACGCTGTGTCCTGCTGTGTCCCCCCTGTGTCCTGCTGTTTCCCTGCTGTCCGTCTTTGTGACCCTGCTGTACCCCGCTATGTTCCCCAGTGTGTCCCACGCTGTGTCCCGCTGTGTCACCTCTGTGTCCCCCGCTGTGTCCCACTGGGTCTCCACTGTGTCCCACTGTGTCCTCGCTGTGTCCCCCTCAGTGGCCCACTGTGTCCCCACTGTGTCCCCCGCTGTGTGCGGCTGTGTCCCCGCTCTGTCCCCCGCTCTGTCCCCTGCTGGATCCCGCTGTGTCCTCAGCTGTGTTCCCTCTGTGTCACCCGCTGTGTCCCGCTGTGTCCTCGCTGTGTAGCGTTGTGTCCCCCACTGTACCCCGCTGTGTCCCGCTGTGTCCCGCTGTGTCCCCGATGTGTCACGCTGTGTCTCCGCTGTGTCCCGCTGTGTCCCGCTCTGTCCACGATGTGTCCCGCAGTGTCCCTCTGTGTCCCCGCTGTGTCCCCGCTATGTCCTGCTGTGTCCCCCACTCTGTCCCCCGCTATGTTCCCTTGTGTTAACTGATGAGTCCCGCTGTGTCCCGCTGTGTCCCCCGCGGTGTCCCCAAAGTGTCCCCACTGTGTTCCGCTGTGTTCTGCTGTATCCAGTGGTATCCTGCTTTGTCCCCCGCTGTGTCCCCCGCTGTGTCCTCCTTGTGTCCCACTGTGTCCTCCTTGTGTCCCCCGCTGTGTCCCGCTCTGTCCCCCACTGTGTCTCCCGCTTTGTCCCCGCTGTGTCCCGCTGTGTCCCGCTGTGTCCCACTCTGTGTTCCGTTGTGTCCCCAGCTGTGTCCTACGCTGTGTGCCACTGTGTCCTCACAGTGTCCCTGCTGTGTCCCCCCTGTGTCCCGCTCTGTCCTCGCTGTTTTCCCTGGTGTGTCCCGCTGTGTCCCCCGCGGTGTCCCCGCGGTGTCCCGCTGTGTCCTCGCTGTGTCCCGTTGTGTCCCACTGTGTTCTTGCTGTGTCCCCACTGTGTCCTGCTGTGTCCCCGCTGTGTCCCGCTATGTTCTCCGCTGTGTCCCCTGTGTCCCCTGCTGTGGTGTCTCGCTGTGTCCTCGCTGTGTCCTCACTGTGTCCCCGATGTGTACCGCTGTGTATCCCGCTGTTTCCAACTGTGTCCTCACAGTGTCCCGCTGTGTTCCCCACTGATTCCCCCGCTGTGGCCCCCGCTGTGTCCCGCTGTGTCCAGCTGTGGCCCCGCTGTGTCCCGATGTGTCTCCGCTGTGACCCCTGTGCCCCGCTGTATCCCGTTGTGTCATCGATGTGTCCCCACTGTGTCCTGCTGTGTCCCTGCTGTGTTTCGTTGTGTCACCCGCTGTGTCCTCCACTGTGTCCCCCGCTGTGTCCCGCTGTGTCCTGCTGTGTCCCTCTGTGTCCGCTGCTGTGTCCCCGCTGTGCTCCCGCTGTGTTCCGCTGTGTCCTGCTGTGTCCCGTAGTGTCCCACTGTGTCCTTGCTCTGTCCCCGCTATGTCCCGCTGTGTATCTCGCTGCGTCCAGCTTTGTCCCCGCTGTGTCCCGATGTGTTCCCCGCTGTGTCCCCCACTGTTTCCCCCGCTGTTGCCCCCGGTGTGTCACAGCTGTGTCCCGCTGTGTCCCTGCTGTGTCCCCACTGTGTCATGCTGGGTCCCCACTGTGTCCCGCTGTGTTCTCTGCTTTGTTCCCTGTTTCCCCCACTGTGTCCCGCTGTGCTCCGCTATGTCCTGCTGTGTCCGCTGTTGTGTCCCCGCTGTGTCCCCGCTGTGTCCCACTGTGTCCCGTTTTGTCCGCTGTGTCCCGCTGTGTCTTCGCTGTGTCCTCGCTGTGTCCCCGCTGTGTCCCGCTGTGTATCCCGCTGTGTCCAACTGTGTCCCCGTTGTGTCCCGCTGTGTTCCCCACTCTTTCCCGCGTTGTGTCCCCGGCTGTGTCCCCGTTGTGTCCCGCTGTGTTCCCCACTCTTTCCCGCGTTGTGTCCCCCGCTGTGTCCCGCTGTGTCCCGCTGTTTTTCCCTGTGTCCCCCGCTGTGTCCCCGCTGTGTCCCACATCTCCCGCTGTGTCCCGTTGTGTCCTCGCTGTGTCCCCCGCTGTGTCCCGCTGTGTCCCGCTTTGTCCCCTGTGTCCCCGCTGTGTCCAGCTGTGTCCGGATGTATCCCGCTGTGTCCCGCTGTGTCCTCACTGTGTCCCAGCTGTGTCCCGCTGTGTCCCCCGCTGTGTCCCCCACTGTGTCCCGCTGTGTCCCGCTTTGTCCCGCTGTGTCCCCTTTGTCCCTGCTGTGTTCCACTGTGTCCTGATGTGTCCCGCTGTGTCCCGGTGTGTCCTCGCTGTGTCCCAGCTGTGTCCTGCCATGTATCCGGCTGTGTCAAGCTTTGTCCCCCGATGTGTCCCGCTGTGTCCCCCTGTGTTCCGCGTTGTGTCCTGCTGTGTCCCGCTGTGTCCACCGCTGTGTCCTGATGTGTCCCGGCTGTGTCCTACTGTGTCCCAACTGTATCACCGCTGTGTCCCCTGCTGTGTCCAGATGTGTCCCTGCTGTGCCCCGCTGTGTCCCCGCTGTGTCCACGCTGTGTCCTGCTGTGTCCCGCTGTGTCTCGCTGGGTCCCCCGCTGTGTCCCGCTGTGTCCCCCGCTGAATCCCGCTGTGTCCTCCACTGTGTCCAGCTGTTTCCTGCTGTGTCCCGCTGTGTCCCCTTTGTCCCTGCTCTGTCCCGCTGTGTCCTGATGTGTCCCACTGTGTCCCGCTGTGTCCTCGCTGTGTCCCCGCTGTGTCCCTCGGTGTATCCTGATGTGTCAAGCTGTGTCCCCCGATGTGTCCCGCTGTGTCCCGATGTGTCCCCACTCTGTCCCCCGCTGTCTCGCTGTGTCCCCCGCTGATTTCCGCTGTGTCCCACGCTGTGTCCCGCTGTGTGCCGCTGTGTCCCGCTGTGTCCCCCGCTGTGTACCGATGTGTCCCCCTGTGTCCTGCTGTGTCCTCGCTGTGTCCCCGGTGTGTCCCGCTGTGTCCCCCGCTGTGTCTCCATGTGTCCCGCTGTATCCCCTTTGTCCCGGCTGTGTCCCGCTGTGTCCTGATGTGTCCTGCTGTGTCCCGCTGTGTCCTCGCTGTGTCCCAGCTGTGTCCCGCCGTGTATCCCTCTGTGTCAAGCTGTGTCCCCCGATGTGTCCCGCTGTGTCCCCATGTGTTCCTCGCTGTGTCCCGCTGTGTCCACCACTGTATCCCGATATGTCCCAGCTGTGTCCTGCTGTGTCCCAACTGTATCCCCGCTGTGTCCCCCGCTGTGTCCCGATGTGTCCCCAGGGGTGTCCCTGCTGTGTCCCGATCTGTCCCACTGTGTCCCGCTGTGTCCTACTGTGTCCTCACTGTGTACCCCGCTGTGTCCCCATTTTGTCCACGCTGTATCCCGCTGTGTCCCTGTGTTCTCTCTGTGTCCCCTGATGTGTCCCCGTTGTGTCCCCCTGTATTCCGCTGTGTCCCGCAGTGTCCTCCCTGTGTCCAACACTGTGTCCCGCTATGTCCCCGCAGTGTCCCCAGATATGTCACGCTGTGTCCCACTCTGTGTCCCGCTGTGTCCTGCTGTTTCCCCCACTGTGTCCCGAAGTTTCCCTGCTGTGTCCCCCGCTGTGTCCTCGCTGTGTCCCGCTATGTCACCTCTGTCCCCGCTGTGTCCCGCTGCGTCCCCGCTGAGTCCCCGCTGTGTCCTCGCTGTGTCCCGCTGTGTCCCCCGCTGTGTCCCCTGCTGTGTCCCGCTGTGTCCCGCTGTGTCCCGCTATGTCCCCTGTGTCCCCGCTGTGTCCCGCTGTGTTCCGATGTGTCCCGCTGTGTCCCGCTATGTCACCTCTGTCCCCGCTGTGTCCCGCTGTGTCCACGCTGAGTCCCCGCTGTGTCCTCGCTGTGTCCAGCTGTGTCCCCCGCTGTGTCCCCTGCTGTGTCCCGCTGTGTCCCGCTATGTCCCCTGTGTCCCCGCTGTGTCCCGCTGTGTTCCGATGTGTCCCGCTGTGTCCCGCTGTGTCCTCACTCTGTCCCTGCTGTGTCCCGCCGTGTATCCCGCTGTGTCAAGCTGTGTCCCCGCTGTGTCCCCCGCTGTGTCTCGCTGTGTCCCCCGCTGTGTCCTGCTGTGTCCCCCACTGTATCCAGCTGTGTGCCACTGTGTCTCCCGCTGTGACCCGATGTGTCCCCGCTGTGTCCCGCTGTGTCCTCGCTGTGTCCCCGCTGTGTCCGGCTGTGTATCCTGCTGTGTCCAGCTGTGTCCCCAGTGTGTCCCGCTGTGTTCCCCGCTGTGTCCCCCACTGTGACGCCGCTGTGTCCCCCGCTGTTTCCCCGCTGTATCCCGCTGTGTCCCCGCTGTATCCCGCTGTGTCCCCGCTGTGTCCCCACTGTGTTCTGATTTGTCCCCGCTGTGTCCCGCTTTGTATTCCACTGTGTCCAACTGTGTCCCTGCTGTGTCCAGCTGTGTTCCCCACTGTTCCCCCAGCTGTGTCCCACGCTGTGTCCCCGCTTTGTCCAGCTGTGTCCCCACCGTGTCCCTGCTGTGTCTCGCTGTGTCCCTCGCTGTGACCCCGCTGTGTCCCTAATGTGTCCCGCTGTGATCCGTTGTGTCCACGCTGTCCCCCGCTGTGTCCCTCTGTGCCGGCTGTGATCCGCTGTGTCCCTGCTGTCCCGCACTGTGTCCCGCTGTGTCCCCGCTGTCCCCTGTAGTGTCCCCGCTTTTTCCCTGCTGTGTCGCGCTGTGTCCCGCTTTGTCCAGCTGTGTCCCCGCTGTGTCCCCGCTATGTCCCCTCTGTGTCCCCGATGTGTCCCGCTGTGTTCCCTGCTGTGTCCAGATATGTCCCATCTGTGTCCCGCTGTGTCCCGCTGTGTCCCCGCTGTGTGCCCGCTGTGTCCTCGCTGTGTCCCTCTGTGTTCCCCGCTGTGTCCCCGCTGTGTCCCGCTTTGTCCTCGATGTGTCCCCCTCAGTGTCCCGCTATTTCCCGCTGTATCCCCGCTGTGTCCCTGCTGTGTCCCGCTGTGTCCCCACTGTGTCCCCGCTGTGTCCCCTCTGTGACCCGCTGTGTCCCGCTGTGTCACATGTGTCCCCGCTCTGTCCCGCTGTGTCCGGATGTGTCCTGCTGTGTCCCGCTTTGTCCTCCCTGTGTCCCCCCTGTGTCCCTCCGTGTATCCCGCTGTGTCAAGCTGTGTCCCACGATGTGTCCCGCTGTGTCCCGATTTGTCCGTGCTGTGTCTCCCGCTGTGTCTCGCTATGTCCCCCGCTGTGTCCTGCTGTGTCCCACGCTGTGTCCCGCTGTGTGCCGCTGTGTCCCTCTGTGTTCCCCGCCGTGTACTGATGTGTCCCCGGTGTGTCCTGCTGTGTCCCCCACTGTGTCCCGATGTGTCCCCGCAGTGTCCCAATGTGTCCCGTGGTGTCTCGCTGTGTCCTCGCTGTGTCCCCGCTCTGTCCCTCCGTGTATCCCCCTTTGTCAAGCTGTGTCCCCCGATGTGTCCCGCTGTGTCCTGATATGTCCCAACTGTGTCCCCAGGTTTGTCTGTGTCCCCTGCTGAGTCCCGCTGTGTCCCAAGCTGTGTCCCGCTGTGTCCCCGCTGTGTGCCCGCTGTGTCCTCGCTGTGTCCCTCTGTGTTCCCCGCTGTGTCCCCGCTGTGTCCCGCTTTGTCCTCGATGTGTCCCCCTCAGTGTCCCGCTATGTCCCGCTGTATCCCCGTTGTGTCCCTGCTGTGTCCCGCTGTGTCCCCACTGTGTCCCCGCTGTGTCCCCTCTGTGACCCGCTGTGTCCCGCTGTGTCACATGTGTCCCCGCTCTGTCCCGCTGTGTCCGGATGTGTCCTGCTGTGTCCCGCTTTGTCCTCCCTGTGTCCCCCCTGTGTCCCTCCGTGTATCCCGCTGTGTCAAGCTGTGTCCCACGATGTGTCCCGCTGTGTCCCGATTTGTCCGTGCTGTGTCTCCCGCTGTGTCTCGCTATGTCCCCCGCTGTGTCCTGCTGTGTCCCACGCTGTGTCCCGCTGTGTGCCGCTGTGTCCCTCTGTGTTCCCCGCCGTGTACCGATGTGTCCCCGGTGTGTCCTGCTGTGTCCCCCACTGTGTCCCGATGTGTCCCCGCAGTGTCCCGCTATGTCTCACTCTGTCACCGCTGTGTCCCGCTGTGTCCTGCTGTGTCCCCTGTGACACCGCTGTGTCCCGCTGTGTCCCAATGTGTCCCGTGGTGTCTCGCTGTGTCCTCGCTGTGTCCCCGCTCTGTCCCTCCGTGTATCCCCCTTTGTCAAGCTGTGTCCCCCGATGTGTCCCGCTGTGTCCTGATATGTCCCAACTGTGTCCCCAGGTTTGTCTCGCTGTGTCCCCCGCTGTGTCCTGCTGTGTCCCAAGCTGTGTCCCGCTGTGTGCCGCTGTGTCCCTCTGTGTTCCCCGTCGTGTACCGATGTGTCCCCGGTGTGTCCTGCTGTGTCCCCCACTGTGTCCCGATGTGTCCCCGCAGTGTCCCGCTATGTCTCGCTGTGTCCCCGCTGTGTCCCGCTGTGTCCTGCTGTGTCCCCTGTGACACCGCTGTGTCCCGCTGTGTCCCAATGTGTCCCGCGGTGTCTCGCTGTGTCCTCGCTGTGTCCCCGCTCTGTCCCTCCGTGTATCCCCCTTTGTCAAGCTGTGTCCCCCGCTGTGTCCCGCTGTGTCCTGATATGTCCCAACTGTGTCCCCAGGTTTGTCTCGCTGTGTCCCCTGCTGAGTCCCGCTGTGTCCCAAGCCGTGTCCCGCTGTGTGCCGCTGTGTCCCGCTGTGTCCCCAGCTGTGTACCGATGTGTCCCCGCTGTGTCCTGCTTTGTCCCACGCTGTGACACGATGTGTCCCCGCTGTGTCCGGCTGTGTCCCGCTGTGTCCCCCGCTGTGTCCCGATGTGTCCCAGCTGTGTCCCGCTGTGTCCCGCTGTGTCCCCCATTATGTCACGCTGTGTCCCGCTGTTTCCCCGCTGTGTCCCTGCTGTGTCCCCTCTGTGTCCTGCTGTGTCCCCGCTGTGTCCCCGCTTTGACCCCGCTGTGTCCCACTGTGTCCCGCTGTGTCCCACTATGTCCGCTGTGTCCCCGCTGTGTCCCGCTGAGTCCCGATGTGTCCCGCTGTGTCCCGCTGTGTCTAGCTGTGTCCCCGCTCTGTCCCCCGCAGTGTCTCGCTGTGTCCCCCGCTGTGTCCCACTGTGTCCCGCTTTGTCCCACTGTGTCCTTGCTGTGTCCCCGCAGTGTCCCGCTGTGTCCCACTGTGTCCTCGCTGTGTCCCCTCTGTCCCCGCTGTGTCCCCCCTGTGTCCCCCGCTGTGTCCCGCTGTGTCCTAGCTGTGTGCCCGCTGTGTCCCGCCGTGTATCCCACTGTGTCAAGCTCTGTCCCCTGATGTGTCCCGCTGTGTCCCCCGCTGTGTCCCGCTGTGTACCCGCTGTGTCACCGCTGTGTCCCGCTGTGTCCCGCTGTGTCTCGCTGTGTCCCCCGCTGTGTAACGCTGTGT
Source organism: Dipodomys merriami (assembly GCF_024711535.1). NCBI lineage: Eukaryota > Metazoa > Chordata > Mammalia > Rodentia > Heteromyidae > Dipodomys > Dipodomys merriami. The sequence goes on along the minus strand of NW_027206437.1, from coordinate 26,417 downwards.
CCCCCGCTGGATCCCACTGTGTCCTTGGCTCTGTCACGCTGTGTCCCATGCTGTGTCCCACTGTGTCCTCGCTGTGTCCCGCTGTGTGCCCCGCTGTGTAGCGCTGTGTCCCCCGCTGTGTCCCGCTTTGTCCCGCTGTGTCCTCACTGTGTCCCACGCTGTGTCCCCCGCTGTTTCCCCGCTGTGTCTCTGCTGTGTCCCGCTGTGTCCCGCTGTTTCCAGCTGTGTCCTCGCTGTGTCCCCCGGTGTGTCCCCGGCTGTGTCCCCGCTGTGTCTCCGCTGTGTCCCGCTCTGTCCCCCCCTGTGTTCCCCTCTGTGTTCCGTTGTGTTCACCGATGAGTCCCGCTGTGATCCCCGCTGTGTCCCGCTGCGTCCCCGCAGTGTACCCACTGTGTTCCGCTGTGTTCCGCTGTGTCCCGTGGTGTCCTGCTTTGTCCCCCGCTATGTCCCCCGCTGAGTCCCCGCTGTGTCCCCGCTGTGTCCTGCTGGGTCCTCCCTGTGTCCCCCGCATTGTCCCGCTCTGTCCCCCGCTGTGTCTCCCGATTTGTCCCCATTGTGTCCCGCTGTGTCCCGCAGTGTCCCGCTGTGTCCCACTCTGTGTCCCGTTGTGTCCCCAGTTGTGTACACCGCTGTGTCCCGCTGTGTCGTGCAATGTCCCGCTGTGTCCCCCGCTGTGTCCCGCTGTGACCCCGCTGTGTCCCGCTGTGTCCCAGCTGTGTCCCCGATATGTCCCCCGCTGTGTCCCGCTGTGCTCCCCGCTGTGTCCCCGCTGTGTCTCTCGCTGTGTCCCACTGTCCCCGCTGTGTCCCGCTGTGTCCCGCTGTGTTCTCGCTGTGTCCCCGCTGTGTCCCGCTGTGTCCCGCTGTGTAACCGCTGTGTCCCACTGTGTCCCGCTGTGTCACTGCTGTGTCCCCGCTGTGTCGCGTTGTGACCCGCTGTGTCCCCGCTTTGTCCCGCTGTTTCCCCGCTGTGTCCCCAACTGTGTCCCCACCTATGTCCCATTGGATCCCGCTGTGTCTTCGCTGTGTCCCCCGCTGTGTCCCGCTGTGTCCCAACTGTGTCCCCCGCTATGTCCTCGCTGTGTCCTACTCTTTCCCCCGCTGTGTCCCGCTGTGTCCTGCTGTGTCCTCGCTATGTTTCCTGCTGTGTAGCGCTGTGACCCCCGCTGTGACCAGCTGTGTCCGGCTGTGTCCCCGATGTGTCACACAGTGTCCCGATGTGTCCCGCTGTGTCCTGATATGTCCCAACTGTGTCCCCCGCTGTGTCTCGCTGTGTCCCCTGCTGAGTCCCGCTGTGTCCCACGCTGTGTCCCGCTGTGTGCCGCTGTGTCCCGCTGTGTCCCGCTGTGTCCCGCTGTGTCCCCGATGTGTCACGCAGTGTCCTGCTGTGTCCCCACTGTGTCCCCGCTGTGTCACGCTGGATACCCCGCTGTGTCCAGCTGAGTCCCCGCTGTGTCCCGCTGTGTCCCCCGCTGTGTCCCCGCAGTGTCTCCACTGTGTTCCGCTGTGTCCCGTGGTGTTCTGCTTTGTCCCCCACTATGTGCCCCGCTGAGTCCCCGATCTGTCCCCGCTATGTCCCGCCTGGACCTCCCTGTGTCCCCCGCTGTATCCCACTCTGTCCCCCACTGTGTCTCCCGCTTTGTCGCCACTGTGTCCCAATGTGTTCCGCTGTGTCCCGCTTTGTCCCATTCTGTGTCCTGTTGTGTTCCCAGCTGTGTACACCGCTGAGTTCCGCTGTGTCCCTGCTGTGTCCCGCTGTGTCCCGCTGTGTCCCCCGCTTTGTCCCGCTGTGTCCTACTATGTCCCGCTGTGTCCCCCGCTTTGTCCCGTTGTGACCCCGCTGTCACACGCTCTGTCCCAGCTGTGTCCCCTCTATGTCCCCCGCTGTGTCCCACTGTGCTCCCCGCTGTGTCCCCGCTGTGTCTCTCACTGTGTCCCACTGTGTCCCCGATGTGTCACACAGTATCCCGCTGTGTACCCGCTGTGTCCCCGCTCTGTCACGCTGTATACCCTGCTGTGTCCAGCTGAGTCCCCAGCTGTGTCCCGCTGTGTCCCACGCCGTGTCCCCCTATGTCCCGCTGTGACCCCCACTGTGTCCCGCTGTTTCCCCGCTGTATCCCCCGCTGTCTCCCCGCTGTGTCCCACTGTGTCCCGCTGTGTCCCGCTTTGTCCTCGATGTGTCCCCCTCAGTGTCCTGCTATGTCCCGCTGTGTCCCCGCTGTGTCCCGCTGTGTCCCTGCTGTGTCCCCGCTGTGACCCGCTTTGTCACCCTCTGTGTCCCCCGCTGTGTCCCGCTGTGTCCCGCTGTGTCCCATGTGTCCTCGCTCTGTCCCGCTGTGTCCCGATGTGTCCCGCTGTGTCCCGCTGTTTCCTCGCTGTGTCCCCGCTGTGTCCCTCTGAGTATCCCGCTGTGTAAAGCTGTGTCCCACGATGTGTCCCGCTGTGTCCCGATTTGTCCCTGCTGTGTCTCCCGCTGTGTCTCGCTATGTCCCCCGCTGTGTCCTGCTGTGTCCCACGCTGTGTCCTGCTGTGTCCCGCTGTGTTCCCCGCCGTGTACCGATGTGTCCCCGGTGTGTCCTGCTGTGTCCCGCTGTGTCCTCGCTGTGTCCTCCGCTGTGTCCCCCGCTGTGTCTCCGCTGTGTTCCCGATGTGTCCCGATGTGTCCTCGCTGTGTCCCCCGCTGTGTCCCGATGTGTCCCCCGCTGTATCCCGCTGTGTCCCACTGTGTCCCCCGCTCTGTCCCTCTGTGTCCCGCTGTGTTCCGCTGTGTATCCCGCTGTGTCCAGCTGTGTTCCACCTGTGTCGCCCCTGTGTCGTCTGTGTCCTGCTGTGACCCTGCTGTGTCCCCGATGTGTCCCACTATGTCCCGTTTTGTCCCTGCTGTCACCCACTCTGCCCCGCTGTATCCCGCTGTGTCCGCGATGTCCCCCCGCTTGTCCCGCTGTGTCCCGCTGTGACCTGCCCTGTCCCTGTTGTCCCCTGATGTGTCCTGCTGTGTCCCTGCTGTCCCCTGGAGTGTCCCCGCTGTGTCCCGCTGTGTTTCCGCCCAGTCCCCGCTGTGTACCACTGTGTCCCGCTGTGTCCCAAGCTGTTTTCCCTGCTTTGTGCCCTGCTGTGTCCCCGCTGTGTCCCTCTGTGTCCCCGCTGTATCCTGCTGTGTCCCCGCTGTGTCCCCACTGTGTCCTTCTGTGTCCCCGCTGTGTCCCGCTGTGTACTCCGCTGTGTCCCGCTGTGTCCCCCGCTGTGGCCCGCTGTGTCTCGCTGTGTCCCACTGTGTCCCCGCTGTGTCCTCGCTGTGTCCCCAGCTGTGTCACTCTGTGTCCCGGGCTGTCTCCCCGCTGTGTCCCCGATGTTTCCCGCTGTTTCCCGCTGTGTCCTCGCTGTGTCCCCCGCTGTGTCCCGCTGTGTCCCCAACTTTGTTCCCGCTGTTTCCCTGCTGTGTCCCCAACTTTGTTCCCGCTGTTTCCCTGCTGTGTCCCGGTGTGTCCCACTGTTTCCCTTGGTGTCCCGGTTTATCCCCGGCTGTGTCCCCCGCTGAGTCCCCGCTGTGTCGCGGCTGTGTCCCTCTGTGTCGCGCTGTGTCCCCCGCTGTGTCCCGCTGAGTACCCTGCTATGTCCTGCTGTGTCCTTGCTGTGTCCCGCTGTGTCTCGCTGTGTCCTCTCTGTGTAACCGCTTGTCTCGATGTTTATCACGCTGTGCCCAGCTGTGTCCCCGCTGTGTCCCCGCTGTGTCCCCTCTGTGTGCGATGTTTCCCCGCTGTCCCCCGCTGTGTCCCCGCTGTGTCCCGCTGTGTCCCGCTGTGACCTGCTGTCCCCCGCTGTGTCCCACTGTGTCCCCGCTGTCCCATGGAGTGTCCCCGCTGTGTCCCCGCTGTGTCTCGCTGTGTCCTGCTGTGTCCCGCTGTGTCCCCCGCTGTGTCCCCACTGTGTTCCGCAGTGTCACCCTGTGTCCTGCTTTGTCCCCACTATGTCCCCGCTGTGTCCCCACTTTGATCCGCTGTGTCCCCGCTATATCCCCGATGTTTTGTGCTGTGTCCTCACTGTGTCCCCAGCTGTTTCCCGCTGTGTCCTCAGCTGTGTCACGCTGTGTCCCCCGCAGTGTCCCGCTGTGTTCCCCGTCGTGTACCGATGTGTCCCCGGTGTGTCCTGCTGTGTCCCCCACTGTGTCCCGATGTGTCCCCGCAGTGTCCCGCTATGTCTCGCTGTGTCCCCGCTGTGTCCCGCTGTGTCCTGCTGTGTCCCCTGTGACACCGCTGTGTCCCGCTGTGTCCCAATGTGTCCCGCGGTGTCTCGCTGTGTCCTCGCTGTGTCCCCGCTCTGTCCCTCCGTGTATCCCCCTTTGTCAAGCTGTGTCCCCCGCTGTGTCCCGCTGTGTCCTGATATGTCCCAACTGTGTCCCCAGGTTTGTCTCGCTGTGTCCCCTGCTGAGTCCCGCTGTGTCCCAAGCCGTGTCCCGCTGTGTGCCGCTGTGTCCCGCTGTGTCCCCAGCTGTGTACCGATGTGTCCCCGCTGTGTCCTGCTTTGTCCCACGCTGTGACACGATGTGTCCCCGCTGTGTCCGGCTGTGTCCCGCTGTGTCCCCCGCTGTGTCCCGATGTGTCCCAGCTGTGTCCCGCTGTGTCCCGCTGTGTCCCCCATTATGTCACGCTGTGTCCCGCTGTTTCCCCGCTGTGTCCCTGCTGTGTCCCCTCTGTGTCCTGCTGTGTCCCCGCTGTGTCCCCGCTTTGACCCCGCTGTGTCCCACTGTGTCCCGCTGTGTCCCACTATGTCCGCTGTGTCCCCGCTGTGTCCCGCTGAGTCCCGATGTGTCCCGCTGTGTCCCGCTGTGTCTAGCTGTGTCCCCGCTCTGTCCCCCGCAGTGTCTCGCTGTGTCCCCCGCTGTGTCCCACTGTGTCCCGCTTTGTCCCACTGTGTCCTTGCTGTGTCCCCGCAGTGTCCCGCTGTGTCCCACTGTGTCCTCGCTGTGTCCCCTCTGTCCCCGCTGTGTCCCCCCTGTGTCCCCCGCTGTGTCCCGCTGTGTCCTAGCTGTGTGCCCGCTGTGTCCCGCCGTGTATCCCACTGTGTCAAGCTCTGTCCCCTGATGTGTCCCGCTGTGTCCCCCGCTGTGTCCCGCTGTGTACCCGCTGTGTCACCGCTGTGTCCCGCTGTGTCCCGCTGTGTCTCGCTGTGTCCCCCGCTGTGTAACGCTGTGTCCCCCGCTGGATCCCACTGTGTCCTTGGCTCTGTCACGCTGTGTCCCATGCTGTGTCCCACTGTGTCCTCGCTGTGTCCCGCTGTGTGCCCCGCTGTGTAGCGCTGTGTCCCCCGCTGTGTCCCGCTTTGTCCCGCTGTGTCCTCACTGTGTCCCACGCTGTGTCCCCCGCTGTTTCCCCGCTGTGTCTCTGCTGTGTCCCGCTGTGTCCCGCTGTTTCCAGCTGTGTCCTCGCTGTGTCCCCCGGTGTGTCCCCGGCTGTGTCCCCGCTGTGTCTCCGCTGTGTCCCGCTCTGTCCCCCCCTGTGTTCCCCTCTGTGTTCCGTTGTGTTCACCGATGAGTCCCGCTGTGATCCCCGCTGTGTCCCGCTGCGTCCCCGCAGTGTACCCACTGTGTTCCGCTGTGTTCCGCTGTGTCCCGTGGTGTCCTGCTTTGTCCCCCGCTATGTCCCCCGCTGAGTCCCCGCTGTGTCCCCGCTGTGTCCTGCTGGGTCCTCCCTGTGTCCCCCGCATTGTCCCGCTCTGTCCCCCGCTGTGTCTCCCGATTTGTCCCCATTGTGTCCCGCTGTGTCCCGCAGTGTCCCGCTGTGTCCCACTCTGTGTCCCGTTGTGTCCCCAGTTGTGTACACCGCTGTGTCCCGCTGTGTCGTGCAATGTCCCGCTGTGTCCCCCGCTGTGTCCCGCTGTGACCCCGCTGTGTCCCGCTGTGTCCCAGCTGTGTCCCCGATATGTCCCCCGCTGTGTCCCGCTGTGCTCCCCGCTGTGTCCCCGCTGTGTCTCTCGCTGTGTCCCACTGTCCCCGCTGTGTCCCGCTGTGTCCCGCTGTGTTCTCGCTGTGTCCCCGCTGTGTCCCGCTGTGTCCCGCTGTGTAACCGCTGTGTCCCACTGTGTCCCGCTGTGTCACTGCTGTGTCCCCGCTGTGTCGCGTTGTGACCCGCTGTGTCCCCGCTTTGTCCCGCTGTTTCCCCGCTGTGTCCCCAACTGTGTCCCCACCTATGTCCCATTGGATCCCGCTGTGTCTTCGCTGTGTCCCCCGCTGTGTCCCGCTGTGTCCCAACTGTGTCCCCCGCTATGTCCTCGCTGTGTCCTACTCTTTCCCCCGCTGTGTCCCGCTGTGTCCTGCTGTGTCCTCGCTATGTTTCCTGCTGTGTAGCGCTGTGACCCCCGCTGTGACCAGCTGTGTCCGGCTGTGTCCCCGATGTGTCACACAGTGTCCCGATGTGTCCCGCTGTGTCCTGATATGTCCCAACTGTGTCCCCCGCTGTGTCTCGCTGTGTCCCCTGCTGAGTCCCGCTGTGTCCCACGCTGTGTCCCGCTGTGTGCCGCTGTGTCCCGCTGTGTCCCGCTGTGTCCCGCTGTGTCCCCGATGTGTCACGCAGTGTCCTGCTGTGTCCCCACTGTGTCCCCGCTGTGTCACGCTGGATACCCCGCTGTGTCCAGCTGAGTCCCCGCTGTGTCCCGCTGTGTCCCCCGCTGTGTCCCCGCAGTGTCTCCACTGTGTTCCGCTGTGTCCCGTGGTGTTCTGCTTTGTCCCCCACTATGTGCCCCGCTGAGTCCCCGATCTGTCCCCGCTATGTCCCGCCTGGACCTCCCTGTGTCCCCCGCTGTATCCCACTCTGTCCCCCACTGTGTCTCCCGCTTTGTCGCCACTGTGTCCCAATGTGTTCCGCTGTGTCCCGCTTTGTCCCATTCTGTGTCCTGTTGTGTTCCCAGCTGTGTACACCGCTGAGTTCCGCTGTGTCCCTGCTGTGTCCCGCTGTGTCCCGCTGTGTCCCCCGCTTTGTCCCGCTGTGTCCTACTATGTCCCGCTGTGTCCCCCGCTTTGTCCCGTTGTGACCCCGCTGTCACACGCTCTGTCCCAGCTGTGTCCCCTCTATGTCCCCCGCTGTGTCCCACTGTGCTCCCCGCTGTGTCCCCGCTGTGTCTCTCACTGTGTCCCACTGTGTCCCCGATGTGTCACACAGTATCCCGCTGTGTACCCGCTGTGTCCCCGCTCTGTCACGCTGTATACCCTGCTGTGTCCAGCTGAGTCCCCAGCTGTGTCCCGCTGTGTCCCACGCCGTGTCCCCCTATGTCCCGCTGTGACCCCCACTGTGTCCCGCTGTTTCCCCGCTGTATCCCCCGCTGTCTCCCCGCTGTGTCCCACTGTGTCCCGCTGTGTCCCGCTTTGTCCTCGATGTGTCCCCCTCAGTGTCCTGCTATGTCCCGCTGTGTCCCCGCTGTGTCCCGCTGTGTCCCTGCTGTGTCCCCGCTGTGACCCGCTTTGTCACCCTCTGTGTCCCCCGCTGTGTCCCGCTGTGTCCCGCTGTGTCCCATGTGTCCTCGCTCTGTCCCGCTGTGTCCCGATGTGTCCCGCTGTGTCCCGCTGTTTCCTCGCTGTGTCCCCGCTGTGTCCCTCTGAGTATCCCGCTGTGTAAAGCTGTGTCCCACGATGTGTCCCGCTGTGTCCCGATTTGTCCCTGCTGTGTCTCCCGCTGTGTCTCGCTATGTCCCCCGCTGTGTCCTGCTGTGTCCCACGCTGTGTCCTGCTGTGTCCCGCTGTGTTCCCCGCCGTGTACCGATGTGTCCCCGGTGTGTCCTGCTGTGTCCCGCTGTGTCCTCGCTGTGTCCTCCGCTGTGTCCCCCGCTGTGTCTCCGCTGTGTTCCCGATGTGTCCCGATGTGTCCTCGCTGTGTCCCCCGCTGTGTCCCGATGTGTCCCCCGCTGTATCCCGCTGTGTCCCACTGTGTCCCCCGCTCTGTCCCTCTGTGTCCCGCTGTGTTCCGCTGTGTATCCCGCTGTGTCCAGCTGTGTTCCACCTGTGTCGCCCCTGTGTCGTCTGTGTCCTGCTGTGACCCTGCTGTGTCCCCGATGTGTCCCACTATGTCCCGTTTTGTCCCTGCTGTCACCCACTCTGCCCCGCTGTATCCCGCTGTGTCCGCGATGTCCCCCCGCTTGTCCCGCTGTGTCCCGCTGTGACCTGCCCTGTCCCTGTTGTCCCCTGATGTGTCCTGCTGTGTCCCTGCTGTCCCCTGGAGTGTCCCCGCTGTGTCCCGCTGTGTTTCCGCCCAGTCCCCGCTGTGTACCACTGTGTCCCGCTGTGTCCCAAGCTGTTTTCCCTGCTTTGTGCCCTGCTGTGTCCCCGCTGTGTCCCTCTGTGTCCCCGCTGTATCCTGCTGTGTCCCCGCTGTGTCCCCACTGTGTCCTTCTGTGTCCCCGCTGTGTCCCGCTGTGTACTCCGCTGTGTCCCGCTGTGTCCCCCGCTGTGGCCCGCTGTGTCTCGCTGTGTCCCACTGTGTCCCCGCTGTGTCCTCGCTGTGTCCCCAGCTGTGTCACTCTGTGTCCCGGGCTGTCTCCCCGCTGTGTCCCCGATGTTTCCCGCTGTTTCCCGCTGTGTCCTCGCTGTGTCCCCCGCTGTGTCCCGCTGTGTCCCCAACTTTGTTCCCGCTGTTTCCCTGCTGTGTCCCCAACTTTGTTCCCGCTGTTTCCCTGCTGTGTCCCGGTGTGTCCCACTGTTTCCCTTGGTGTCCCGGTTTATCCCCGGCTGTGTCCCCCGCTGAGTCCCCGCTGTGTCGCGGCTGTGTCCCTCTGTGTCGCGCTGTGTCCCCCGCTGTGTCCCGCTGAGTACCCTGCTATGTCCTGCTGTGTCCTTGCTGTGTCCCGCTGTGTCTCGCTGTGTCCTCTCTGTGTAACCGCTTGTCTCGATGTTTATCACGCTGTGCCCAGCTGTGTCCCCGCTGTGTCCCCGCTGTGTCCCCTCTGTGTGCGATGTTTCCCCGCTGTCCCCCGCTGTGTCCCCGCTGTGTCCCGCTGTGTCCCGCTGTGACCTGCTGTCCCCCGCTGTGTCCCACTGTGTCCCCGCTGTCCCATGGAGTGTCCCCGCTGTGTCCCCGCTGTGTCTCGCTGTGTCCTGCTGTGTCCCGCTGTGTCCCCCGCTGTGTCCCCACTGTGTTCCGCAGTGTCACCCTGTGTCCTGCTTTGTCCCCACTATGTCCCCGCTGTGTCCCCACTTTGATCCGCTGTGTCCCCGCTATATCCCCGATGTTTTGTGCTGTGTCCTCACTGTGTCCCCAGCTGTTTCCCGCTGTGTCCTCAGCTGTGTCACGCTGTGTCCCCCGCAGTGTCCCGCTGTGTCCCGCTGTGTCCCGCTGTGTCCCCCGCTCTGTCCCGCTGTGTCCCGCTGTGTCCTGCTGTGTGCTCGCTTTGTCCCCGCTGTGTCCCGCTGTGTATCCAGCTGTGTCCAGCTGTGTTCCCGCTTTGTCGTGGCTGTGTCGTCTGTGTCCATCTGTGTCCCCCGCTGTGTCCCGCTGTGTCCCATTGTGTCCCGCTGTGTCCCCTCTGTCCCCCTTTGTGTCTCCGCTGTGTCCCGCGGTGTCCCCGCTGTCCCTCGCTGTATCCCTGCTGTATCCCGCTGTGTCAAGCTGTGTCCTGCTGTGTACCCTCTGTCCCCCGCTGTGTCCCGCTGTGTCCCGGGCTGTGTCCCCGCTGTGTCCCCGATGTGTCCCGCTGTGTCCCGCTGTGTCCTCGCTGTGTTCCCCGTTGTGTCCCGCTGTTTCCTCACTGTGTCCCCGCTGTATCCCCGCTGTGTCCCGCTGTGTCCCGCTGTGTCCCCACTGTGTCCTGCTGTGTCCTCGCTGTGTCCCCCGTTGGGTCCCTGCTGTGTCCCCAGCTGTGTCCCGCTGTGACCCCGCTGTGTCACGCTGTGTCTCCCGCTGTGTCCCGTTGTTTCCGCTGTGTCCCGCTGTGTCCCCCACTCTGTCCCTCTGTGTCCTGCTGTGTCCCGCTGTGCACTCGCTGTGTCCCCGCTTTGTCCCGCTGTGTATCACGCTGAGTCCAGATGAGTTCCCGCTGTGTCGCCGCTGTGTCCCGCTGTGTCCTCGCTGTGTAGCGTTGTGTCCCCCACTGTACCCCGCTGTGTCCCGCTGTGTCCCGCTGTGTCCCCGATGTGTCACGCTGTGTCTCCGCTGTGTCCCGCTGTGTCCCGCTCTGTCCACGATGTGTCCCGCAGTGTCCCTCTGTGTCCCCGCTGTGTCCCCGCTATGTCCTGCTGTGTCCCCCACTCTGTCCCCCGCTATGTTCCCTTGTGTTAACTGATGAGTCCCGCTGTGTCCCGCTGTGTCCCCCGCGGTGTCCCCAAAGTGTCCCCACTGTGTTCCGCTGTGTTCTGCTGTATCCAGTGGTATCCTGCTTTGTCCCCCGCTGTGTCCTCCTTGTGTCCCACTGTGTCCTCCTTGTGTCCCCCGCTGTGTCCCGCTCTGTCCCCCACTGTGTCTCCCGCTTTGTCCCCGCTGTGTCCCGCTGTGTCCCGCTGTGTCCCACTCTGTGTTCCGTTGTGTCCCCAGCTGTGTCCTACGCTGTGTGCCACTGTGTCCTCACAGTGTCCCTGCTGTGTCCCCCCTGTGTCCCGCTCTGTCCTCGCTGTTTTCCCTGGTGTGTCCCGCTGTGTCCCCCGCGGTGTCCCCGCGGTGTCCCGCTGTGTCCTCGCTGTGTCCCGTTGTGTCCCACTGTGTTCTTGCTGTGTCCCCACTGTGTCCTGCTGTGTCCCCGCTGTGTCCCGCTATGTTCTCCGCTGTGTCCCCTGTGTCCCCTGCTGTGGTGTCTCGCTGTGTCCTCGCTGTGTCCTCACTGTGTCCCCGATGTGTACCGCTGTGTATCCCGCTGTTTCCAACTGTGTCCTCACAGTGTCCCGCTGTGTTCCCCACTGATTCCCCCGCTGTGGCCCCCGCTGTGTCCCGCTGTGTCCAGCTGTGGCCCCGCTGTGTCCCGATGTGTCTCCGCTGTGACCCCTGTGCCCCGCTGTATCCCGTTGTGTCATCGATGTGTCCCCACTGTGTCCTGCTGTGTCCCTGCTGTGTTTCGTTGTGTCACCCGCTGTGTCCTCCACTGTGTCCCCCGCTGTGTCCCGCTGTGTCCTGCTGTGTCCCTCTGTGTCCGCTGCTGTGTCCCCGCTGTGCTCCCGCTGTGTTCCGCTGTGTCCTGCTGTGTCCCGTAGTGTCCCACTGTGTCCTTGCTCTGTCCCCGCTATGTCCCGCTGTGTATCTCGCTGCGTCCAGCTTTGTCCCCGCTGTGTCCCGATGTGTTCCCCGCTGTGTCCCCCACTGTTTCCCCCGCTGTTGCCCCCGGTGTGTCACAGCTGTGTCCCGCTGTGTCCCTGCTGTGTCCCCACTGTGTCATGCTGGGTCCCCACTGTGTCCCGCTGTGTTCTCTGCTTTGTTCCCTGTTTCCCCCACTGTGTCCCGCTGTGCTCCGCTATGTCCTGCTGTGTCCGCTGTTGTGTCCCCGCTGTGTCCCCGCTGTGTCCCACTGTGTCCCGTTTTGTCCGCTGTGTCCCGCTGTGTCTTCGCTGTGTCCTCGCTGTGTCCCCGCTGTGTCCCGCTGTGTATCCCGCTGTGTCCAACTGTGTCCCCGTTGTGTCCCGCTGTGTTCCCCACTCTTTCCCGCGTTGTGTCCCCGGCTGTGTCCCCGTTGTGTCCCGCTGTGTTCCCCACTCTTTCCCGCGTTGTGTCCCCCGCTGTGTCCCGCTGTGTCCCGCTGTTTTTCCCTGTGTCCCCCGCTGTGTCCCCGCTGTGTCCCACATCTCCCGCTGTGTCCCGTTGTGTCCTCGCTGTGTCCCCCGCTGTGTCCCGCTGTGTCCCGCTTTGTCCCCTGTGTCCCCGCTGTGTCCAGCTGTGTCCGGATGTATCCCGCTGTGTCCCGCTGTGTCCTCACTGTGTCCCAGCTGTGTCCCGCTGTGTCCCCCGCTGTGTCCCCCACTGTGTCCCGCTGTGTCCCGCTTTGTCCCGCTGTGTCCCCTTTGTCCCTGCTGTGTTCCACTGTGTCCTGATGTGTCCCGCTGTGTCCCGGTGTGTCCTCGCTGTGTCCCAGCTGTGTCCTGCCATGTATCCGGCTGTGTCAAGCTTTGTCCCCCGATGTGTCCCGCTGTGTCCCCCTGTGTTCCGCGTTGTGTCCTGCTGTGTCCCGCTGTGTCCACCGCTGTGTCCTGATGTGTCCCGGCTGTGTCCTACTGTGTCCCAACTGTATCACCGCTGTGTCCCCTGCTGTGTCCAGATGTGTCCCTGCTGTGCCCCGCTGTGTCCCCGCTGTGTCCACGCTGTGTCCTGCTGTGTCCCGCTGTGTCTCGCTGGGTCCCCCGCTGTGTCCCGCTGTGTCCCCCGCTGAATCCCGCTGTGTCCTCCACTGTGTCCAGCTGTTTCCTGCTGTGTCCCGCTGTGTCCCCTTTGTCCCTGCTCTGTCCCGCTGTGTCCTGATGTGTCCCACTGTGTCCCGCTGTGTCCTCGCTGTGTCCCCGCTGTGTCCCTCGGTGTATCCTGATGTGTCAAGCTGTGTCCCCCGATGTGTCCCGCTGTGTCCCGATGTGTCCCCACTCTGTCCCCCGCTGTCTCGCTGTGTCCCCCGCTGATTTCCGCTGTGTCCCACACTGTGTCCCGCTGTGTGCCGCTGTGTCCCGCTGTGTCCCCCGCTGTGTACCGATGTGTCCCCCTGTGTCCTGCTGTGTCCTCGCTGTGTCCCCGGTGTGTCCCGCTGTGTCCCCCGCTGTGTCTCCATGTGTCCCGCTGTATCCCCTTTGTCCCGGCTGTGTCCCGCTGTGTCCTGATGTGTCCTGCTGTGTCCCGCTGTGTCCTCGCTGTGTCCCAGCTGTGTCCCGCCGTGTATCCCTCTGTGTCAAGCTGTGTCCCCCGATGTGTCCCGCTGTGTCCCCATGTGTTCCTCGCTGTGTCCCGCTGTGTCCACCACTGTATCCCGATATGTCCCAGCTGTGTCCTGCTGTGTCCCAACTGTATCCCCGCTGTGTCCCCCGCTGTGTCCCGATGTGTCCCCAGGGGTGTCCCTGCTGTGTCCCGATCTGTCCCACTGTGTCCCGCTGTGTCCTACTGTGTCCTCACTGTGTACCCCGCTGTGTCCCCATTTTGTCCACGCTGTATCCCGCTGTGTCCCTGTGTTCTCTCTGTGTCCCCTGATGTGTCCCCGTTGTGTCCCCCTGTATTCCGCTGTGTCCCGCAGTGTCCTCCCTGTGTCCAACACTGTGTCCCGCTATGTCCCCGCAGTGTCCCCAGATATGTCACGCTGTGTCCCACTCTGTGTCCCGCTGTGTCCTGCTGTTTCCCCCACTGTGTCCCGAAGTTTCCCTGCTGTGTCCCCCGCTGTGTCCTCGCTGTGTCCCGCTATGTCACCTCTGTCCCCGCTGTGTCCCGCTGTGTCCCCGCTGAGTCCCCGCTGTGTCCTCGCTGTGTCCCGCTGTGTCCCCCGCTGTGTCCCCTGCTGTGTCCCGCTGTGTCCCGCTGTGTCCCGCTATGTCCCCTGTGTCCCCGCTGTGTCCCGCTGTGTTCCGATGTGTCCCGCTGTGTCCCGCTATGTCACCTCTGTCCCCGCTGTGTCCCGCTGTGTCCACGCTGAGTCCCCGCTGTGTCCTCGCTGTGTCCAGCTGTGTCCCCCGCTGTGTCCCCTGCTGTGTCCCGCTGTGTCCCGCTATGTCCCCTGTGTCCCCGCTGTGTCCCGCTGTGTTCCGATGTGTCCCGCTGTGTCCCGCTGTGTCCTCACTCTGTCCCTGCTGTGTCCCGCCGTGTATCCCGCTGTGTCAAGCTGTGTCCCCGCTGTGTCCCCCGCTGTGTCTCGCTGTGTCCCCCGCTGTGTCCTGCTGTGTCCCCCACTGTATCCAGCTGTGTGCCACTGTGTCTCCCGCTGTGACCCGATGTGTCCCCGCTGTGTCCCGCTGTGTCCTCGCTGTGTCCCCGCTGTGTCCGGCTGTGTATCCTGCTGTGTCCAGCTGTGTCCCCAGTGTGTCCCGCTGTGTTCCCCGCTGTGTCCCCCACTGTGACGCCGCTGTGTCCCCCGCTGTTTCCCCGCTGTATCCCGCTGTGTCCCCGCTGTATCCCGCTGTGTCCCCGCTGTGTCCCCACTGTGTTCTGATTTGTCCCCGCTGTGTCCCGCTTTGTATTCCACTGTGTCCAACTGTGTCCCTGCTGTGTCCAGCTGTGTTCCCCACTGTTCCCCCAGCTGTGTCCCACGCTGTGTCCCCGCTTTGTCCAGCTGTGTCCCCACCGTGTCCCTGCTGTGTCTCGCTGTGTCCCTCGCTGTGACCCCGCTGTGTCCCTAATGTGTCCCGCTGTGATCCGTTGTGTCCACGCTGTCCCCCGCTGTGTCCCTCTGTGCCGGCTGTGATCCGCTGTGTCCCTGCTGTCCCGCACTGTGTCCCGCTGTGTCCCCGCTGTCCCCTGTAGTGTCCCCGCTTTTTCCCTGCTGTGTCGCGCTGTGTCCCGCTTTGTCCAGCTGTGTCCCCGCTGTGTCCCCGCTATGTCCCCTCTGTGTCCCCGATGTGTCCCGCTGTGTTCCCTGCTGTGTCCAGATATGTCCCATCTGTGTCCCGCTGTGTCCCGCTGTGTCCCCGCTGTGTGCCCGCTGTGTCCTCGCTGTGTCCCTCTGTGTTCCCCGCTGTGTCCCCGCTGTGTCCCGCTTTGTCCTCGATGTGTCCCCCTCAGTGTCCCGCTATTTCCCGCTGTATCCCCGCTGTGTCCCTGCTGTGTCCCGCTGTGTCCCCACTGTGTCCCCGCTGTGTCCCCTCTGTGACCCGCTGTGTCCCGCTGTGTCACATGTGTCCCCGCTCTGTCCCGCTGTGTCCGGATGTGTCCTGCTGTGTCCCGCTTTGTCCTCCCTGTGTCCCCCCTGTGTCCCTCCGTGTATCCCGCTGTGTCAAGCTGTGTCCCACGATGTGTCCCGCTGTGTCCCGATTTGTCCGTGCTGTGTCTCCCGCTGTGTCTCGCTATGTCCCCCGCTGTGTCCTGCTGTGTCCCACGCTGTGTCCCGCTGTGTGCCGCTGTGTCCCTCTGTGTTCCCCGCCGTGTACTGATGTGTCCCCGGTGTGTCCTGCTGTGTCCCCCACTGTGTCCCGATGTGTCCCCGCAGTGTCCCAATGTGTCCCGTGGTGTCTCGCTGTGTCCTCGCTGTGTCCCCGCTCTGTCCCTCCGTGTATCCCCCTTTGTCAAGCTGTGTCCCCCGATGTGTCCCGCTGTGTCCTGATATGTCCCAACTGTGTCCCCAGGTTTGTCTGTGTCCCCTGCTGAGTCCCGCTGTGTCCCAAGCTGTGTCCCGCTGTGTCCCCGCTGTGTGCCCGCTGTGTCCTCGCTGTGTCCCTCTGTGTTCCCCGCTGTGTCCCCGCTGTGTCCCGCTTTGTCCTCGATGTGTCCCCCTCAGTGTCCCGCTATGTCCCGCTGTATCCCCGTTGTGTCCCTGCTGTGTCCCGCTGTGTCCCCACTGTGTCCCCGCTGTGTCCCCTCTGTGACCCGCTGTGTCCCGCTGTGTCACATGTGTCCCCGCTCTGTCCCGCTGTGTCCGGATGTGTCCTGCTGTGTCCCGCTTTGTCCTCCCTGTGTCCCCCCTGTGTCCCTCCGTGTATCCCGCTGTGTCAAGCTGTGTCCCACGATGTGTCCCGCTGTGTCCCGATTTGTCCGTGCTGTGTCTCCCGCTGTGTCTCGCTATGTCCCCCGCTGTGTCCTGCTGTGTCCCACGCTGTGTCCCGCTGTGTGCCGCTGTGTCCCTCTGTGTTCCCCGCCGTGTACCGATGTGTCCCCGGTGTGTCCTGCTGTGTCCCCCACTGTGTCCCGATGTGTCCCCGCAGTGTCCCGCTATGTCTCACTCTGTCACCGCTGTGTCCCGCTGTGTCCTGCTGTGTCCCCTGTGACACCGCTGTGTCCCGCTGTGTCCCAATGTGTCCCGTGGTGTCTCGCTGTGTCCTCGCTGTGTCCCCGCTCTGTCCCTCCGTGTATCCCCCTTTGTCAAGCTGTGTCCCCCGATGTGTCCCGCTGTGTCCTGATATGTCCCAACTGTGTCCCCAGGTTTGTCTCGCTGTGTCCCCCGCTGTGTCCTGCTGTGTCCCAAGCTGTGTCCCGCTGTGTGCCGCTGTGTCCCTCTGTGTTCCCCGTCGTGTACCGATGTGTCCCCGGTGTGTCCTGCTGTGTCCCCCACTGTGTCCCGATGTGTCCCCGCAGTGTCCCGCTATGTCTCGCTGTGTCCCCGCTGTGTCCCGCTGTGTCCTGCTGTGTCCCCTGTGACACCGCTGTGTCCCGCTGTGTCCCAATGTGTCCCGCGGTGTCTCGCTGTGTCCTCGCTGTGTCCCCGCTCTGTCCCTCCGTGTATCCCCCTTTGTCAAGCTGTGTCCCCCGCTGTGTCCCGCTGTGTCCTGATATGTCCCAACTGTGTCCCCAGGTTTGTCTCGCTGTGTCCCCTGCTGAGTCCCGCTGTGTCCCAAGCCGTGTCCCGCTGTGTGCCGCTGTGTCCCGCTGTGTCCCCAGCTGTGTACCGATGTGTCCCCGCTGTGTCCTGCTTTGTCCCACGCTGTGACACGATGTGTCCCCGCTGTGTCCGGCTGTGTCCCGCTGTGTCCCCCGCTGTGTCCCGATGTGTCCCAGCTGTGTCCCGCTGTGTCCCGCTGTGTCCCCCATTATGTCACGCTGTGTCCCGCTGTTTCCCCGCTGTGTCCCTGCTGTGTCCCCTCTGTGTCCTGCTGTGTCCCCGCTGTGTCCCCGCTTTGACCCCGCTGTGTCCCACTGTGTCCCGCTGTGTCCCACTATGTCCGCTGTGTCCCCGCTGTGTCCCGCTGAGTCCCGATGTGTCCCGCTGTGTCCCGCTGTGTCTAGCTGTGTCCCCGCTCTGTCCCCCGCAGTGTCTCGCTGTGTCCCCCGCTGTGTCCCACTGTGTCCCGCTTTGTCCCACTGTGTCCTTGCTGTGTCCCCGCAGTGTCCCGCTGTGTCCCACTGTGTCCTCGCTGTGTCCCCTCTGTCCCCGCTGTGTCCCCCCTGTGTCCCCCGCTGTGTCCCGCTGTGTCCTAGCTGTGTGCCCGCTGTGTCCCGCCGTGTATCCCACTGTGTCAAGCTCTGTCCCCTGATGTGTCCCGCTGTGTCCCCCGCTGTGTCCCGCTGTGTACCCGCTGTGTCACCGCTGTGTCCCGCTGTGTCCCGCTGTGTCTCGCTGTGTCCCCCGCTGTGTAACGCTGTGTCCCCCGCTGGATCCCACTGTGTCCTTGGCTCTGTCACGCTGTGTCCCATGCTGTGTCCCACTGTGTCCTCGCTGTGTCCCGCTGTGTGCCCCGCTGTGTAGCGCTGTGTCCCCCGCTGTGTCCCGCTTTGTCCCGCTGTGTCCTCACTGTGTCCCACGCTGTGTCCCCCGCTGTTTCCCCGCTGTGTCTCTGCTGTGTCCCGCTGTGTCCCGCTGTTTCCAGCTGTGTCCTCGCTGTGTCCCCCGGTGTGTCCCCGGCTGTGTCCCCGCTGTGTCTCCGCTGTGTCCCGCTCTGTCCCCCCCTGTGTTCCCCTCTGTGTTCCGTTGTGTTCACCGATGAGTCCCGCTGTGATCCCCGCTGTGTCCCGCTGCGTCCCCGCAGTGTACCCACTGTGTTCCGCTGTGTTCCGCTGTGTCCCGTGGTGTCCTGCTTTGTCCCCCGCTATGTCCCCCGCTGAGTCCCCGCTGTGTCCCCGCTGTGTCCTGCTGGGTCCTCCCTGTGTCCCCCGCATTGTCCCGCTCTGTCCCCCGCTGTGTCTCCCGATTTGTCCCCATTGTGTCCCGCTGTGTCCCGCAGTGTCCCGCTGTGTCCCACTCTGTGTCCCGTTGTGTCCCCAGTTGTGTACACCGCTGTGTCCCGCTGTGTCGTGCAATGTCCCGCTGTGTCCCCCGCTGTGTCCCGCTGTGACCCCGCTGTGTCCCGCTGTGTCCCAGCTGTGTCCCCGATATGTCCCCCGCTGTGTCCCGCTGTGCTCCCCGCTGTGTCCCCGCTGTGTCTCTCGCTGTGTCCCACTGTCCCCGCTGTGTCCCGCTGTGTCCCGCTGTGTTCTCGCTGTGTCCCCGCTGTGTCCCGCTGTGTCCCGCTGTGTAACCGCTGTGTCCCACTGTGTCCCGCTGTGTCACTGCTGTGTCCCCGCTGTGTCGCGTTGTGACCCGCTGTGTCCCCGCTTTGTCCCGCTGTTTCCCCGCTGTGTCCCCAACTGTGTCCCCACCTATGTCCCATTGGATCCCGCTGTGTCTTCGCTGTGTCCCCCGCTGTGTCCCGCTGTGTCCCAACTGTGTCCCCCGCTATGTCCTCGCTGTGTCCTACTCTTTCCCCCGCTGTGTCCCGCTGTGTCCTGCTGTGTCCTCGCTATGTTTCCTGCTGTGTAGCGCTGTGACCCCCGCTGTGACCAGCTGTGTCCGGCTGTGTCCCCGATGTGTCACACAGTGTCCCGATGTGTCCCGCTGTGTCCTGATATGTCCCAACTGTGTCCCCCGCTGTGTCTCGCTGTGTCCCCTGCTGAGTCCCGCTGTGTCCCACGCTGTGTCCCGCTGTGTGCCGCTGTGTCCCGCTGTGTCCCGCTGTGTCCCGCTGTGTCCCCGATGTGTCACGCAGTGTCCTGCTGTGTCCCCACTGTGTCCCCGCTGTGTCACGCTGGATACCCCGCTGTGTCCAGCTGAGTCCCCGCTGTGTCCCGCTGTGTCCCCCGCTGTGTCCCCGCAGTGTCTCCACTGTGTTCCGCTGTGTCCCGTGGTGTTCTGCTTTGTCCCCCACTATGTGCCCCGCTGAGTCCCCGATCTGTCCCCGCTATGTCCCGCCTGGACCTCCCTGTGTCCCCCGCTGTATCCCACTCTGTCCCCCACTGTGTCTCCCGCTTTGTCGCCACTGTGTCCCAATGTGTTCCGCTGTGTCCCGCTTTGTCCCATTCTGTGTCCTGTTGTGTTCCCAGCTGTGTACACCGCTGAGTTCCGCTGTGTCCCTGCTGTGTCCCGCTGTGTCCCGCTGTGTCCCCCGCTTTGTCCCGCTGTGTCCTACTATGTCCCGCTGTGTCCCCCGCTTTGTCCCGTTGTGACCCCGCTGTCACACGCTCTGTCCCAGCTGTGTCCCCTCTATGTCCCCCGCTGTGTCCCACTGTGCTCCCCGCTGTGTCCCCGCTGTGTCTCTCACTGTGTCCCACTGTGTCCCCGATGTGTCACACAGTATCCCGCTGTGTACCCGCTGTGTCCCCGCTCTGTCACGCTGTATACCCTGCTGTGTCCAGCTGAGTCCCCAGCTGTGTCCCGCTGTGTCCCACGCCGTGTCCCCCTATGTCCCGCTGTGACCCCCACTGTGTCCCGCTGTTTCCCCGCTGTATCCCCCGCTGTCTCCCCGCTGTGTCCCACTGTGTCCCGCTGTGTCCCGCTTTGTCCTCGATGTGTCCCCCTCAGTGTCCTGCTATGTCCCGCTGTGTCCCCGCTGTGTCCCGCTGTGTCCCTGCTGTGTCCCCGCTGTGACCCGCTTTGTCACCCTCTGTGTCCCCCGCTGTGTCCCGCTGTGTCCCGCTGTGTCCCATGTGTCCTCGCTCTGTCCCGCTGTGTCCCGATGTGTCCCGCTGTGTCCCGCTGTTTCCTCGCTGTGTCCCCGCTGTGTCCCTCTGAGTATCCCGCTGTGTAAAGCTGTGTCCCACGATGTGTCCCGCTGTGTCCCGATTTGTCCCTGCTGTGTCTCCCGCTGTGTCTCGCTATGTCCCCCGCTGTGTCCTGCTGTGTCCCACGCTGTGTCCTGCTGTGTCCCGCTGTGTTCCCCGCCGTGTACCGATGTGTCCCCGGTGTGTCCTGCTGTGTCCCGCTGTGTCCTCGCTGTGTCCTCCGCTGTGTCCCCCGCTGTGTCTCCGCTGTGTTCCCGATGTGTCCCGATGTGTCCTCGCTGTGTCCCCCGCTGTGTCCCGATGTGTCCCCCGCTGTATCCCGCTGTGTCCCACTGTGTCCCCCGCTCTGTCCCTCTGTGTCCCGCTGTGTTCCGCTGTGTATCCCGCTGTGTCCAGCTGTGTTCCACCTGTGTCGCCCCTGTGTCGTCTGTGTCCTGCTGTGACCCTGCTGTGTCCCCGATGTGTCCCACTATGTCCCGTTTTGTCCCTGCTGTCACCCACTCTGCCCCGCTGTATCCCGCTGTGTCCGCGATGTCCCCCCGCTTGTCCCGCTGTGTCCCGCTGTGACCTGCCCTGTCCCTGTTGTCCCCTGATGTGTCCTGCTGTGTCCCCGCTGTCCCCTGGAGTGTCCCCGCTGTGTCCCGCTGTGTTTCCGCCCAGTCCCCGCTGTGTACCACTGTGTCCCGCTGTGTCCCAAGCTGTTTTCCCTGCTTTGTGCCCTGCTGTGTCCCCGCTGTGTCCCTCTGTGTCCCCGCTGTATCCTGCTGTGTCCCCGCTGTGTCCCCACTGTGTCCTTCTGTGTCCCCGCTGTGTCCCGCTGTGTACTCCGCTGTGTCCCGCTGTGTCCCCCGCTGTGGCCCGCTGTGTCTCGCTGTGTCCCACTGTGTCCCCGCTGTGTCCTCGCTGTGTCCCCAGCTGTGTCACTCTGTGTCCCGGGCTGTCTCCCCGCTGTGTCCCCGATGTTTCCCGCTGTTTCCCGCTGTGTCCTCGCTGTGTCCCCCGCTGTGTCCCGCTGTGTCCCCAACTTTGTTCCCGCTGTTTCCCTGCTGTGTCCCCAACTTTGTTCCCGCTGTTTCCCTGCTGTGTCCCGGTGTGTCCCACTGTTTCCCTTGGTGTCCCGGTTTATCCCCGGCTGTGTCCCCCGCTGAGTCCCCGCTGTGTCGCGGCTGTGTCCCTCTGTGTCGCGCTGTGTCCCCCGCTGTGTCCCGCTGAGTACCCTGCTATGTCCTGCTGTGTCCTTGCTGTGTCCCGCTGTGTCTCGCTGTGTCCTCTCTGTGTAACCGCTTGTCTCGATGTTTATCACGCTGTGCCCAGCTGTGTCCCCGCTGTGTCCCCGCTGTGTCCCCTCTGTGTGCGATGTTTCCCCGCTGTCCCCCGCTGTGTCCCCGCTGTGTCCCGCTGTGTCCCGCTGTGACCTGCTGTCCCCCGCTGTGTCCCACTGTGTCCCCGCTGTCCCATGGAGTGTCCCCGCTGTGTCCCCGCTGTGTCTCGCTGTGTCCTGCTGTGTCCCGCTGTGTCCCCCGCTGTGTCCCCACTGTGTTCCGCAGTGTCACCCTGTGTCCTGCTTTGTCCCCACTATGTCCCCGCTGTGTCCCCACTTTGATCCGCTGTGTCCCCGCTATATCCCCGATGTTTTGTGCTGTGTCCTCACTGTGTCCCCAGCTGTTTCCCGCTGTGTCCTCAGCTGTGTCACGCTGTGTCCCCCGCAGTGTCCCGCTGTGTCCCGCTGTGTCCCGCTGTGTCCCCCGCTCTGTCCCGCTGTGTCCCGCTGTGTCCTGCTGTGTGCTCGCTTTGTCCCCGCTGTGTCCCGCTGTGTATCCAGCTGTGTCCAGCTGTGTTCCCGCTTTGTCGTGGCTGTGTCGTCTGTGTCCATCTGTGTCCCCCGCTGTGTCCCGCTGTGTCCCATTGTGTCCCGCTGTGTCCCCTCTGTCCCCCTTTGTGTCTCCGCTGTGTCCCGCGGTGTCCCCGCTGTCCCTCGCTGTATCCCTGCTGTATCCCGCTGTGTCAAGCTGTGTCCTGCTGTGTACCCTCTGTCCCCCGCTGTGTCCCGCTGTGTCCTGGGCTGTGTCCCCGCTGTGTCCCCGATGTGTCCCGCTGTGTCCCGCTGTGTCCTCGCTGTGTTCCCCGTTGTGTCCCGCTGTTTCCTCACTGTGTCCCCGCTGTATCCCCGCTGTGTCCCGCTGTGTCCCGCTGTGTCCCCACTGTGTCCTGCTGTGTCCTCGCTGTGTCCCCCGTTGGGTCCCTGCTGTGTCCCCAGCTGTGTCCCGCTGTGACCCCGCTGTGTCACGCTGTGTCTCCCGCTGTGTCCCGTTGTTTCCGCTGTGTCCCGCTGTGTCCCCCACTCTGTCCCTCTGTGTCCTGCTGTGTCCCGCTGTGCACTCGCTGTGTCCCCGCTTTGTCCCGCTGTGTATCACGCTGAGTCCAGATGAGTTCCCGCTGTGTCGCCGCTGTGTCCCGCTGTGTCCTCGCTGTGTAGCGTTGTGTCCCCCACTGTACCCCGCTGTGTCCCGCTGTGTCCCGCTGTGTCCCCGATGTGTCACGCTGTGTCTCCGCTGTGTCCCGCTGTGTCCCGCTCTGTCCACGATGTGTCCCGCAGTGTCCCTCTGTGTCCCCGCTGTGTCCCCGCTATGTCCTGCTGTGTCCCCCACTCTGTCCCCCGCTATGTTCCCTTGTGTTAACTGATGAGTCCCGCTGTGTCCCGCTGTGTCCCCCGCGGTGTCCCCAAAGTGTCCCCACTGTGTTCCGCTGTGTTCTGCTGTATCCAGTGGTATCCTGCTTTGTCCCCCGCTGTGTCCTCCTTGTGTCCCACTGTGTCCTCCTTGTGTCCCCCGCTGTGTCCCGCTCTGTCCCCCACTGTGTCTCCCGCTTTGTCCCCGCTGTGTCCCGCTGTGTCCCGCTGTGTCCCACTCTGTGTTCCGTTGTGTCCCCAGCTGTGTCCTACGCTGTGTGCCACTGTGTCCTCACAGTGTCCCTGCTGTGTCCCCCCTGTGTCCCGCTCTGTCCTCGCTGTTTTCCCTGGTGTGTCCCGCTGTGTCCCCCGCGGTGTCCCCGCGGTGTCCCGCTGTGTCCTCGCTGTGTCCCGTTGTGTCCCACTGTGTTCTTGCTGTGTCCCCACTGTGTCCTGCTGTGTCCCCGCTGTGTCCCGCTATGTTCTCCGCTGTGTCCCCTGTGTCCCCTGCTGTGGTGTCTCGCTGTGTCCTCGCTGTGTCCTCACTGTGTCCCCGATGTGTACCGCTGTGTATCCCGCTGTTTCCAACTGTGTCCTCACAGTGTCCCGCTGTGTTCCCCACTGATTCCCCCGCTGTGGCCCCCGCTGTGTCCCGCTGTGTCCAGCTGTGGCCCCGCTGTGTCCCGATGTGTCTCCGCTGTGACCCCTGTGCCCCGCTGTATCCCGTTGTGTCATCGATGTGTCCCCACTGTGTCCTGCTGTGTCCCTGCTGTGTTTCGTTGTGTCACCCGCTGTGTCCTCCACTGTGTCCCCCGCTGTGTCCCGCTGTGTCCTGCTGTGTCCCTCTGTGTCCGCTGCTGTGTCCCTGCTGTGCTCCCGCTGTGTTCCGCTGTGTCCTGCTGTGTCCCGTAGTGTCCCACTGTGTCCTTGCTCTGTCCCCGCTATGTCCCGCTGTGTATCTCGCTGCGTCCAGCTTTGTCCCCGCTGTGTCCCGATGTGTTCCCCGCTGTGTCCCCCACTGTTTCCCCCGCTGTTGCCCCCGGTGTGTCACAGCTGTGTCCCGCTGTGTCCCTGCTGTGTCCCCACTGTGTCATGCTGGGTCCCCACTGTGTCCCGCTGTGTTCTCTGCTTTGTTCCCTGTTTCCCCCACTGTGTCCCGCTGTGCTCCGCTATGTCCTGCTGTGTCCGCTGTTGTGTCCCCGCTGTGTCCCCGCTGTGTCCCACTGTGTCCCGTTTTGTCCGCTGTGTCCCGCTGTGTCTTCGCTGTGTCCTCGCTGTGTCCCCGCTGTGTCCCGCTGTGTATCCCGCTGTGTCCAACTGTGTCCCCGTTGTGTCCCGCTGTGTTCCCCACTCTTTCCCGCGTTGTGTCCCCGGCTGTGTCCCCGTTGTGTCCCGCTGTGTTCCCCACTCTTTCCCGCGTTGTGTCCCCCGCTGTGTCCCGCTGTGTCCCGCTGTTTTTCCCTGTGTCCCCCGCTGTGTCCCCGCTGTGTCCCACATCTCCCGCTGTGTCCTGTTGTGTCCTCGCTGTGTCCCCCGCTGTGTCCCGCTGTGTCCCGCTTTGTCCCCTGTGTCCCCGCTGTGTCCAGCTGTGTCCGGATGTATCCCGCTGTGTCCCGCTGTGTCCTCACTGTGTCCCAGCTGTGTCCCGCTGTGTCCCCCGCTGTGTCCCCCACTGTGTCCCGCTGTGTCCCGCTTTGTCCCGCTGTGTCCCCTTTGTCCCTGCTGTGTTCCACTGTGTCCTGATGTGTCCCGCTGTGTCCCGGTGTGTCCTCGCTGTGTCCCAGCTGTGTCCTGCCATGTATCCGGCTGTGTCAAGCTTTGTCCCCCGATGTGTCCCGCTGTGTCCCCCTGTGTTCCGCGTTGTGTCCTGCTGTGTCCCGCTGTGTCCACCGCTGTGTCCTGATGTGTCCCGGCTGTGTCCTACTGTGTCCCAACTGTATCACCGCTGTGTCCCCTGCTGTGTCCAGATGTGTCCCTGCTGTGCCCCGCTGTGTCCCCGCTGTGTCCACGCTGTGTCCTGCTGTGTCCCGCTGTGTCTCGCTGGGTCCCCCGCTGTGTCCCGCTGTGTCCCCCGCTGAATCCCGCTGTGTCCTCCACTGTGTCCAGCTGTTTCCTGCTGTGTCCCGCTGTGTCCCCTTTGTCCCTGCTCTGTCCCGCTGTGTCCTGATGTGTCCCACTGTGTCCCGCTGTGTCCTCGCTGTGTCCCCGCTGTGTCCCTCGGTGTATCCTGATGTGTCAAGCTGTGTCCCCCGATGTGTCCCGCTGTGTCCCGATGTGTCCCCACTCTGTCCCCCGCTGTCTCGCTGTGTCCCCCGCTGATTTCCGCTGTGTCCCACGCTGTGTCCCGCTGTGTGCCGCTGTGTCCCGCTGTGTCCCCCGCTGTGTACCGATGTGTCCCCCTGTGTCCTGCTGTGTCCTCGCTGTGTCCCCGGTGTGTCCCGCTGTGTCCCCCGCTGTGTCTCCATGTGTCCCGCTGTATCCCCTTTGTCCCGGCTGTGTCCCGCTGTGTCCTGATGTGTCCTGCTGTGTCCCGCTGTGTCCTCGCTGTGTCCCAGCTGTGTCCCGCCGTGTATCCCTCTGTGTCAAGCTGTGTCCCCCGATGTGTCCCGCTGTGTCCCCATGTGTTCCTCGCTGTGTCCCGCTGTGTCCACCACTGTATCCCGATATGTCCCAGCTGTGTCCTGCTGTGTCCCAACTGTATCCCCGCTGTGTCCCCCGCTGTGTCCCGATGTGTCCCCAGGGGTGTCCCTGCTGTGTCCCGATCTGTCCCACTGTGTCCCGCTGTGTCCTACTGTGTCCTCACTGTGTACCCCGCTGTGTCCCCATTTTGTCCACGCTGTATCCCGCTGTGTCCCTGTGTTCTCTCTGTGTCCCCTGATGTGTCCCCGTTGTGTCCCCCTGTATTCCGCTGTGTCCCGCAGTGTCCTCCCTGTGTCCAACACTGTGTCCCGCTATGTCCCCGCAGTGTCCCCAGATATGTCACGCTGTGTCCCACTCTGTGTCCCGCTGTGTCCTGCTGTTTCCCCCACTGTGTCCCGAAGTTTCCCTGCTGTGTCCCCCGCTGTGTCCTCGCTGTGTCCCGCTATGTCACCTCTGTCCCCGCTGTGTCCCGCTGCGTCCCCGCTGAGTCCCCGCTGTGTCCTCGCTGTGTCCCGCTGTGTCCCCCGCTGTGTCCCCTGCTGTGTCCCGCTGTGTCCCGCTGTGTCCCGCTATGTCCCCTGTGTCCCCGCTGTGTCCCGCTGTGTTCCGATGTGTCCCGCTGTGTCCCGCTATGTCACCTCTGTCCCCGCTGTGTCCCGCTGTGTCCACGCTGAGTCCCCGCTGTGTCCTCGCTGTGTCCAGCTGTGTCCCCCGCTGTGTCCCCTGCTGTGTCCCGCTGTGTCCCGCTATGTCCCCTGTGTCCCCGCTGTGTCCCGCTGTGTTCCGATGTGTCCCGCTGTGTCCCGCTGTGTCCTCACTCTGTCCCTGCTGTGTCCCGCCGTGTATCCCGCTGTGTCAAGCTGTGTCCCCGCTGTGTCCCCCGCTGTGTCTCGCTGTGTCCCCCGCTGTGTCCTGCTGTGTCCCCCACTGTATCCAGCTGTGTGCCACTGTGTCTCCCGCTGTGACCCGATGTGTCCCCGCTGTGTCTCCCGCTGTGTACCGATGTGTCCCCGCTGTGTCCCGCTGTGTCCTCGCTGTGTCCCCGCTGTGTCCGGCTGTGTATCCTGCTGTGTCCAGCTGTGTCCCCAGTGTGTCCCGCTGTGTTCCCCGCTGTGTCCCCCACTGTGACGCCGCTGTGTCCCCCGCTGTTTCCCCGCTGTATCCCGCTGTGTCCCCGCTGTATCCCGCTGTGTCCCCGCTGTGTCCCCACTGTGTTCTGATTTGTCCCCGCTGTGTCCCGCTTTGTATTCCACTGTGTCCAACTGTGTCCCTGCTGTGTCCAGCTGTGTTCCCCACTGTTCCCCCAGCTGTGTCCCACGCTGTGTCCCCGCTTTGTCCAGCTGTGTCCCCACCGTGTCCCTGCTGTGTCTCGCTGTGTCCCTCGCTGTGACCCCGCTGTGTCCCTAATGTGTCCCGCTGTGATCCGTTGTGTCCACGCTGTCCCCCGCTGTGTCCCTCTGTGCCGGCTGTGATCCGCTGTGTCCCTGCTGTCCCGCACTGTGTCCCGCTGTGTCCCCGCTGTCCCCTGTAGTGTCCCCGCTTTTTCCCTGCTGTGTCGCGCTG